>NW_022196110.1:600000-1145473 GCF_008641045.1 Pistacia vera | reverse complement strand
TTACCTTGAGGGTGCGTTTGGTTTAGAGAATGTTGTATTACTAGAAAGATAGATTACCAGGGAATCTTTAGAGAAATGTGTTTGGTTGGTTGGAATAAATTGGTGGGTATGTTATAATAATATGTTTGGTTGGGAGGATAAATGAGTGGGTATGGTATGTAGATTACTAAATTGCCCTCCTTTTTAAATAATAATATAATATTATTTTTATTATTATTTTTAAATTATTTCTTTTAACCCCCTATATTTGAAATTTTGCTAAAACACCCTAGCCATATAAAACTTCAATTTGTAACAAAATCACCCCTACTGACCCCAAGCCACTGTCGTTAGCCAGCCACCACTACCAGCAGCCGCCATAATGGCGTACGGTTGGCCATATCTGGCTGGTCATGCGTCGATAAGGCCTAATCCGACCATAGATCTTGATCCATGGCCAAAAACGGCTAGATTTGGCTGTGAATATGGTCGTTTCATGGCCAAAGGTGTGGTCGTTTTCACGACCACATCTTTGGCTGTGAAACAGTCAGATTTGGTCATTTCTGGCCATGAATCATAAATCCATGGCCAGAAACGTCCTAATCGGCATATGACCGGCAAGATCTCACCGGTTTTACACTAATATGATGACTTTTGCCGATGGCCAGCGATGGTGGCTAGCGGCCGACAGTGGTCTTAGGTGGCTGGGGTTATTTTGTTAACTTTTAAACTTTTGTGGTTGGGGTTTTTTAGCTAAATTCTCAAATGTAGGGGGTCTGGGTAATTGTTATTTGGTGGACATATGAGGGCAAATGTGTCCGAAATGATAAAAGATTAAGGGCAAAATAGGGTCAAAATTAAGATTACCTCGGTAATCTTATATCAACACCCCTTGGGAAGGTAATCTGATTACCCCCAATATTACCAACAGTAAACACTATTTGCAATAAAAGATTACGTAATATTTTATTACTTGACAACCAAACGAGGGAATCTTGAAAACTAAACAAAGATTACAAGATTAATCTTATATCACCCCGAACCAAACGCAAATTGAAGGTTACTAGGAATGTGTAGGGAAATGTGTTTGGTTAGGTTGGAATAAATTGGTGGGTTTGTTATATTGATATGTTTGATTAGGAGGATAAATTGGTGGGTATGTTATATAGATTACTAAATTGCCCCCTTTTTTAAATATTAATGTAATATTATTTTTATTATTATTATTTGAATCATTTTTTTTAACCCCCTACATTTGAAATTTTATTGTAACAAATCACCCCCATCCACCCCAAACCACTGCCAACAACCAGCCACCATCGCCGGCCACATCTTTGGTTGTTTCACTATCGTTGTTTCACTACCAAAATAGATCTAGCCGTCAAACGGCCTTACTGGCGCATGGCCGACTAGATCCGACCAATCGTGCGCCATTTCGTCGTCGGCTGCCAATGATTGGCAATGGTGGCTAGAGTCGGCCATCACCCTTGGATAATTTTTTCAAAGTCCCACGGTATTTATGTCCTAAAAAATTTGTATATAAGGATAAAATAGTCCATGAATATATTTGTAAATTAATTTCAAAATAAGGGTATTTTTATGGAAAAAAATTATTAATAAGGGGTAAAATATAACAAAATTAAGATTACTAAGTAATATTAAAATACCTAAGAAAATGGAGATAATCAGATTACCTCATATATTACCAACAGTAATTACTATTGGTTTTGGAATATTACTGGAATCTTATATTACTGGAATCTTATATTACTTGACAACCAAACGTGGTAATCAAGTAATATAAACTGACATTACACCTCAGTAATCTCCCATTAACCCCAACCAAACACACCCTTATTATTATTATTTTGGAAAAATTAAAGAGTTTGTGAATGTTATGCCATGAGCAGGACCCATTTGTTGGTGGAGCTTCTCTTTGATTAATTAATCAACTAATCAAAGATTATATTTCAAGATTTTTTCTTTCATATGTCAAAAGTTAAATCAATGTATAGTTTATCTTTTTGGCGAATGCTTTATTTATTTATTTTAAGAGTTAAATCATTGTATTAGAGTTCTCTTACAACCCACTATCAATGTAGTACGTCGTTGTAATTGCATAACTCTATAAGAAGTATCATTAAAAAAAACTTGGTTATTTCTTTAAAAATATAAAAATTAGGGTTTAAGATTCCATTAAAAACTTTTCAGAGTGATTTTGATGGTTAAACGTTTCTTAATCACTTAAATCATGTAATTGATCTAAAACTACAAGGAAAATAAGTACAAAGATAATGCATTATTATCTTTTAGATATTCCTAAGGAATTGATTCAATGATGTTATCCAACCAACACGATCTCAGAATTCAAAATTGAACATCTCATAGTTGTTTTTATAAATGGCTTCCTCAAATCCCTTGGTTTGTAGTTAGAACCCATATCTTATCCCAATGATTGTCCCTCTCCATGCTTATGAAAAAGTGATATGCATGAGCNAAGGAGAGCAAACAACCAAGGAGTTCGATTTAAACCCAAAAACAACCCCCAAACACAGCAAAGAATGACTGAAACATAGCAAACAAAAAGGTTAACAAAAACAGAAAAACAAAGTGCAGGTTTGTGAAAGAAAATGTGAAAAGAGAACTAAAGGAAATGGTAAGAGGGACAGGTGAAGTTAAATGGTAAAGGTGGAGGATGGAGGATGAGGGTGGAGAGAGGGGTGGTGGGTGGAGAAGACATTATGGAAAGAGGGCTGGTTTCTAATCCTAGAGAGAAGAGAGAGCATTTTCTCTCACTAACGTGAACAGTATTTTTTGCCCGCTTCTTACATCAGAATTACGTCTCTAAATTAAAAATTTGTTGTAGTGACAAAAATATTTGAAAGGATAGCAAACCCACAATCCACCTCAAAATTCCAAAAAAACCACATCATTTAAACTAAAACAACATTCTAAACTCTACAAATAAAGAAAAAATAGTTATTTTCAAAACTTAAAATTAAGTATCTTGATATTTAAAACCCCAAAGTGTTTGGCTAAAATTAAGAATTCACTTCAGAAAGTAGGAGGCAAAGATTAGCCAAAGGATGAAGTTTTAGTGACAAAAGCTTTTCTCTTGTGATTTGTTTTACTTATGAGAAATATCGATTATGGTTAAGAGGACAAATACGTAAAAGTCCACAAAGTAACGTATGGAAGTGCTTTCTATAAGTGTCCTAAAAGACATTGGAAACAACAAGGACCCAACCAAAAAAGGAGCTGTCCCAAATGATAAGAGGAGAAAAATCATATGACCAATCAGAAAAATGTCATAGTTAAAACCTAAAACCTATTGTAACTTACCATGTATTCCTTTGGAGCGACCAATTACACAGTTCCTTTACACATTTCAAGGCTCTCATTAGCATTCGTATGCAGCTACACCAACCATTTGGACCTAGATTGCAATGGTAGTCATGGTGAGTCTCATTAATGAACCCTGCAAAGAAAATTTCATTAGCACACTACTTCAACTGATATTAGCTACATGTCTGAAATTCAAGAAACGCCAATAAAATTGACTTAAGGAGTAGTAAATAAATCCTTTAATGAAATTATCTCCTGGACATCAATAATTGCAACAAGAATGTATGATAAGCATACAACATTCTCTATAAAAACTCAGAGTAAACAACTAAGCTATTGCACCCACATCATGGGTGGCAAGTCAAACACCCAAATCGAAATTTCGCTGAGGAAAAACGTTTTAGCTACATGATATATGTTCAGCAAACACTGAATGCCATTGACTTAAGGAATAACAGATAAACCCTTGAGAGTAGTTACTATTTGGACATCAGGAATTGCAACACTAATGTAGGACAAGTATACATTCTTTTCCATCCAAAACAACTCCATTTCATCCATTTATCTATGGTTGAACATGGTAACAATATAACCATAATTTGGTTTCCCTTAGCCATTTTCCTCATTTTCTTCCCCACTATAGATAATAATGTCCACTTATTATGAATCTTGCATATTCTAGAACCAGTGATTCCAAGATCTTGTAGGAACTGCCAATTTAATTTACTATTCATCCTAAATAGGTCACAAACAATGACAATGTATACAACTAGAGGAAATTAGAAATTCTTAGGATTAATAGTTGAAAAAATGCACCTAAACAATAAATTTGCTGAATCGAGAAAGTGTCCAACAAGAAATACTCCGTAGTAGAGGAAACTTATCATCTAAAAGTGGGATAAGAAATGCCATAATTTGCAAACATCAAAATTGTATTTCTTTTGATGAACTCAACATTCTGAGTCAGTGAATGAGTAGCCAGACCAAGAAAATAAAAATTCTTATTATGTGGGACAATTTGTGCACAAAGGTAATACTCACCACTCATTAGAGGGTGGAGAGAAACTAAGAAACTGTGAATAATTTATAATTAGCAATGCAACATGTATTATAATTCAAATATGCAGATTAAATCATGAGTAAATAGAGAAATAAACACCCATGGAAAGAGACATAAGATTTTACATAAAGGCTTCTTCAAGAAGAATTATGGATTAAAAAGACAAAAAAATTAAGGAATACTGCAGAAGCAATATCAAAAAGGGAATATAAATGTAACAAATTGGTGTTAAGCATAGCTCTAATTTTCTTTAAAAAAAAAAGATTTAAGCATTGTATTCGCACCAATTACATACAAGCCATTTGCAATCAGATTATAAAATCAAGATCATCCAACAAAAGAGAATAACAATACTGATGTCACAAGAATTCAACAAGTACTGACACCAGCTCTTGGCATATTTACACTGCATCATTATGAAATGTTTTCAGAAATAGTATTGCATACTAGAATAGCATTTTCATATTCCCACCAACATCCTATGGTATATAACATACAAACTTAGATACATACATGATTAACAAAGAATTGCTTTGATGTTTAATTTCCACGTTTGCCAACATAATGAGTATTAAACTACTAGTCAAGACATTCAGATTTATTTTTGTAAAGCAGAGGATTACCAAAATTTACAAGCTTCAAGAGCCACTTCATCATCAGCATCCTTGTTGACTTGTAACATGTATTCAATCACATTCCTTAGATTTCGCTGAAATAGTGCATGTCATCATCAATAACAAAAGGAGAAAGGTGCCACATAAAAAAAGACAACAAACAATACAAAATAATGATATAGAAACAAAGAAATGATAATAAAGGGTCTATTCAAACCCTTCAACCAGACTGGAATACAAGAGATGAAATAAAAGTGCATAACATCCAACCAAAATAAGACCAAAAAGAAATATATGTAATAAAAAAGAAAACATGTGATACTAAAATAAAACAAGCAAGAAACCCGCCCCCAAGAAAGATGGACGGACTTCAATTAGCTGAATAAATGTTGCACAAACCTATTAAGTTGAAATAGACAACAAACAAATGAGATCGCAGCCAAGCTTATAAACTACTTAAATTTCAATAAGTCATCACTAGATCATAAAACGATAAGATTATAGTCTATTTACAGCCTCACTTCAAGAACCATAATGTTATCGGTCAAGATCAGCAAACGTCCAGTTCCCTTTGTTTGAGTTGTCAACTACTTCAGCATGAATGGGTTAAGCAAATGCATTGGGTCTTGCTGCCAGGTCAGCAGGTAGGGCCTCGCTCCCTGGTGAGTGCGTAGGGGCCCTGCTCCCTGGTGAGCGGGCGGTTTGGGCCTTTTCCATGTATAACCGCTGTAGGATTTATTTAAGTCATTAATTCCTAGTTGGGTTTGGACTTAGGAATATAAATCCTTGTAAAACTATGTTTCGTCACTTTAAACCTAGTATATAAACATATTTTTCTCTTGTTATGAGGGTGATAGCAATCATAGGACAATTCATTCATTGTAAACGAGAGAGGTTAGGAAGTATTGCAATAATATTAACTCGGCTGGACGTAGCCCATATTGGGTGAACCAGGGTAAATCGTGCATGTTATTTTCTCTGTGTTTATTGTCTGTGATTTGTTTTATTGTTATCTTGTTCTCGCTACTGTCTCTATTTCGTTCACCCTTGAGATATATGTTATCATAGAATCCATTCAAGAAAAAACACCATGACTAGATAGCTAAGATTTCATGGCCAGAAACAGTTTTGTTGTGCCTAAAAAATTAGGGCTGACGTTAGCCTACGTCAGCGAATACTAATCAGAGTTTAGAAAGGCTTTGCTCCGCCTAGGAGCTGCCACGTCGCTCCATGACAGAAATAATATGGTTGTCATCAACTTGGCAGATTCAAGTTTCGTCTATGAGTGATTGAGGGCAGCACACTTGTCCCAGCCTCGGGTAATTTGAGGATATTTCTTAAGTTATCAGCCAAATGGGAGGCAAAGAAGGACTTGCACGACACCTACCCACTTGCAGATTTGTGATCATTACCTTGAATTCCTCTACTATAAATTCGAGATTTTGATACTAAACCCGCTATCTAATTGTAATCTCTATTTTCAAAGTAAAGAAAACCTACGAGAAAGAGACTAACTTGATATTCTCTTTGAATACTCAGTTGTTGTACCTCTGCTCACTGTTTGCTATACGTGACCTTTTATAATCTCTCATATATAAAAGAAACAGTGGACGTAGGATTCGCTGTAAGCATTCGAACCACTTTAAAAACCATTCATCTCATTTATTTTTCAGTCTTTGTATCTGATCATAATCATTCACGTGTAATGTCTAAGAACAACTTAGCACTTTGCACGCGCGAGTCGTTAGTGTCAAAATCAAGCATTAGCAGTTTGGCGCTAGAAGGAGGGTAGATTTGATATTTGCTCTTCATTCATAGCCTCTGATCAATCAGTTCTACTTGTGAACAAATGGCTTGTGGTCTTGAAACCGAGCAAACTAGCACCAACAACAAGGAAATCCCCCGCGTAGAGGATGTTAGTTCCCCTGAAGTACCTTTAACTCCCCAAGGTGCTACGGCAGACATTCCCTCGACCTCTTAGCTCGATCCAGTTGTGATGAGTTACCTGGAGAGGTTCAATATACTCTCCAAATGGATAGCCAAAGGCTAGATCGTTTGGAGCAGTTCGTGCTGCCCAACTCTGATAAAGCGATACCACCTCCAAGAACGCTTGTAGGTCACTCTAAAGGGTGGAAACAGAAGAAAGCTCATACTACGTGCACTACAGTGCACAAAAATAAGGGAAAGCAATCGCTGTCGATGGGCCAAAAAGTTCAAAAGGGCCAGTGAATACCAGTCATGAAACAGGTAGAATACCTATAGTTTTGCGATTTGGTGGTATGTCACATCAAGAGCCGTCTCATGCCATATCGCATAGGCACCCCCATAAGAGTGCGCGGCATGGAGATTCCCACTATCGCCGGAATGATGGGTCAAACCATCGCCGAGAGGAAAATACCCATCGGACGCTGGTGGATTTTGTCCACTGCGGAGGTGGGGATAACTCCCCCAGCCATTTAGTGCCTTCACATGGCTCCAGCCAGCATGTGTCAAGGTATGCCGAAGGCTCTAACCGAGGCGAAGAAGAGTCTGTTCTGCAGTCTTTCCTTAATCGCAATCCTGGGAAGCAAACCCACATTGCGAAAAGTAATCCTCAGGTGGCTTCGCTTCCTCAGATTGAGGAGTTATAGCGAGCTCTAGATCAGCTTAGAGCTCATCAGAATGAGCGAGGGCATGTCGTTGAGGCATCTTCCTTTTCTCTAGCAATCTTGACTGCTAATTTCCTATCGAGATTTAGAATGCCCGACATACAAGCATTTGATGAGAATTCTGATCCGCAAGATCATCTCTTTGAGTTTAACGACCTCATGGAGCTTCACCAAGTTTCAAACTTGGCGAAATATCGCTGCGTAGCAGTGACTCTGACTGCCCATGCTAAGCTTTGGTTTAGATCACTTCTACTAGGATCTATCAACTCATGGCAGTAGATGAGTTCGTTATTTTTGAGACACTTCCAGGCTAATAGGAAGTTCTTAATGCCGTTGAGCTATCTGAGCAACATACGATAGGAGAGGAATGAGTTACTTCAATCCTATATCGACAGGTTCCATAGGGAGCTTTATAAGGTGGCTAATACAACAGAAGATTCGATTCGAACTCTTATTATCGCTAGAGTCCCTTTTTATCAGGTGTTCAATGACATCCTTCAAAGCTTGGCACTTGTTTGTGTTGTGCCCGACATCTCGGTGGTTTCGGTAATACTTTTGTCGATCTTTTCTGCCCGAAGCGCCCCTCATTCTTTCTGGAGCGGGTAGTCTCTTCGCCTCACGAGAGACTTCGTAGATTTAGGTGATGTCTTGAGTGAAGGGGGTGTATTTTGCATACCGCAGGAAGGGTTGCCTATCTCCGCGGTTATCTATTTTTTGTCTTTTCTAAAACCTGTTGCGGTCCTTGTCACTACGATATTGGCCCCTGCGCTTATCCGATGGCCAATCTTGTTGCTTGTCTGGGGCCCATCGTGCCAAACTTCTGGCTAATGTTGCTAGTGAACTTTCTATCTATTGGTGTTTTGCAACCATCTGGTAGAACTTGGCCAAGCTTACATGATCTTCACTTTGGAGCTCTTTCCATAGCTTTGTGTTCAGCCTAATCCCTACATTCAGCAAAGTTCGAATGGACTTCTCAGGTGCATCTATAACCTTTGCCTGTTCGTTCTAGAACCTCGTCAAGTATGAGGTTAATGTTTCGTCCCTCTCCTAACGAATGTTGGTCAAATAGCTAAGCGGCATTGTGAACTGCCTCTTTGCTTGAAATTTTTGTAAATATAGCGAGGAAAATTGTTGCCAGGAGTTGATGGAGTTTGCCTTGAGCCTCTTATACCATCTCTCGGGATCCCCTATGAGTGTGACTATGAAGCACCTGCACTTCACCAAATCAGAGACCTATTGCAGCTCTATCAGGTCGTTGAAATTATCGAGGTGATCTCT
The DNA here is from genome assembly GCF_008641045.1 of Pistacia vera. Lineage (NCBI taxonomy): Eukaryota > Viridiplantae > Streptophyta > Magnoliopsida > Sapindales > Anacardiaceae > Pistacia > Pistacia vera. The sequence goes on along the minus strand of NW_022196110.1, from coordinate 1,136,549 downwards.
TGGGTCCCCTCTCCCGTCGAACTTACTTTTTGGCGCCCTGAATCCTTGCGGAAGTGGGGCTTGTTAAACTTCCTATGTAAATGGGGAACATACTATTTCCTCTGCTATGCCATTCTGGCGGGCTTTCAGATCGTCGAGTATTCTTGACAAATAATCTAAGTCTTCATTATGGTTGCCTTGGTTGGCTCTATTCAGCCTCACTTCGAGCAAATGAGTTCGTAGATCTGTCGCTTACAAAGCTCCACTATTGTGCGCATTGATGCGCGAAGTTGAGTCATGATGGCTAGGCTGATAAGTGTTATCATGCTCGTCGATTCGTTGCTCATGACGTTAGTTACAATCGGAACGTTGGTCATTGCTAGATTGGCGCACATCACTCGTCTCGTGAGCTGGCGAGGATCGATCTTGTCTTGGGCGTGGGTTAATACCGGCACGCTAACGCTAGAAATATCGTCGAGTGTCTCAGGGATGACTGTTGTCTTCACTCTACCCCAATGGTTATTTCCCTGGCTAGCCCCCGAGGTTAGTTTGCCCTCGGGACTCGCGCTCGTGAGCAGAGTCAACTTGCGATGTCGGGGGTGCTAGCCGCCTCTTGGCGTCGATGAGCTAAACAGGCCGCTTGCAGAATTCATACCTATTGGGTTGGTGCTAGTGAAGTGCGGCTGGTTAAGATTCTGGGCAGGTGGTTGTTGATTCCTTAGCTCAACCACATTTTGTTGCACCACCTGTGCAACCATCATTTTGATCATTTCCACCAGCTAGCAGTTTTCGGGGTTTGACGTCCCTGCCCCTTGGTTATTTGCAACATGTTGAGTTGGCGGCATAGGTGGTTGACGTCTAGTGACGTCTTGTTGTACCTCCTAATGGGTTCTTTCCACATTCTCAAGGTTTCCGGTGGTAGTCTTTGATCTGGTGTGCACCATTGTGGGCTTAGATTGGATAGATTGTCGCGACTATTCGTAGGAGTTACTGTGATGTTGGTGGTGTCTTCCTTCTAGCGCTAAAATGTTGACATAGAAATCTGCACCAACCAGAGAATTTCGATCGACCTTGATGGGATCAGAATGGATGTGCGCGTGATTACGGATGATTAGCAATAGACAAATATTGAGTGCAATAAAATAAATGACAATAAGAATTTTTAAAGTGGTTCGACGAGGTAAACTCTTTAGCTTACGTCCACTATTTTTTGTATTTGCTGTGAGAGCTTACAATGAGAATTCTGTGTGAAAATCGTAACCCCTTTTTCATCATTTGAGGAGGTTTATATACAAGGTTTGTACAAGGGAAAGAGCGAAAATAAAGGGATTACTATTGATTTGAACTGCAATTCCAATATTCTCATGATTGGGCGCTGTGATTGCGTAGAGATTGATGTTGATTTAGCCATTCCCAAAATATATAGGATTTGAAGCTATTAGGGAATTGATTGAATGATCATTCAGGTTGTTCGTGACTAACTTATGCTCAGTTGGGCTATATTTTGACAAGCTTATGCTAAGTCGGACAACCGGTGGAGTCGGACTGATCTTGGGTCAAGCTACATCCTCGCGGTAGCCCGAGCTTGGTGGAAAAATCACACACAACAGTAAACATCAACAATACATATCCAAATAAAAATTAAACATTAATATATATCCATTGACCATAACTAACAATACATTAGAAACTGATACAAATAAAAGTCCAAAATTAAGCAAAAATAAAAGTTTGTAATGAAGCGTCTATAATAAAATAACTAAATAAGTCCCAATGGAAAACAACAAAAGAAATTGTGAAAATTTAGGGATTAAGATTATTATTATTATTTTTAATATATATATATATAAACTAGTTCAAAAAACCGATTTCGGTTAATTGGTTTCCGATTTGGTTGTCGGTTCGGTTCGATTTTTGCATTTTTTTGAACACCCCTATGTAAGACAAAGGTAGTAAATATTAGATTAGTCCTATATCTCTTAGTTCTCTTGTTTTGGCCCTTGTTTCTTTTATTTGTTAAATTAATCTCTTGCCTTTGAGTTAAGTATTATATAACAATTTGGTTCTTTTAGTTTTTATGTTTATGGTATTTTAGAGCTTTGTTTGAGTTTGTATAAATTTTTTATATTTTTTATTATTTTGTTTCCTTTATTTTAAATATTATTGTTTTGGGCAATACTACACTTACAACCCAATCTCACAAACTTTCACCCAGACGTAACAGTTTGCAATTGGTTTCTAATGCATTTTCGTATCTGAGCAATTGTTAGCTATCACTAGAACTGGCAAAACGGGCCAGGACCCGCGGGTCGACCCTAAACCCGGGTAAAAAATATAGGGTGTGGGTCTTTAATATCGGACTCGTTTTTCTTCGACCCGTACCCGACCCGGCCAGTTTTGCCAATGGGTGAAACGGGTACACCCGCGGGTACCTGTTTGTTTTTTTTTTTTTTTTTAAAAAAAAACCCTTTCCTCTTTTCATTTTGCTCCAAATCACGAAATCCCTAACCTAACTCAAACTCACTCTCTCATCAGCCTTCTCTCAAACTCATCATCATCAAAATCCCTAACTCCATCGTCGCCGCTTCTCATCAACCATGTTTGCAGTCTCCACTGTCGACGCATCAAGGTATGTGTATCACCGTTGCCAATTTGATCTCATCTCCTTCGTCTTCACTCTTTACTCTTCAACAGCTCCAATTCTTGTATTCGATTCTCCGGCGTCTTCAGCCTTCTCATCAAGTCATGTGCAACATTGAAGGTTGCTCTTCTTGCTTTATTCTTATTGTTCTGCAGATAACAGATGTCAATCATTTGTATTCTTTTGGAAACCATATAACATGAATCAAACTAAATCTAGAAGTTTTTCTAATTTGTTGTCTCATTTCCTATACTTAGTAGCTACTTTCTAGCTTGTACCATTGTTGCTTTTCTCGTGTAAATTTCTTTTTTTTCAAATTTTTTATGTGGGTTTATTTGGTTGATGAGGAATGAGAGGACAATCGGTAAATTTTTTATCTTGTTCTTTGTTAGGTTCTAGGTTTTGTTTGGTTGGTGAGAAAAAATTGGGAGAAAAATAAGACAATGTACGGGACTTTTTTTTTTTTTTTTTTTTTTTTTTTTTTTTTTTTTTTTTAATTGGGCTTGTTTTTGTGTATGGTTTTGGTTCGTGATTGACAGCTCAAAAAACTAGGGAAAAGGATTCTAAATTGTGGGGAAAAAGAGGGGAGATCATATTGATTTATCTAAATCTTGTGACAGCCGAGTTGTTAATTTGCGTACATCAAAATTGATTATATAGAATTTTAGTTATTTTCTTTTATGTTAAAGGATTCAATTTGCATCTAAAATTAGGGATTAGAGGATTTTATTTGGTTTAATCTGATTCTCCTTATTCGTTCAGATGATAATTTGAATGATAATAGAAATTTGGATATGTTTTTTCTGAACTAAAACTATATTGGGTATAAGAGTATTTTTGTTTGGACTTGAGAAAGACAAATTTTGCTCAAGAATCAAGATTTTAGGAAGATTTAGGGGTGTAACTACAAAAATCTAAAACTAGAGTGAATAGTATGGGCACCAGCGGGTCCACCCATACCCGCATAGGGTAGTGTGTGGGTCCAATATTTTGGACCCGTTTAAATTGACCCGTTTTGGGCTTGCACCCGTTTAGACCTGCCCTATACCCAGCCCATCTTCCTGTTTTGCCAAGCCTAATTGTCACGTTGAGATTATGCGAGAGAGTTTGTGAGATTGGATTGTAAGCCAATCTTTATTATTTTGTTTTAGAGTTCACGTAAATCAATTTATTTAATTTTAAATCATTTTATCGTTAATAATTGTTTTATCAAAATATTAATTATTTTATACTAAAATTTCAAACCGATCAAAGTCGTTGCCTAACAACATTCTATCACTATTCTCACGTCACCACCAATGCAAGGAAACAGAGGCTGTCGATCTAGACCGATTCCAACCACCCAAATATATACAATGACATCACATGTGGTTGTCCTCAGCTACAACCATTGCATGTCATCATGCCGTCATTGCACGCACCGACGGTGACGCCATTAGCATAAAAGAATTATGTTGTCCAATGACTTTAGCCGACGTTGACTGGTTTGAAGATTTTCCAAATTATAATATATAACTGAGGGTATTTTCATCAATAAACAATTTTTTTTTTTTTTATTCTTTCAAAAATTTTCACAACCAAACAATGTAATCCTATTCTATTCATTCATAATACTTCATTCCATTGATTTTCATTCATAATACGAAAATTCCATACATTTCTAATTCACAAACCAAACATGACACCGTAGTTAGCACCTTTTGAGCCGCAAATATTTACATAAAAGAAATTTGTTTTATAACTTAAGTCTGTTTATGGACAATGGAGATAAAAAAAAAAGTATAATATTGGGACACGTTCAAAGATTACAGAAACATTTACCATTCTAATGCATATCACCGGGAGCTACCATACTACCAAGATATAAATTCCTACAACTTTGCGGAACAACGAGCTTTAGTAGTATATAATATGAAAGTTAAAAAAAAAAAAAAAATTAATAGGAATTCCAATTTTACAACTCTCACAATTATAACGTATTGAATTCATATCATAATATGAGGACATGCCCCAGTTGAGAAAAAAATAGCTTGATAACAAGCAAGTCATAATTGGACAACTTTCTTCATCTTTGGGAACTAGTCTCACCTTAACAGAGATCTTATCAATCAATACCGAATTTACCAAAAAGATACAGTATTTCAGCAATTCCTTCCAGATAAGATGCAAAAAATGAAATTACAAGCACTAACCTCCATGGATTAGTCTACAAAGAAATAAGATGTAGCTACAAGCCAAGGAAATAGCAAAAACGGAATGTTAAGAGGTGTTAAATTGTAAAAATGAAAATAAATAAGGTGAACAAATAACTCACTATAGCTACACGGCTTTGCACCAAATGACTCAGATAATTTGATATGACATGATGATGAATATGAAGAAGGATAAGAAAAAGTGTGGACTAAATATTACCACATATTCCACCTGCACAATCATATAAGAATTCTCTAACTGTATTTTGATGGGCCCAAGCACAAAATTTTCATGTCCCATGCATATTTCATTTACTTGAAATAGTTTGGCCGGAGGATTGTGTCAAAACTAGAAGGTGACCCATCTTCATCCTTCTGCTTATAGCCCATTGCCTTGGATGTACCATGATACTTGCAGAGATAATGGAGTATAAAGATCTACATGTTCAGGATTATTAAATAAATGTTTAAGCTATTGTATGTTTGAGTCTCCTTTTCCCATTCTTTCATCAAGACCAGTATCAAAAATAGCAATCTCAGTAGGATTTCAACAACTGAAAGTGATAGTTCTATTTATATATACTACCAAAAGCTTAATGGTCCTCAACAAAGACACGAGAATTCAGTGTTCGAAAAACCTGAAGAAAATCTACCTTTGTTATATGGCTTAAACAAAAAAAATATATAAAATGATTGGGCACTAAAGGAACAAATGATCAAATACTCTCAGCCTCGTTTTACACATAAAACATCAATTAAGGGATAATCAAACCTTGGGCCATTGTCTTTGAAAAAAACATCCTAATTATTAATCCCGCCAAGGAGTAAACAAGAAAAGTAAAAATAAGAAATTGAACTTTCGACAAAACTTTAGCTGCTCACATCATTGAAGCCAGTTGAAAGAGATACAGTGGTGAATCAACAATAAGCCAATAAAAAAAAATGTTTTATACTACAAAACAACCTGAATCAAGCCTCCAAATTCTAGGATCCTTCTTCAAAGTTTTCAAAATAAAATTGTCAAGCAACACAAAAAAGAGAAAACAATCATCAATTCAAACCACTCAAAGTCCTTATAAATTAAAATTCTACACTATACAAGGTAAACATAAAACAAAGAACTTTTGTTAGAAACTCACTGAGAAGCCAATAATGTGTAAGCAAGGAAAAACTGTAATGACTCTTTCTAACTTATATACTTGGAAAATATAATATATTAAAAACACATAAACGTATTAGTAAAAAATAATGGGCCCGAAAATTTCTTTACTTTACATATGAAATTCTTTACATTAATAAAAGTCTCATGTACATAAGCTCAACAATAGTAGACAATTGTGCCATTTCCCTTTGCCTCTTGACGCCCATCCGACTGCTTCTCACGTATTTCCTGCAAAGACAAAGAAAACAACGGAGTGAGCACTAATTGCTCAATAAGTAAAACCACTATACTAGCCCTTTCTCTTCGTTGCTCACATTCTAATCTCTTTCCTTACATTACTCTTCTCTGTTCTTTCCCTGTTTTTCTTTATTCTTATCTCTTTGTTCTTCTTTCTTTCTAATTTTTCAATACTTCTTTTTTCTTTCTTTCTTTCTAATTTCTCACCACTTAAGGTAGTAGGCACAATGCCATGCATAAGTGTGATGCACATGCACAAATGCAAGAAGTGCACATTTTCTTCTATTCTTTCTCTTCTTTCGTTTCTTCTCTCATGCTTTCTTATTCATATTCTTTCTTTCTTATTCTTTTTCTTTTCTTGCTCATTCTTTCTTATTCTTTGCCGATCAGACTCGGTTGAGGCATGGATTCGGAACCCTGACCTTGTGAGTATATTCTTCTTTCTAAGTACAACCCTCATCCACATGCACTCTTACGGGCTATACCAATTCTTCTTCTTATCTTAGGCCGCTTACTGAAGGTAGCGTGCATGCGGGAAAATTCTTCTTGTCATTCACGGGTTCCCCATCGCAACAACCTATTCTTTTCTTCTTTTAGAGCATTCGTTAATAACTTTTCTTTCTTTCTCTTTATTCTTTAAATTCTCGTACATATGTATATGCATGTATGTAGATGGCTCATGCTCATTATTTTTTCTAAATGCAAATGTTTAAATGCAAGGAAGCCATGTAGCATAAAAATAAGTTTCTCTCTACCATCTACAAACTCATGTCAATTCATAAATGAATAAAACTCATGCATACACTTCTCTTGGACATTTCATCAAACATATTGCATGCATAATCAAACTCTAATTTGACTACAATTCTATCTCTTTCTCAAGCCACCAATATTTGGAGTAAAACTCCCTTAAACAATTATTAAACCTGTCCAAAACAATACACTCCCAAAAATTCTCATGGCTAAATTCTATTCATCAATAATTCATCAATTTCATCAACAATTCTCAAAATCATAAATATATACATATATGTAAAATCTCTACACACTTGATTTTTCAAATCATAACTTGGGTTAGATTTACTTACCTTGTGCTTGAGTAATTCCACTAGAATTTCTTTTTTTTTTTGTTAAGTAAGTAATCATATTAAAGAAACAAGAACAATGTACAAAGGCCTAATAAAAGGCGACCAGCCTATTTTGGGACATGCCCCGAAAATAGGAAACAAAAGAAACAAGCCTACAAACAGCCATCCGCTCTAGGGGTTTATCAAAAACCACAAAGGGAGACAAACACCAAGAAGAAAGAAAAGAGAACACCAAAAATCAAACCTACCATAGGACACCTCCCCAGGTTAGGATCATTAAAGGAAAAACAAAAAACAATCGCTTTACCAATGAGACAAAACAACCAAGCAAAAAACCCTTCTGCTTAACCCTCTGTAATCCAATCTTCAAATTCCACTAGAATTTCTCTTTCTTTGGTAGACTTGTTCTTTCTCTAAAGCCCTAAACATAAACACTATAAGAATTCAACACTTTTAAAAATTAATCTCACATCTATTGCAAGAATTCTTACCTTTGGGTGCTTATGATCAATTCTCTACAAAAATCCAACCAAAAGCCCTCTAAAATCCCTTGGAAATTTGATGAAGAGATGAGAGAAATTGAGAGTAAAGATGGTGTGAGAGGGAGTAGAGAATGATAGGGCCTTTGTGCTTGAACCCTTAATATCTCATATTAAAAGGCATACTTTCCCATTTTGCCCTTACACTTTCTTAGAAATTCCATCCTTGTCCTTCAATTGCAAAAATGCCCCCATCACCATTACATTCTCCATAAAATGTCCTTACTTTTCATTCCCCACATTTTCAACTAATTAGGGGTAGAATGGTCATTTCTTCCTTAAGGAAATTTCTCTAGAATTCTCTCAAGAATTTCAGCCGACTCTTCGCCTCGGCTAAAAATTCCAGAACCTACATTGCCGCAGCGAAGTCTGCACTTCCCAAATTTTCAGCCTTTCACCTTAAAGCAAGCAACACTATGGGTAACCAAGCAAAACTAAAGGGCATACAAACATAACTAAGGGCAAACAAGCAAGAACAAGCTACGTACCTCAATGTGGGCATTACAAAAACATACAAAGCAGAGAATTAACTGACAAAAATATCCTCCCAAAAAAGATTTTCTAGTCATTCCCAATAGCATAACTCAAATAAGAGAAAAACAAAGAACTATAGCTTTCTAAGGACCTCGACATGTATTAGTCGTCCCTACAATCACACCCATTACCAAGAAGACATTGTACTTTTAATAAACCCAGACCAAAGAGAATTGTATTCCAACAGAAATCTCTAATGGCATTACCCAACAAAGCCATAGTACTTCTCTTCACTAAGGAGGGATAGCAAGTGTTTGATTTGAATGCACAAACCATCACTTGAAATTTCAAAGGTGGGTTAGGTTGGTGTGTTTGTCCGCTGAAGAGTAACTCATCACATTGTTTTAATAAAAGTTTTTGAAGACTTTTAGTATAAATGAAAAAGCATTTATTCTAATCTATAATAATAGAAGGTTTTTAATAATATTCAATAAATGCGCGTAAATTATATGTATATCAAAATTATGATTTATTAAAAAAACGTTATAGAAAATAAAATGTGGTCATAAATACCCACCCAAACTAAGCTGAAACAACCTAGTGGATTTTTTTTGCCATTCCTACTCCCCAAGACCAAAAAACATTTTTCCAACTAAGTTATTTTCCCTCAACTCCATAGTCCCATCCCACAAGAAATCACTTAGAAAACTGTTTAATTCTATAAGCTGTAATATAATGATAACGATAATATTAAATAATAAATTGTCTTTTTTTTGAAAAAAAAAAAAAAAAAGATAAGGTATAAATAAGACTAAAAACACCGAATTAACTGAAAGCCCATTTTATATAAAACTACTCTACGCTCCAACCATGCAATTTTTTCTTCAATTTTTTGAGATTGGGATTTTAAAGCTTACCCTTCTAGGGCTATCTATGAAAAGAAGACTCCAATAGTTTATATGCACTCACCAACACTACATCCTGATCTATTTTCCAGATGAACCTCTTTGTGCAACAACCACTCACCAACACTACAACCCATTCTCTTTGCCAAAGAAACAGCTTCCTGATCTTGCAAATTAAGACCAGTAATAACACTCTTGGACAACTTAAAAACTTTAGGCCCAAAACCAATCTAACTACTCCAACAATCAAAGAAACTAGACACAGTAAAGTCATTCCCAAAAGAAAAGACTAGTATCATCAAAACATTGAAATGAGGAACCATAATTCAATCCCTACCTACTGTCTTTTTACAACCGAGTGTTGACCAAGATAACGTGTCACGTCTTTTGAATAACCTTGAAGCCCCAAATTATATTATGAAAGCCATTATAAAAGACAGAAAAATTCATAGACACAAGTATTTTCTAGTCCACCTTCTCCATTTACTACCAAAAACCTTCAGCTTTCAAGGCAAAGTCCAAGTAATTCCAATATACATGGTCATAGGCTTCTTCAGGGTCAATTTTATAGAATAAAGCTTATAATTTGAAAGGAAAAGGACACCATCTCAGAGTTGAAATCTAATCTTATTGGGAAATGATCAGAAACAACTATTCCAACATTTCTTGCTAAAACAAGGCAAATTAGCTTCAGTTTGAATATCTATCCAGTCTATGTTTCACATTATATCCTAAGTTCCACATAAAATAAGCTTCATGTAGAACCAGATCCATTAATTTTTTTTTTTCTAGCGAGAAAAAGAAAAATTGAAATCTTATATACTATGAATTCCTCCTCCCAACTTGATTTTTCTAACACAGTTTGAATACCTCCCACCCTTGCTCCCATAAAATCCTTTTTTTTTTTTGTCTAATTGATGGACTACTAGTTAACTTTTTTCAAATTCTTATTTATTATGAATGACTTTTATAGTTTATGCGTTTGGGTTTATTGGGTTAAATGAACATGCTATATTTTATTATTTTTACTGTCGATCAAAGTTTATAAATACGTACATATATATATATATATATAAAGAGTAGTAGGTCATGGAAGACTGACTTTTCATTTTCTTAAAATTTCATATCTTCCTCTTCTCTTTTTTCCATTACTTCTCTTTTCTTTTCTATACTAATTTTACCTATAGAAACATTCACCGTTTATGTACCACAATTTTTTCTTCCATGTAGTTCAATTATATTTCCACTAGTACATCCAGAATTTCATTACATTTATATTTAAGTTTATAGAAACAGTATATACAGATGGCATATGTATCAGCATTACTTAAATATAATGTGCTCAGGTTGCTAAATTATATATTTACAACAAACATCAAAGTTTTGCCCACTAATATGCATGAGACATGTACCTGCAATAAAATGTGGATCTGGCTCTCTTGTCCTATGCAATGCAATAGTTCCCAATAGCACAGTGATAAACCCACAAAGCTCTGATGCTATGCTACTTGCACTTTGACCAGAATAATCCTAGAGCTGCCAGACAGACAATTAGAGACATTATGATACATAAGACTTGCCTGACTATGCGTATCTATGGCATGTATGCGATGACCAAGCTTTACCTTAAACATTATTGCACTGGCAAATATTGTAAAAGATGTGAACATAGTGTAATATATAGGAGAAACAACTGCTGTGTTGACAGTATCCAATGCCTGCAACCATGCCAAAATCTGATATTATAGAAAGTTTGCACTGAAAAGATGAAAGCCAAATCATCATAAGTAGACATTATATAAGTTTGAAATAAAAAGGTGAAAGCGCAATCATCATATGTTCACCACTTGGCCCATAACTTCCAAGAAACATCAGATATATTGATTTCCTCAAGAAACAAGAACGAATGCTGATTGATAAAATATTTTAAGAAATGCTAAAAACACACGTTTAACTCTCTATTCTGACATATGTATAAAAAGAAAAATACAATGAATAAGAAAGCAACCATTTATTTCACATTTTTTGTCTTTTGTACACACACAACGAGAATGAGAGTGATAAACAATGTAAAAGAGTATTCTGGCGTTCCTGAAGTACCTTAAATAATTCTTGGAAAAATAAGATCAGAAATTCAATTATGCTTCCAATTCTGGAAAACAATTGCAAGCACACTTAAGAGATGCATTAAAAGTCTATTTGGCAAATTATTAAACTATCTAAATCTCATTTTCAACAATATCACATACACTTTGTTAAAAGATGACTAGTGAGTTACACCCTAGCAAAAAAGAGATATGCTGGACACTAGTAACATAGTGCATTTTTTCTTTTTATTGCAGAGATTATATTCACACCTTTTTGAGCCTTTTGTATAGTTTTTTAACCCTTCCTAGGAAATAGACCCTTTACAGCGGACACCTGGTCCACCTTTGATCTTTCTTTCTTCTTTAAAATACAATATTTCTATATTAAATGAAAAAAAAAGAAAAAAAAAAGCATAGATTAAAGGCATTAAGCATTCAAATCACATTATAGAATCCGATGAATTTGATTTGCTAGAATAAATGGTCCAAGATTATATCCTTGTCAATATATATCTATCTTACAATGAATAAATCTACTTTCTAATCAAGAGCAATGCTAGTTTTTCAAAGACACATCCAAAGAGGGCATACAAAGACAATCCCCACCCTTGATTTTCATGATTTCTCTCTCTCTCTCCCTCTCCCTCTCTCTCTCTCTCTCTTTTTCCATTTTTTTTTTCTTTTTGATGATGTCACTTTGTAGCCCTCTTTGTATGGGTCTTTGTAAGGATATCATTTTTCTTCAAATCAATTTATTCTGGTGTCATCCTCCCTCATAAGTACTTACTACCCAAAAAAAAAATGTCACAAAAACCTAAAAATTATGATGAAAACATAAAGGCAAGCAACAACCCAATCTCTCTCCCTTTTTTCGTTTTTTCTTTGTTTTTTTTCTTTTTGTTGATGTTACTTTGTAGTCCTCTTTGTATGGGTCTTTGTAAGGATATCATTTTCTTCTAATCAATTTATTCTGGTGTCATCCCTCATAAGTACTTACTACCCAAAAAAAAATGTCACAGAAACCTAAAAATGATGGTGAAAACATAAAGACAAGCAACAACCGAATATGTTGTACCTCACCACTGACCACACCTTGCCAATCCAGGTATTTTTTCTGATCTATACCAAGTTTTTTTTTTTTTTTTTTGGGTATTACTATGGATAAAATTAAAGCATATTATTTTAATTTTCCATTGCAATTCCCTCACTGACAACTTAACTAAACTATAAACTAAAATGGATAATTTTTGAGAGCTTTTACAATAGGTTTTCCCAGTTATTCAAACATCTTTAGCCAGTTGATCACCCCACTTAGCCTAATCCAAGAATGGCTTGATTTCTTCTTTCCCCAGACACTTTCCGAAAGTTTACCCATCTTGTCTACCAATTACTCGTAAAATGAATCCTAAGAGTCAAACTGAAGACCGTACTAAAATTAGTAAATCCCCTCTACCTAAGCGATTGGATTATTATGCTTATATTTTGGTTGATCTCTTTCATATGTCTAGTGTAAGATCAAATTTGGCGTTTTCAAGTCTATTGATAACATTCAGTTTATACATGGTGCCTAATAACAATCCTCTAAAGAAAGACAAGCTTGAGAAAACAGGAAAAAAAGGCATACACAATGTATACCAGACAACCCAAAGATAACAATCATAAAAAGATGACCAAAAAATAAACCAAATGCTCGCACAATTAATAAAGTAATCATGCGCCAAAACTCTCTCCCAATTTAAATGAATTATAAATGAAAGAAAAATCTCTAAATTATCGTCAGTAACACTCAAAAGGAAGCTAAATTTCAAACTCTATCCCACAAAGAAGGGATGTCTTCCTCTCTGTTAATATAAAGAAAACCTTCAATTCCTCAATCCAAATTACCCAAAACAATGACAAAACAATACATTTCCACAACTTTAGCTTTATTAATCCTACCAAAAGAGTCCAAGAACTTGAGAAAAAGAATTTATCTGAAGCTGGAATGACCCAAGAAATTTTAGCCATTTGAATCAGTTTAAACTGAAAACCAACAACAAAGGACAATGATGGAATAAACAGTCTTTGTTTTGGGTCTTTGAAATAACACACCAAGAGAGAGTCAAGAACATATTAAGGAATCTTCAGTGAAAAACTTCACCTGTATTGATTCTATTGTGAGCTAAGGCCCAAGCAAAAATTTGAGCCTTACAAGTGACTTTGGCCTTTCAAATTATTCTATCCAACAAAACAGAAGAGTAGGAGGGATCATTAATCAACCAAGAGAAATAAGATTTACATAAAAAAACAAGGTCAATCCAACTTCAAATCTCTCCGATCCTCCTTAAGCCCATTAATAGATACATTATCCACTAAAACCAATAGAACAGAAAGATCCTAGATATCTATCTCATTCAAATTCCAAAAAAGGTCAAAATTAAACTTCAACTGTGGAGAGGGCAACCAAGTAAACCACTTTGGATTTGATAGAGACATTATGAGATCTCGAACATCCATAAAGATAATAGAACATGCAACACAAAGGATTATCCTACCGCCAAGCATATTCCAAAAGGAAAATTATATCCCAATTCCCCACGTCTAGCATAAAATGAGAAAGAAACACAGAATAGTATTTCGATATAGATTCCAAAGGCTTCAAGGGAATCCATTAGCCACCATCTTAGAATCCCAACCATTTACATGAAGGCCATATTTACTCTTGATAACCACATACCATAAGAAGGACTTATGACAATATAAGATAACAAAATGAAAGAGCTAGAAGTTGAGACATGTCAGAACATGTCTTTTAGCCCACTCCACTTTTACGATTCAACATTTTTCTAGTTGCTCTCTCCAATTAATTGACATTTTAAACAGAGAATATTTCCAAACAATGTCCTTTGATTATACCTAAATTTATATTACTAGGGGAATCAAAAGGACTTTAGGTTATAAAAATATAGACTAGTGAAGGCCAAGAAAGAGGAATAAGATGCTTTAGAATTACCAAAAATGGTCTAGGTTTTGTAGTGAGAATGGTTATTCTACACTTGAAACTAGGAAACTTTTGAGATATGATATCCCCAATTACTTGGTCCTAAAGAGATCTAAACTCTCTGACTTCTTAGCCGGAAACCAAGGGTCAAACCATTCAAGCTTTAAGATAATGTTATCATGTTATCACAGACCAGGGAGTATGAGCATAACCATCATAGAAGATACTAGGATTTGAAATTTTTGAGAAATGTAAAAGAAATCATGCCCTCATTCTGCCTAATGAAGTCCCACATGACAACCTAAAAGATACCATACAAAGTTGATATCAACTATTCACTAGCACTAATCCATCACCTTAGAGAGCAAATCAGTCTGCACAACAATATAACAACTACCTCTTCTAACAATTGGAACTTTAGCTGCTAGTAATAACAATGACCCTAAATATTACTCTTGCAATAAATAAGATACTGAACATGTTTAGATAGTTTAATTGTGTGATGACACAAGTAATTGCAACCATTGCAAAATCCATGTCTGAAAATATCTAGCTTGGTTTATTCCCTCTAATGTTAACTTTATTGAATGCCAATGGCTTTAACACTCATAACCTGCGCCCCAGAGAAAAAAAAAAAAAAACTCATTAAACCATGGTTCTTTAAGCACATTGGGATGATCAAAAAATGTGAGGAGCCACAAATACTAATTGTCAACGACCCAATTACAGAGCAAATTCCTATATTGATTGATGGACATAGGATATCCAAATGGTATTCGCGTAAGACAGGAAATGAGAGGAAAGGGGAAAAGGGGTAAAGCATATGGGGACAGGTGTCTTATTAGTTATTAGAATCCTAATGTCAAAATAAAGGAGAGGGATAGCAGGGGCAAGGGATATCTTTTGCTTTTGTGCATGAATTGAGTCTGGGAGGTGTTGGCCCTCGAAGACCAGCTGGCGATACTATTTTATTCCAAAACTGAATGTCATCTTCTCCATTTTTTTCTTATTAATCAAGTCTGAATATATTACTCTCTTAGATATTGTTGTTTGTTGGTTGATTGTTGTATTTGTTTGTATTTTGAGAAGCATATTATTGTGTTGAGTTACGGCTATTTAGTGTGATCGGCGTAGTGTTTCAGTTGAAATAGTAGGATTCCAAAAAATTGGTATTAGAGCTCGCGGATTATTTGGGGTATGGTTGATACTAGAATGGAGAAAAGAGTTGACAGTGTCGAGAAGGATATGGCGGTGGTTCAAAGAGACGTTGTTGTTTCATTTTCTATTTTTTCTTCACTTTCAACAATACAACCTAACTAAATATATACACACAATCAACAATTACATATATACCATTTACACTACATATACATAGTTTCCAACACTCCCCCTCAAGCTGGAGCGTATATATCTATCATGCCCAGCTTGTTACAAATATAAGTTATCCTTTTACCAAAGAGAGACTTCGTGAAGATGTCAACTAGTTGTTCCCCTGTTTTAACATGATTAGTAGCAATTAGCTTTTGTTCAAATTTCTCTCGTACAAAGTGACAATCCACTTCTATATGCTTAGTCCTCTCGTGAAAGACTGGATTGTTTGCTATATGTATGGCTGCTTGGTTGTTAGACCACAAGTCCATATTCCCTAGGTCACCAAACCCAATTTCTCAAAGAAGATGTCTTATCCAATAAACTCACACGTAACTTGTGCCATAGCTCGATACTTAGACTCTGCGCTTGACCTAGCTAAAACCGGTTGCTTATTACTTTTCCAAGAAATAAGGTTTCCTCCAACAAAAACACAAAACCTAGTCATAGACCGTCTATCCATAGAGGATCCTGTCCAATCTGCATCTAAAAAACCTTCTACCCTATTATGACCATGATCACTGTAAAGAATCCCACGTCCAAGGGCTCCTTTTAGATACTTCAAAATATGGAGGATCGCATCCCAATGAGATATCCTAAGAGATGACATAAATTGACTCACCACACTCACTGAAAAAGCAATTTCTGGACGGGTTATTGTAAGGTAGTTTAACTTTCCAACTATCCGTCTGTATCTCTCTGGATCACCAAACATCTATTCATCCTCAACATTCAATCTCACATTAGGAACCATAGGAGTGTCACAAGGCTTAGCCTCACTTAGACCCATTTCTTTTTTTTTTTTGTTAAGTAAGTAATCATATTAAAGAAACAAGAACAATGTACAAAGGCCTAATAAAAGGCGACCAGCCTATTTTGGGACATGCCCCGAAAATGGGAAACAAAAGAAACAAGCCTACAAACAGCCATCCGCTCTAGGGGTTTATCAAAAACCACAAAGGGAGATAAACACCAAGAAGAAAGAAAAGAGAACACCAAAAATCCCATCTACCATAGGACACCTCCCCAGGTTAGGATCATTAAAGGAAAAACAAAAAACAAACGCTTTACCAATGAGACAAAACAACCAAGCAAAAAACCCTTCTGCTTAACCCTCTGTAATCCAATCTTCAAATGGTGTTGAGAACTTGAGGAACGTCTTTGAAAATAGATCTAGGGAGGCCCCAATCATTCGCCAACTTCCTATTGCTATAGGATGCAGTGACATTCCTAAGGTCCAAAGCTTTATCTCTCACAACACTTTTGATAGCATCGATTNGCAAGAATCTGGCATCAACAGGCTACACCACCAACCCACTCTATATTTCCGGTCAAAAAAGAACCACAAACAGCCCCTTTACTCCTACCTCTCTTCAACACCAAACAGCAACTCCAAAAAACACGAAAATAAACAAAACAACTCCGGCAGCCACCCACCTTCTTCCCAATCTGGCCAAGCCAAGAAAGCCCACACAAAACAAGCTCAACCACAACAGCCACCAACAAGCAAAAGAGAAGAAAGGAGAGCAAACAACCAAGGAGTTCGATTTAAACCCAAAAACAACCCCCAAACACAGCAAAGAATGACTGAAACATAGCAAACAAAAAGGTTAACAAAAGCAGAAAAACAAAGTGCAGGTTTGTGAAAGAAAATGTGAAAAGAGAACTTAAGGAAATGGTAAGAGGGATAGGTGAAGTTAAATGGTAAAGGTGGAGGATGGAGGATGAGGGTGGAGAGAGGGGTGGTGGGTGGAGAAGAAATTATGGAAAGAAGGCTGGTTCCTAATCCTAGAGAGAAGAGAGAGCATTTTCTCTCACTAACGTGAACACATCTAACACATACTTGCGTTGAGAGAGAAAAATCTCTTTCTTACTCCAAGAAACCTCAACTCCTATAAAATACCTTAAAGTGGCCAAATCTTTTTGTGAAATTTGGAAGCCAAAAAGTTTTTCAAACTCTGAATGCCAACATCATCACTGCCAGTGATTATAATGTCATCAACATAAACAACTGAAAGAATGATGCCAGAAATAGATTGTTTATAAAAGACAGAATGATCATAAGCACTCCTATGTAAACCAAAATGAGTCACCACTTTGCTAAACCTCCCAAACCAAGCCCGTGGAGATTCCTTTAAGCCATATAAAGATTTCCTCAATTTGCATATCTTTCTTGACTCCCCTTGAGAACCAAACCCTAGAGGTTGCTCCATGTAAACCTCTTCAAGAAGATCACCATATAAAAAAGGCATTTTTTACATCAAGTTGGTGAAGAGGCCAACAATATGAAGCTACAAGAGAGATGAATAGTCGGACAGGGGTCATTTTAGCTACGAGGGAGAATGTCTCAGAATAATCAATACCATACGTTTGAGCATAACCCTTAGAAACCAACCGAGCTTTCAATCGAGCCACAGTCCTATTGAGATTAGCCTTCACTGTGAAAACCCATTTGCACCCAATAGCCTTTTATTTTCAGGCAACTCCATTAGAACCCATGTATTATTATGTTCTAGAGCCAACATCTCCTGTTCCATAACCCTTCGCCACCCATCATGAGTAATTGCTTTAGACACAGTTTTTGAGGAGATGTTGCAACGCTAACATGAGTAATAACATACGTCTGGGATTGATGCTAGATTTTCACTGACAAGTCAAGGAGGTTGCAGCGCTAACACAAGGGTAGAGAGAAAACGTCCTAACAACAACTTTTCTAAACGGGTTAAAACCAGAGATCTGGGCAGAGATAAAGCTGCAGCAACCCGATTTGTTAACCCGACCCAATTCATTAACCCAAGTGACCTTGTTGGCCCAACGCGTGGAAGAGAGGAATGTTGCGCTGGAAGAAGCCCATGCAAACTTGGGCCAAATAGGTAACTTCTAGGCCTAAATCTATTTCTAATTCATTTAGATAGGATGAAAGTTTGAAAGCCCACTCTTCAAATAATCCATACAACTAACCCAGATCTGGTAACCAAATCCACACCTTCTCCTAAAATACAACTCCCACCCGAAGAATTCCATATGAAAGCTACGGCAACTCAGGGTCAACGGCTTCAAACAGCAGCAGAACCAGCACATTCCATCGAGAGTTTCCATTTAAGAAATTGACTGTGACAAAGATACAGAGGAAAAGAGAACGAGGCTTGTGTTATCAATGTGATGCAAAATACTCACCAGGGCATTAATGCGGGGAAAAGCAATTCCAAGTACTGTTTATTCATGAAGAGGAAAATAGGGAGGAAGAGGTAACGAATGAAAAAGAAATAATGGGACCAAAGGTACCCAAAGAGGCTGAGTTGTCGATTAGTTCGGTAGTTGGGATCAATGGACCAAAAACCATGAAGTTCGGTTTTAATTGATAGTTAGCGGGGCAACACATAACTTTATAAACAGGAACCTAGTCTATAATAATTGCATTCACATTGTAAACCTTTTAAGTTTCCAAAATTAAAAAGAAGTCCTCACTGATTATATCCTATTCAATTATAGAAAAAATCGATTGCCCAGATTATCATCACGACAACAAACCATAAAAGTCGCAAAAAGACTCCATAATAATGATTTTTTAAAGTCAGAACAGAAAAAGAAATCCTAGACAAACAAAGATTACATTCAATGAAAAAAAGATGCTATTATTATAACACTTTGTCTATATATAGTTGTGAAATTACCGTGATAACGAGGATGAAATTTTCAATTTCGAGGAATCATAAATGGATGCTTCGATGTATTGTTACATATGAATTGAGTTAAGAGAATGTTAATGATGAATAAAGGAAAAAGTTCATTAGTTCACAGAAAATTCTAGGGTCCAATTTCCTTCATAAATGAGGATGACAAGTTTAATATGATAATGAGGACGAAATTCTAGATTTTGACCAATCATAAATGGATGCTTCAATGTATTGTTACATAGGAATGAGTCAAAGGAATGTTAATGATAAATAAAGGAAAAAGTTAATTAACTCACTGAAAATTCCACCATGAGGGAAATCCCATTGGGTCCAATTTCCTTAACCCGTCACTGCCTTTGACAAGTTTATATTCTCCCCAGCTGATCAACCCTACCACCAATTCATCTTTTTGGAATGTAAACTAATAAAACCGATCTTCACACAACAATGAGTAAATTAGACTTAGAACTCATTCCAAATAATTATGCAACTCTCCACAACCCATATATTGAACCAGACTCCAACATTAACCACTAGCTAACCTTGATATCCAGATCTCTGACTTGATAACATCATATAAACTTAAATCCATTAAAAAAAAAAAAAAAAAAGAACAATTCATAAGGCATCATAAAACTAAAACTAAATTCAAGAGTTACACTATCCCAAAACTTTAACAAATTACTAAATGCTTGAACCAAGCATCTCAATAAAAGCCCCACCATTCTAACATGCTCAAGTCCAAGTGCAAGACTCCACATTTGGATACTAAAACAAAAGATGACAAAAATAGGATGAGAAAATATCACGACATACATATGCAAAATATAACAGTAGCAAAAGAAAATAACAGGATCGATAGGGTGTGATATTTTTCAGAAAGAACAAAAAAGAACTTGGAAGACATCCTATTCTTGTACCATTACAATGGCAAGAATGATATGTGTACATTTACAAGATAAATGTTTGATTCAAGGTTGGACCATCATAAACAAATACTTTTCACTCAAACGTATGAAGGAGGACATTGGAAGCATCCTTCAAGAAATACACAGTAATTTCAAGAACTGATTAAAAATCATGAAATCAACTAGCAAATAGACTTATGAAATGGCCTTCGATTACAGCTCTTACTATTATCCTTAGTACAAGATTCAGTAGAAAACTTCAAATGAGCTATCTCATTGCCTAGATGCCTACAGGAGAAATAACAAGAAGATAGTCTACAGAATCAAAAAACAAAAAGGAGTCCAATAACCAAAAAAAGACATTAAACCCAAGCCTAATGAAGAAGTCAAAAAGTTGAGAAAAATGCTTTATCCTAGTGTTGTTGACTAAAAGAATTTGTTGACTAATCCTGCTATCACATCACACAAGTTTTACTGGTGTTATCCACATACTCATTCCAAAATGCTACAAATCAACCGCTACATGTGTGACAAATTATTGAAGTAGAACTTCAACATCACCCATTAACAAGATATTGTATATACTTTAATTAAGCTATCTAGACTACGCTCCCCTTGAGGATGCATATTATAGGAGAGAGATATAGAAAAAATGAAGTTTATGCTGCCAAATTTACAATAGCCTCCTTGTAAATTTACTAATATAAATAGACTTACCGAGATACTCTTAAATCACACTGACAACAATATAATCTATTTTGAATCTTATTATTTCTTCAACGTAGAGAAACTAGTTAATTCTATAAGCTGATATAATGTAACAATAATATAAATAATAAATTTTTTTTTTTTAAAAAAAAAGTATAAATAAGACTAAAAACACCGAATAACTGAAAGCCATTTATATAAAATGCTCTACACTCCACCATGCAATTTTTTTTTCAATTTTTTGAGATTGGGGTTTTATAGCTTACCCTTCTAGGGCTATCTATGAAAAGAAGACTCCAATAGTTTATATGCACTCACCAACACTACATCCTAATCTATTTTCCAGATGAACTCTTTGTGCAATAGCCATCACCAACACTACAACCCAATCTTTTGCCAAAGAAAAAGCTTCCTGATCTTGCAAATTAACACAGTAATAAACACTCTGGACAGATTAAAACTTAAGGCCCAAAACCAATCTAGCTACTCCAACAACAAAGAAACTAGACACAGTAAAGTCCTTCCCAAAAGAAAAGAATAGTATCATCAAAACATTGAAATGAGGCACCATAATTTGATCCCTACATCAGTAGTTTTAATAATCGATGTGTGACCAAGAAATGTGTCAAGTTTTGAATAACCTTGAAGCCCAAATATATTACGAAAGCCATTATAAAAGACAGAAAAATTCATAGATACAAGTATTTTCAATACATCTTTCCATTACTACAAAAAACCTTCAAATTCCAAGACAAAGTCCCAAGTAATTCCAATATAACATGGCCATAGGCTTCTTCGGGTCAATTTTATAGAATAAAGTGCTAATTGAAAGGAAAAGGACACCATCTCAAGTTAATCTAATCTTATTGGGCAAGGCAGAGAAACAACTATTCCAACATTTCCTGCTAAAACAAGGCAAATTAGCTTCAGTTTGAATATCTATCCAGTCTTGTTTACAATTATACCTAAGTTCACATAAAATAAGCTTCATATAGAACCAGATCTATTAATTTGTTTTTCTGGCGAGAAAAATAAAAATTGAAATCTTCTATACTATGAATCCTCCTCCCAACTTGATTTTTTCTAACACATATGAATACCTCCCACCTTGCTCCATAAAACTCTTTTTTTTTTTTTTTTTTTTTTTTTTTTTTGTTTTTTCTAATTCATGGACTACTAGTTAACTTTTTTCAAATCTATTTATTATCAATGACTTTTATAGTTTATGCGTTTGGGTTATGGGGTTAAATGAACTGCCTATTTTATATTTTTACTGTCCATCAAAGTTTATAAATACGTACATATATATAAGAGTGTAGGTCATGAAAGACCGACTTTTCATTTTCTTAAAATTCATATCTTCTCTTCTCTTTTCCATCACTCTTCGTTTTGTATGCTACATTTACCTATAGAAACATTCACCGTTTAGTACTACAATTTTTCTTCCCATGTAGTTCATTATATTTCCACTAGGCATCCAGATTCATTACATTTATATTTAGCTTATAGAAACACATATACAGATGGCATATGTATCAGCATTACTTAAATATAATGTGCTTAGTTGCTAAATATTATTTACAAAGACATCAAAGTTTTGCCACTGATATGCAGGAGACATGTAACACAACAAAATGTGGATCGGGCTCTCGGTGCTATGTCAATGCAGTAGTTCCCGAAACACAGTGATAAACCACAAAAGCTCTGATGCGCTATGCTACTTGCATTTGACAGAATAATCCTAGAGTAGTAGACAGACAATTAGAGAAGTATGTAACATAAGACTTGCCTGACTATGCGTGACTATGGCAGTGTTATGCGATGACGAGCTTTTACCTAAACATGTATTGCACTAGCAAATATTGTAAAAAGTTGTGAACAATGGTAAATATAGGAGAAACAACTGCTGGGTTGAAAGTATCAAATGCCTGAAACCAGGCCAAAACATGATATTATAGAAAGTTTGCCCACTACAAAAGATGAAAGCCAAATCATCATAAGTAGACATTATATAAGTTTGAAAAAAAAGGTGAAAGCGGAAATCACTATGTTCACCACTTGGACCATAACCTTCCAAGGGAAAACCATCAGATATATTGATTTCCTGGAAGAGAAACAAGAACGAATGCTGATGATAAAGTATTTAAGAATGCTAAAAACACTCTTTAACTCTCATTCTGACACATATGTATAAAGAAAAATACAAATGAATAAGAAAGTAACCAGTAACAATCTATTTCTCATTTTTTTGTGTCTTTGTCACACACACAACGAAATGAGAGTGATAAACAGTGTAAAAGAGTGTCTCTAGAGTTCCTGAAGTACTTAAATAATTCTGGAAAAAATAGATCAGAAATTCAATTATGCTTCCAATTCTGAAAAACATTGCAAGCCCACTTAAGAAGCTTTAAAAGTCTATTTGGGCAATTATTCAGTATCTAAATTCCATTTTCAACAATACACACACACTGGTAAAAGATGACTAGGAGTACACCCTAAGAAAAAAGAGATATATGTGGAAGTAGTAACATAGTGCATTTTTTTTTTTGTTTTATTGCAGATTATATTCCACACTTTTTGAGCCTTTGCATAGTTTTTAACCTTCCTGGAAATAGACCCTTACAGCGGACACCTGGTCACCTTTGATCTTTCTTTTTCTTATATACAATATTTTAATTAAATGAAAAAAAAAGAAAAAAAAAGAGCATAGATTAAAGGCATTAAGATTCAAATCACATTAAGAATCCGATGAATTTGATTTGCTAGAATAAATGGTCCAAGATTATATCCTTGTAATATAACATCTATCTTACAATGAATAATCTACTTTCTAATCAATTTTTTGGTTGTCATTCTCCCCATAAGCACTTACACCGAAAAAAAAATGTCACAAAAACCTAAAAATGAGATTGAAAACATAGAGACAAGCAAACAACCCAATATGTTGTACCTCACCACTGACCACAACTTGCTCAATCCAAGTCACTCTTGTCACGCCATACATGTTTTATTTTTTTTATCATACCAACAGTTTTTTATTTTTTATTTTGGTATTACTATGGAGAAATTAAAGCCATACATATAATTTTCCATTTCAATCCCTCAGTGATAGCTTAACTAAACTAAAACTAAAATGGATAATTTTTAGAGCTTTTACAAGAAGTTTTCCCCCTTATTCAAAAACATTTAGCCAGTTACACCCCCACTCAGCCTAATCCAAGAATGGCTTATTTCTTCTTTCCCCAGACACCTTTCCAAAAGTTTACCATCTTGTCTCCCAATACTGTAAATGAATCTAAGAGTCAAACTGGTTCCTATGAGTGAGTGATGCTTGAAGCAAGGTTACCATGATGGTGAATATGATGCTAAAACGACGCCCGTCTAAATTAGTAAATCATCTTATGCTAAAATTGATCTAAACTAGAATTATATTGATTTCATTGGTGAGCCTCTTTTAATTGGATGTTCACTAATTTGTCTTCAAGATTAATTAAGATCTAGTAATTAATTGTCAAACAATGTATACTTACCAAGGCATTTTTTGACCTCTAATAGTTC
Organism: Pistacia vera; assembly: GCF_008641045.1. Classification (NCBI taxonomy): domain Eukaryota; kingdom Viridiplantae; phylum Streptophyta; class Magnoliopsida; order Sapindales; family Anacardiaceae; genus Pistacia; species Pistacia vera. Next base: position 1,112,046 of record NW_022196110.1, on the reverse strand, counting down.
ATTATGGAATTTTTTGGATTCTTTGCCATAGCTCATCAAGTTGATGCACAAAAGATCTAATCCCCTTACCTAAGCGATGGATTATTATGATATATTTTTGGTTGATCTCTTTCATATGTCTAGTGTAAGATCAAATGTGCGTTTTCAAGTCTATTGAAAACATTCAATTTATACATTGTGCCTTCTGACCAATCAACGCTTAATCAGCTAAGTTTACTTAACAGGAGAGAATCATGAGAACTTGTGAATAGTAATTTATGGAAATAGATACTTACAACTTGTTATATTCAAATTTGATTCCCTACAGTTGAATGTATTGTTGTAGGTTAGATTGAATGAGCTATTGCAAGTATATTATAGTGCTAGTGAAGACTTTGATGGAGGTTGAATACAAAATATTATCTCTCCCCCCTATAAATCTGTTTCTCCTCCAATTCCTTTGTTTCTCTCTATTTTATTATCCAAAACAATGAACATAATCCCTAAGAATACCATTCAAAACTCATACCAAAAGAACCATGTGACTTTGATTAGATATCAAAAGAAATGAAAAATAAAATGTCCAAGGGCAAAATAGCTTTTGCACATCATAACGCTTAAGTGAACAAAACTATTAATTTGAGGGGAGGAAGACATCCTACACGGTTTTTTTTTTTTTTTTTTTAATGGATAAGAAACTATTGAAATATGTATTATAGAAAAGATCTAACAAAAGTGAATAAGCAACTCTAAAGAAAGACAAGCTTGAGGAAAATAGGGAAAAAAGGTATACACAAGGTATACCAGACAAACAAAAAATACATCATAAAGATGACCAAAAAATAAACAAATGCTCGCACAATTAAAAAAGTAATCATGCGCCAAAACTCTCCCCAATTTAAATGAATTACAAAATGAAGAAAATCTCTAAATATGTCAAGACACTCAAAAGGAAGCTAAATTTCAAACTCATCCACAAAGAGGGATGTCTTCCTCTCTGTAATATAAAGAAAACCTTCAATTCCTCAATCCAAATTACCCAAACAATGACAAAACAACACATTTCCACAACCTTAGCTTTATTAATCCTACCTAAAGAGTCCAAGAACTTGAGAGAAAAAGAATTTATCAAGGCTGGAAGACCAAGAAATTTTAGCTATTGAATCAGTTAAACCAAAAACCAACACAAGGGACAAGATGGAATAAACAGTCTTTGTTTAGCTTTTTTAAAACACACCAAGAGGAGTCAAGAACATTAAGGAATCTTCAGTTAAAAACTCACCTGTATTGATTCTATGTGAGCTAAGGCCCAAGCAAAAATTTGAGCCTTACAAGGGGACTTGGCCTTTCAAAATATTTTATCCCAACAAAGACAGAGAGTAGGAGGACATTAATCAACCAAGAGAAATAGATTTAATAAAAAAAAAAAAAAGGTCAACCTAACTTCAAATCTCTCCGATCCTCTTAAGCCCATTAATAGATACATTATCCACTGAAACAATAGAACAAAAGATCCAGATACTCTTCATTCAAATTCCAAAAAAGGTCAAAATTAACTTCACACTGTGGAGGGCAACCAAGTAAAACACTTTGGATTTATAGAGACATTATAGATCTGAACATCCATAAAGATAATAGTCATGCAACACAAAGATGATCCTACCGCCAAGCATATTCCAAAAGGAAATTATATCCCAATTCCACGTAGCATAAAATGAGAAAGAAATACAAATAGTATTCGATATAGATTCCAAGGGCTTCAAGGGAACCCATTAGCCACCTATCGAATCCAACCATTTACATGAAGGCATATTACTCTGATAACCACATAACATAGAGGACTTATGACAATATAAGATACAAAAGAAAGAGCTAAAGTGAGACATGTTGTCAGAACATGTCTTTTAGCCCACTCCACTTTTACGATTCAACATTTTTCTAGTTGCTCTCTCCAATTAATTGACATTTTAAACGAGAAGAATATTCAAACAATGTCCTTGATATACCTAAATTTATTTACTAGGGGAATCAAAAGGACTTTAGGTTATAAAAATATGACTAGTGAAGGCCAAGAAGAGGAATAAGATGCTTAAATTACCAAAAATGGTCAGGTTTTTAGTGAGAATGGTTATTCTACACTTGAAACTAGAAACTTGAGATATGTATCCCCAATTACTTGGTCCTAAAGAGATCTAAACTCTCTGACTTCTTAGCGGAAAACCAGGGTCAAACCATTCAAGCTTTAGATAATGTTATCATGTATCACAGAGCCAGGGAGTATGAGCATAACATCATAAGAAGATACTAGGATTGAAATTTTTGAGAAATGTAAAAGAAATATGCCCTCATTCTGACTAATGGAGTCCACATGACAACCTAAAAGATACCATACAAAGTTGACATAACTATTCACTAGCACTAATCCATCACTTAGAGAGCAAATCAGTCGACAACAATTAAAACAACTACCTCTTCTACAATTGGAACTTTAGCTGCTAGTAATAACAAGACCCTAAATTTTAATCTTCAATAAATAAGATACTGAACATGTTAGATAGTTTAATTGTGTTGATGACACAAGTAATTGCAACCATTGCAAAATCCATGTCTGAAAATACTTAGGAAGTTTACTGTCCAATAACCAAAAAAGGCCATTAAAACCTAAGTCTAATAAAGAAGTCAAAAAGGGAGAAAAATACTTTATCTAGTTTTCTGCCACTATGCACCTGTCACACAAAACGAAGAAGAAGAAAAATCAGAGGGTAACTTACTAGTTGTTGTTGCTGGTATGATCACTGCAATCGTTTCCCATTCAAGATGTTGGAAATTGAGGCACATTAGAGTTGACTCATTCACAGAAGCTCTTACAATCTGCCGTTGTACAAAGAATGCCCCATATTACAAAAAATAAGTTGCAGAACAAAAATATGAATGCGAACAATTAAATTCCAAAGTAGAAATTATAAAGAAAACAGACGAGGGGATACAAAATTGAAAATGCAAAGAATTAAAAATCAATAGACCGTTTTTTCCACCATATTGAGTTGGGGAGCAATGGCACTTTTAAAAACCAAATTCTAAGCCTTTTTCAAGGCAACTCTCACTTTATCCTTAGTACAAGATTCAATAGAAAACTTCAAATGAGCTATCTCATTGCCTAGATGCCTCCTAGGAGAAATAACAAGAGATAGTCCAGAATCAAAAAACAAAAAGAGTCCAATAACCAAAAAAAGACATTAAACCAAGCTAATGAAGAAGTCAAAAGTTGAGAAAAAATGCGTATCTCAGTTTTCTTGGACATGTAAGAACCTAGGCCCACAAAAAAAAGAAAATCCGGGTAATTATAGATTGTTGTTGCTTGCCACAATTCATGGGCAAGCGGTTCCCCATCAAGATTGTGAAACTTGAGGCGCAGAGTTTATCATTCACAGACTCTCATAATATGTTCGTTATACAAAGAATCACACATTAGTAAAAAAGATATGAGATGATCATTATTATTATCCGGAATAATGCATCACCTCAATATCTCCAGGACCACAATTTCACCCAATTGGTGGCAAGTATGATTTTGGACATAAATAAAATTTTCAAGTATGTACAATTGGTTGTTGCAATACCGAACCTAAAGTACCAATGCATGTGAAACATACTGGAACGTTTCGTCAAATAAAAGTTCCACATTCTATAAATTTTAGAATAAATGTCCACTCAAGGAAGAAAAAAAAGCTACAGGAAAGAGAGAAATTGCAAAATAAACAAGGAAAACTCAAAAGTAGATAAAAAACAAGGATTGTTATTTGTATCCGAACAAAATACAGTCATACACAATTCATGAATAGATCATATGGTTGGTCTGGCATTTTACAATTATGACATCTTTTGCTTATATTTCCGAAATGTTATTTCAGATTGTTTTTAAGACTTTAATAAGGAAATTATGCCATGTACACAAATTTACATTCCATATTATTCTATATTTAGTATTTTATTGTACTTGTACAATTGAAATATCTCACAAGTTGAGATGTATACTCTTGTATGTATGGTACTTATATCCTTGCTTTTGCATTAACGATGAGAATATAAACACTTAAAGGAAAATATAGCAAAGATCATAATCACTTGATCTCAAGAACCTTCAGAGCTGCAGAGATATCGTGGGCTTCATAACTTCCCTTCACATGGCAATGTTTGGGCTGTCTTGTGGAACTAAATCTTCTCTTTTAGAACTCTCTTCACCATGAAAAAGTTTCTCACTGCTACAGTCCACGGTGCCTCTTACAATTACAGTCTTTTGGAGGCCAGCCAGCAGGTTTTCAGAGTCTGTGTCTCCTCTATCTCACACAAACACTACTGTTTTTGAAAGATCAATTCCCCACCTGATTGATAGATACCTGCACGGAATATGGTAGCAACACAAACGTACCAGAGATTTCAATTTTCACTTTACTACAACTGATTGATCTTGATCTTATTTGATGATTCTGTACAATATTATGATATGCAGTGAAAAGAGGTCGAACCTTACAGCTTGTTTTCTTGATGCAAATAGCGGTACCACGTTTAACCTTGATGCTGCATGTGTGTAGACAAGGCTGCATCGGAATCCTCTCATCTGCAGCCTTTGGTGAAGGTCATCTACTCTTCGAGTCTGCCATTTGTATGTTAAATTCGTCCTTAGTTTTGTTACCAAAAAATGCATCTGTCAAGGTATTACCTGCAATTTATATCAGTATTTTTGAACATTGTCATAAAAATCTTACATTGGCTCTCGGTTTTTTGCTGTAAGACTAGCATCTAGAACCGCACGCATCCATGTGCTCTGCAATGTCATCAACCTTAGCTCCATGTTCTGTCCTCACAAGCCTAATCACCATTTATCTCACATTCTCACCAGGCCATTTGTATTCTACATGGGCTTTGTGGTCCAACTCAGTCATCGTATCTCTCCACAGGTAATATAGTTCACTTCCACTGTTGCATATTATTGCATCAAAATCTTCTATATTTACCGGGCAGCTTTTGATTGCTTCCTGTCTCTCATAAGCTCGTAAACCCAAAACCCCAAAACCCCAAACCCAAAACCCTTAAACCCTAAACTCTAAAACCCTAAACCCTAAACGCCTCGTTTAGGGTTTAGGGTTTAGGGTTTTAGGGTATAGGGTTTGGGGTTTGGGGTTTGGGGTTCAAGGTTCAGGGTTTTGGATTCAGGGTTTAGGTTCAGGGTTCAGGGTTTCGAGTTTAGGGTTCAAAGTTCAGGGTTTAAGGTTTAGGGTTTAGGGTTTCGGGTTTACAGTTTAGGGTTTAGGGTTTTAGGGTTTTAGGGTTCAGGGTTTAGGGTTTAAGGTTTAGGGTTTGGGGTTCAAGGTTTAGGGTTTCGGGTTTCGGGTTTACGGTTTTAGGGTTTTAGGGTTCAGGGTTCAGGATTTAGGGTTCAGGGTTTAGGGTTTGGGGTTCAGGGTTTAGGGTTTAGGGTTTGAGGGTTTAGGGGTTTAGGGTTCAGAGTTTAGGGTTTGGGGTTAGGGGTTTAGAGTTTAGGGTTCAGGGTTCAAGGTTTCGAGTTTCGGGTTTAGGTCAGGGTTCAGGGTTTAAGGTTCAGGGTTCAGGGTTTTGGGTTTTGGGGTTTGGGGTTTAGGGTTTAGGGTTTTAGGGTTTAGGGTTCAGGATTTTAGGGTTTAGGGTTTACAAAGCAGAGAATTAACTAACCAAAATATCCTCCCAAAAAAGATTTTCTAGTCATTCCCAACAACATAACTCAAATAAGAGAAAAACAAAGAACTATAACTTTCTTAGGACCTCGACGTGTATTAGTCGTCCCTAAAATCACACTCATTACCAAGAAGACATTGTACTTTTAATAAACCCAGACCAAAGAGAATTGTATTCCAACAGAAATCTCCAATGGCATTACCCAACAAAGCCATAGTACTTCTCTTCACTAAGGAGGGATAGCAAAGTGTTTGATTTGAATGCACAAACCATCACTTGAAATTTCAGAGGTGGGTTAGGTTGGTGTGTTTGTCCAGTGAGGAGTAACTCATCACATTGTTTTAATAAAAGTTTTTGAAGACTTTTAGTATAAATGAAAAAGCATTTATTCTAATCTATAAAAATAGAAGGTTTTTAATAATATTCAATAAATGCACGTAAATTATATGTATATCAATATAATGATTTATTAAAAAAAACGTTATAGAAAATAAAATGTGGTCATAAATACCCACCCAAACTAAGCTAAAACAACCTAGTGGATTTTTTTTGCCATTCCTACTCCCTAAGACCAAAAAACATTTTTCTCCATAGTCCCATCCCACAAGAAATCACTTAGAAAACTATTTAATTCTATAAGCTGTAATATAATGATAACAATAATATTAAATAATAAATTATCTTTTTTTTTTTTAAAAAAAAAGTATAAATAAGACTAAAAACACCGAATTAACTGAAAGCCCATTTTATATAAAACTGCTCTACACTCCACCCATGCAATTTTTTTTTTCAATTTTTTGAGATTGGGGTTTTATAGCTTACCCTTCTAGGGCTATCTATGAAAAGAAGACTCCAATAGTTTATATGCACTCACTAACACTACATCCTAATCTATTTTCCAGATGAACCTCTTTGTGCAATAGCCACTCACCAACACTACAACCCAATCTTTTTGCCAAAGAAACAGCTTCCTGATCTTGCAAATTAACACCAGTAATAACACTCTTGGACANGTTCTCCTTTATTTAACTCAAATGTTATTTTTTTTTTTTCCTCTTTTTCAATGTGCGTAGGAGAATGAATGTAAATGTGAAAGACAAAAGAATAAAACAAGTTTCTTCTCACACTTTATTTCTTTTTGTTTCTCTCGGCTATCTCTTTCTCCACTCCACCATTCCTCATCTCAATTTAATAAAATTTCACAACCATCAATGGCAAAACAATGTGCCAAAACCGTGGGCTAATTCTCCTAAAGAAATTGCCTTTAATCCATCTTGCAATGGCCAATGATACATGCATCCCTTAGTCTTTGATTCTTACATCTTGCACCCCAAAATCCTTTAAATAAAGTTAAGTTTTATCATGATCTCACCCCTGGAGAATTATGCATGTACCCTTGCATGACACAATATTAAAAAGACCCCTCATCTTTAATCAATTTCATAGAGTTGTTAAAAGATTCTCACACTTCCAATTTCGCACAAGTACTCTTGCAAAACCACCTAATAAACCCACCATGCCTTATTTCTTACTAAAACATCTCTAAAAAGTTTCAATTCTTACATATTACCCCCTAGATTCACATAAATAAAATTAAGTAAAACCCACAAAGAAAATACGGAGTATTACAGTAAAAGATGTGAACATAGCGTAACATATAGGAGAAACAACTGTTGTGTTGAAAGTATCCAATGCCTGCAACCATGCCAAAATCAAATATTATAGAAAGTTTGCACTTAAAAGATGAAAGCCAGATCATCATAAGTAGACATTATATAAGTTTGAAATAAAAAGGTGAAAGCGAAATCATCATATGTTCACCACTTGATCCATAACTTCCAAGAAACATCAGATATATTGATTTCCTCGAGAAACAAGAACGAATGCTGATTGATAAAGTATCTTAAGAAATGCTAAAAACACTCTTTTAACTCTTTTCTAACATATGTATAAAAAAAAAAATACAATGAATAAGAAAGTAACCATTTATTTCTCATTTTTTTGTCTTTTGTACACACACAACGAGAATAAGAGTGATAAATAGTGTAAAAGAGTGTTCTGGCGTTCTTGAAGTACCTTAAATAATTCTGGGAAAAATAAGATCAGAAATTCAATTATGCTTCCAATTCTAGAAAACTATTGTAAGCACACTTAAGAGATGCATTAAAAGTCTATTTGGGCAATTATCAAAGTATCTAAATCTCGTTTTCAACAATATCACATACACATACCCTTCCTAGGAAATAGACCCTTTATAGCGGACACCTGGTCCACCTTTGATCTTTCTTTTTTCTTTATAATACAATATTTCCATATTAAATGAAAGAAAAAAAGAAAAAAAAAAGCATAGATTAAAGGCATTAAGCATTCAAATCACATTATAGAATCCGATGAATTTGATTTCCCAAAATAAATGGTCCAAGATTATATCCTTGTCAATATACATCTATCTTACAATAAATAAATCTACTTTCTAATCAATTTATTCTGGTGTCATCCTCCCTCATAAGCACTTATTACCCAAAAAATAAATGTCCCAAAAACCTGAAAATGATGATGAAAACATAGAGACAAGCAACAACCCAATATGTCGTACCTCACCACTGACCACACCTTGTCAATCCAAGTCACATTTTGTCACCCTACATGTTTTATTTTTTCTTATCTATACCAACTTTTTTTTTTTTTTTTTTTGGTATTACTATGGATGAAATTAAAGCATATTATATTAATTTTCCATTTCAATTCCCTCACTGACAACTTAAATAAACTATAAACTAAAATGGATAATTTTTGAGAGCTTTTACAATAGCTTTTCCCAGTTATTCAAACATCTTTAGCCAATTGATCACCCCACTTAGCCTAATCCAAGAATGGCTTCATTTCTTCTTTCCCCCGACACCTTTCCAAAAGTTTACCCATCTTGTCTACCAATTACTCATAAAATGAATCCTAAGGGTCAAATTGGTCCTATCAGTGAGAATGATGCTTGAAGCAAGGTTAACATGATGGTGAATATGATGCTAAAACTAAAGACCGAACTAAAATTAGTAAATCATCTCATGCTAAAATTGATCCTAAACTAGAAATTAATATTGATTTCATTGGTTGAGCCTCTTATTAATTGGATGTTCACTAATTTGTCTTCAAGATTAACTTACGATCTAGTAATTAATTGTCAAACAATGTATACTCACCAAGGCATTTTTTAGCCTCTAATAGTTTCATCTATGGAGTTTTTTGGATTATTTACCATAGCTCGATCAAGTTGATGCCACTCTAAGATCTAATCCCCTTTACCTAAGCGATTGGATTATTATGCTAATATTTTGGTTGATCTCTTTCATATGTCTAGTGTAAGATCAAATTTGCAGTTTTCAAGCCTATTGATAACATTTAGTTTATACATGGTGCCTTTCTACCGATCAACGTTTCAGCAATCAAGTTTGATTCAAGGTTGGACCATCATAAACAAATACTTTTCACTCAAACGTATGAAGGAGGACATTGAAAGCATCCTTCAACAAACATACAGTAATTTCAAGAACTGATTAAAAATCATGAAACCAACTAGCAAATAGACTTATGAAATGGCCTTCAATTACAGCTCAAAGATACAAAAGACTTCATAACCAAAAGTTTGATATGATTCTAATAATGTCTACAGAATTAACAAAGAAAAACAAAGGAGTCCAATAACCATTTTCTTTCTTTTATGCTATGCTGCTGGAATTGTTCCTCTTCAGCTATATTTCAATTTTTTTATGATGCTTTTACTTTCAAACAGGTTGGAATTCCAATTGCTGCTGGAATGTTACTTCCAGTAACCGGGACCATACTGACTCCATCAATTGCTGGAGCCCTTATGGGTTTGAGTTCCATCGGCGTGATGGCAAATTCCCTTCTTCTGAGATTTATATTCTCCTCAAAACAGAAACAAATTTCTGGAGCCGCCCCTCACATCAAAATTAACGTGGATTATGATCAACTTTTGGACTCGAAAGAGAAAATGAAGTACCCTATTTCTGATGGTAAATGGAGACAGAAACGATAATCGCACAAGAGATGAGATCAACCTTTCTTATTTGGTTGGTAGAGTCTAACCTCAGTTTCATTTGCAATACTTCAAAGGATGAGTAGCATGGTGCTTTTGTGCATACATTTATTGTCCTCTACAAAAGAGGTTTAAGTGTTGCATTTTTCTCGAAGTATAGGTGTAAAAAAATATTTGCTCATTCATTTTGGGGATATTAAAATAATGTCAGAATAGGACCAATAGCTCAAAATGTTACCTTCAATTGATACAAATTGTTTAAAGTTTAAAGTTTTCAGTTTCTTCCAGAAAAATATTCGTAATCCTTTTTACATCAACTTTTTTCATTGAATTAATTGAAATGGTAGGGTAAGCATGATTACAATATTCTATTTACTTAAATAATTCAGTGTGTGTTTAGGATTGCTGTAGTTTAAGAAATACTCTATTAAAGTTTAAGATACGATAATAAAGTGTGATAAATCACTTTGAAAATAGATTAAGTTTCAAACTGATTATAAATGATCAGATTTATAAAAAGATTCTAAAATTTGCCTTATGTAATTTTTCAAAATCAAATTAATTCTTAAATTGGTTTCAAACATATACGACTGTGTTTGTTTCCCTATTTTTGTCTTATTCTATTCCTATCAATTTCAAAATACAAATTTGTTTTCCTATTCTACAAATACTATTATATTTTATTCAATTATTTTTAAACTCTCTAAATTTGTTAATTTAATTAAACACCCCTTAAAAAAAAGTTTAGAAATTGAGAAAAAACACTCCCACCCTTCCACATTTGCCAGATTCCGGTCACCACCGTCGGAAGGTGGTCGGAATCGGCGGTGGTGGTTGGAATCTGGTATAATGATGTACTACCGATTGGATCTGACTGGTAGTGCACGGATATAACATTTTTCAGTCAAATCTACCGTGGATCTAGCCGGAAAAGGCTAGATCTATGGCCAAAGATCTGGCCATTGACTGTCAAGCCTTTGGCTGTAGCTAGTCGTCAACGATGGTCATATCTTTAGTCGTCGTTGACAATCAAACACGGCCAGATCTCCTAAATCTCGACACCCCGAGAAGGATGGGCCCTCGTTCACAAACCCCTTGATCCTTTCTTTTCTTATTTCTTTTCTTTATTATCTTGTTTTATTCCCTTAAGAATAATAGAGATAATGAGCTTTTTAGTTGAAATTGGCTGTTATCTTCCTAAACAGGAAAGGGGGAAGAGCTGCTATTGAATTTCTTTGAGTAAGGGCTTTCTAAAAAGGTGTAGCTACAATTGGGCTTTGGTCTGTACTTGAATCGATCTTGTTCGGGCGAGATTGACCTTTCTCCTTCGTTAACAGACTAGGCTAAGAAAGCAGAAAATCTAGATCTTCTCACCATTTTTTTCTCTTTGCTTTGAATAGCTATCGTACTCAAGGGATGAAGGAATGGATGCAGACCAAGAAAACTTTTCAACCTTAGATCTGGCCTTTTTCGGTCAGATCCAAAAGGCCATCTCGCCACACGACCAGCTAGATCTAGCCGGCCGTGCTCCGATACGGTGACTCTGACCACCCTTTGGCAGTGGTGGCCGGTTGCCGGTATTTAATGGGTGGGTAGGGGTGTTTTTGTATTTTTTTAATGTTTTTATTACATGGGTGTTTAGTAAATTAACAAACCTAGGGGTATTTTTGTTAATTTTTAAATTCTATCTCGTTATTACCATACAACTCTTACTTTTTCAAAAATACTAAAACAAATGAACCCTACAATGTCAAACGCACCCTTAGATATTAATAGAACATGTTTGAATTTATATTGATAATTTAATAAAATTTTAATTAGTGTGCGACCTCTTCAACATAACTCTTAAACGAGTCTGCGACCTCGTCGCCGTAACTTGTAAACGAGTGCACAACCCCGTCGTCGTAACTCATAAACGAGTGTGCAACCTCGTCGCTGTAGCGCGTAAACGAGTGCTCGACCTCATCGCTGTAACTCGTAATGTGAACGCACAGACTGCACATCATTGGATCGTAATTTCGGAGCTTGTCGTTTCTAAAGCTCGTATTTTGAAGCTCGAATTGACCTCCAAAGACTGGGGGGCTATTGTTATGCAAGAAATCTGGAGAGGATAATTCCGTATTAAGAAAGAAGATATTTAGATTTATCTATTTTGGAAGGAAGATATTTAGANTCTGTATAATATTCGAGCAACGTCTTCTCTTGCATATTTGCTCGATAGATCTTCAATAACAATTCATGGGCATGAGACAGGTCTTGTTTACCAGCATACAAGAACTCTAGATACTCCCATAATTCCTTGACTGTATCACAGTGACCAATCACATCATCTACGGACGAATCGAGAGTGTTCTGAATCTGATTGAAGAGCTTATCATCTTCCATGAGCCATTTTTTTCGAGTTTTATTATCATTTTTGTTTCCTCAGGTGGATCCTTGATTAAATGGTCTCCCATATCAATGCTGGACACATATCGTTGGATAATCCGCTTCCATTAAATATAATTCATTTTTCCCAATAATTTCCGATCAGTAATTTTGATGGAGGAAGTGACAATTTCAGTCATCATCTTCTTACCGTCCTCTGCCATATTGTCCAACAGATAACTCTTAACTCCACAGATTCACAACAATCTCAACACCAAACAACCCAAGCAAACACAACAACTCAAACAACTAGGATTCACAACAACTCTGGTATCACACCAACTCCAAGCCAACACAAAAGGATAGCCAAAAATGATTTACAACAACTCCACGTTGGCTTAATTCACAACAACTCTGGTATCACATTTTCCAACTCCAAGCCAACACAAAAGTATAGAGGATTACGAGTGGCTTACCGAATGATCAAACCTGTTGACTTTTGTTGTATATATACAACTTTACCTTCCTTCAACTTGAGGTTCCTCAGAATATTCTGATCAAAGCATGTCGCAAAGCATTCCCATTTTGACTAAAAAAAAATGATTTACTGCACCAAACCAACAACAGAGAAGAGAGAAATGATTTACTGCACCAACCAACAACAGAGAAGAGAGACTGGAACATAATCAGCACTCGCCGGAAAAAGAGAAACAAGGTCGCCGGATAGATTAAGAGCAACGAAGAACAGACTCAGACGTCGCTAGAAACAGAGAAGCTAAGGGCAGACGTCGCCAAGAGAGAAAAACCATAGACAAAGACGTCACTGGAGATCGCTGGAAAACAGAAACAGAGGGAAGAGGTCGTCGGAAAACAGAAATAGAGGGAAGAACAGACTCAGACGTCGTCGGAAACGGAGAGGCTAACGGTAGACGTCACCGAAAAATAGAAACAAGCAAATGGGTTTAGGGTTTATGCGTCCAGGAGCTCTGATACCATGTTCTCTTTCTATATTTCTTATATTTCAACAGTACAACCTAACTCAAATATATACATACACTCAACAATTACAAATATACCCTTTACACTATATATATATACATAGTTTCCAACAGATTTTCAACATTTCAGAAAATAGTTCAATGATTGACAAGTGCTAGTAGATAGGTTTTTAGTGATAGATTTCTAGACCTATTTATATCTACCAATTGTTTATTTTATTATTCTAAGTTTTAGAGTTTTGTCTCTAATTGCATCCATTTGGTATTCATCATAAGTTACAAAGGACTTTGGCTATCATAACATTCACATCTGCTACCCTGCCTGGAGACAAGTTGATGTTTGTGCTAGGCCGGTGACAAACTTGAAATATTTTATCAAACCCTTTGAAACAATTTGGTTATTTTGAACTTCAAACATTGTTTCCTTTAGTACTGTTGCTGTGATAGTTGTGGCCATTGACTGATAGTCATTGAAGCTTATGAGTAAACTTCAAACATGTGGGTGGCGTCCGTGGGGTGCATGATAAAAAAAATTATAAACGGCAAGAAAAACATTTCAAACGTCAAAACCTCACAACTAAAAGTGAAACTGAGCTCTGAAAACTGCAGGTGCTGTCTGGAGCTAAACCAGCTGAGAAGAAGAGGTTCATAAATGAACTTCAGAAGGATCAAAACATTGTAGCCATGGTTGGTGATGGAATCAATGATGCAGCAGCTTTGGCTTCATCACATATTGGAGTTGCCATGGGTGGGTGTGTTGGAGCTGCTAGTGAAGTGTCTTCTGTTGTATTAATGGGAAACAAACTATCTCAGGTATTACAAACTATCTCAGGTATTTCTAAAGTTGGATTAGTGAAACTTGAATTTCAAATTGAAATCCAATTGCTGAGCTTGTCTCACATGGAATATATCTGTCTTAGCTATTCGAATTGCTTCCAAATTTTCATTTCTGAAATTGAAATCTTCAGCTATAATGCTGAGGCNTGGCTGGGTTCTCCATCCTAGATAATAATTTATAATTTCCCTTTAATGAAAGTATAATTATATGGGTCTGGTATGTCCTTGTAGCCGGTAACTTTTAATAAATGTATTAGGGCTATTATCCTAACCTCCCTAGAGGTTCCCAAAAGTAGAAAGAGTCCTCACCTCTCCTCACATTTCAAAAACTGTACCAAACCATCCCTCAAGGCCGATTGTGAACAGAAATTATTATTAGGCAAATTTCATAATTGCCCTTGAATATACACAACTTAATTCATAGCAGCGAACAATCCCTTTATCACCAGTGACTGCAACCGCCTATATATATCTTCATCGCAAGCATAACTTGACGTGCAAGTGGCAGCTTATAAACAATTTGGCATGCTTGCATATAGTCTGGCTACGGTATCACAAAATTAACCTAACATGCATCTTGGGGTAGCAGCATTTTAAATGAGTTAACATGCAAATGATGTTTAATTATTAGTCAAGTTTGAGAAGAAGAATTAAATATTAGTCAATTCAACTACATACTGATGCAGAACAATTAAGAGGGAAATGATAAGATATTAAAGAAGAAAAAGGGGAATCCACACAGAGGACAAGGAAAAAGAAAAAAAAAAAAAGAAGCAGAAAACAGAGATGACGAAACATTCAGTTATGTGAAATGGTTAGTGGTATTGAATAAAGTGTGAAAATATCATCTAAGTATATGAAGCAAGCAAAAACTTTGTTGTAAAGAATGAAACGATAATATGATCAGTTGCAACTGGCTATCCATGCATGTAACATACATCCTTCTTCCCTAGAACAATGGATGGTCTATTGGGGGAACACAAAAAGAATATTTTTACAGTAATAGACAAACAGCACCTGCCAAAATAAACAAACCATTACTAATACTGAAAGAAATAATCAACCTCATCTGAAGCCAAGAAAACATTAACAAAGCAAAAAGTTTTAAAATCTCTTATGATTTGTAATATGCTAAGTAGGGGTGTTCAAAAGAACCGATTAGAACAGGAACCAGCGGATACCCGGGGTTTGGTTCCGGTTCTTACCCAGAATCGGCCGTCACCGGGTAGGTTCCAGTTCTAAATTGTTGGAACCGTTACTGTGCGATTCCGGTTCCGGTTCCTATAGTTAGGAATCAGGAACCGAGACTCATATAAAATAAAATTAAAGAGTAGGAGGGTTGATAAGAACTTTTGTAGAAAAAGTAATGTAAATACATTTATATTTATATTTTATAACATTTAAAGTAAGTTGGTTTGACTTTTGAGAATCTACCTTTATAGGGTAATGGAGTTTGTAATTTTGAATTTATAATTTTATTTTTGTTAACAAGTGCCAGGGGGGTATTTGTAAGTTTTTAAGGGTTTTTTTGCTATTTTAAAAACTTATAGGGGGTCTTTGTAATTTTATAGGGTACCCAGAACCGGAACCGTTGTTACAGGTTCCGGTTCTGGTTTCAGATTGTTTCGGTTCCTTAAAAAAATGTAAGGTACCCGGAACCGAACACCCCTAAAGTATGGCCAAACAGAGACACTGTTTGGAAGACTCTTTTATATTTGTTTAATTTGATTACATATTTACCTTTGTGACTTTGTCTACTGAAAGAAGTTCTGCTAACAAACGTTGAAGTGGTGATGTTTAAGACAAGCGTAGTACTGTGACAGGAGGTGCGCGACAATAAACCAAAACCAAAAGTATGATATATTACTGAGTAATGCTACATTTACCAAAGGGTGTGCACCGAATTTGTGCACCAAATGACGTGACGAAATCTTGACCGTTGATTCATTATAAGTTAATATTAATCAACGGTCAGGCTCTTTCTTATCTAAGAAACCTCAACTCCAAAAAATACCTTAAAGTGCCCAATTCTTTTGTTGAAATTTGGAGGCCAAAAGTTTTTCAAACTTTGAATGCCAACATAATCATTGCCAGTGATTACAATGTCATCAATATAACAACCAAAGAATGATGCTAGAACTAGATTGCTGTATAAAGACAGAATGATCATAAGCACTCCTATTAACCAAAATAAGTCACCACTTCGCTAAACCTTCCAAACCACCCGTAGAGGACGCTTTAAGCCATATAAAGATTTTCTCAGTTTGCATACCTTTCCTACTCCCCCCGAGCAACAAACCCCGGAGGTTGCTCTATGTAAACCTCTTCAAGAAGATCATCATGTAAAAAATACATTTTTTACATCAAGTTGTGAAGAGGCTAACAATTGAAGCTGCGAGTGAGATGAATAGTCGGATAGAGGTCCTTTTAGCCACTAGGGGAGATGTCTCAGAGTAATCAATACCATAACTCTGAGCATAACCCCTAGCAACCAACCAAGCTACAACCCATCGGGATTAGCCTTCACTATGAAAACCAGTGCACCCAATGGCCTTTTTATTTCAGGCAAATCCATTAGAACCCATGTATCATTATGTCTTAGAGCCAACATCTTCTTCTTCCATAGCCCTTCGACATCCATCATGAGTAATTCTTTAGACACAGAGATGAGCAGACCAAAGTCTAAAGAGGCAATAAAGACATGGAAGATGAAGACAAAGAGTGATAGGGAAACAATAAGAGAGAAAGGATAGATACAAGAGCGCTTACCTTTACGAAGAGCAATGGGAAGATCATGGTCAGAGGTAGGAGAAACCAGATCGTGGTGAGGCATTCGATAGAGGCAATGGATCAGATGTCTAACGTAGGTGCCTCATGGTGTTGTGTGAACCCTGCAGGGTATACCTAGGTGATAAGAGGACGAGATGGTGGAGGACTATGATGGGTAATGTTGTAAACAAGAAGATCATCAGGGGTGCTTCAAGAGAAGTAGATAGAATGGAGGACCAACTACGAGTGGTTTCAAAAAAGAAACATTAGCTGAGACGTTACTTACCTAGACAAAAGAAAAGCAACTACAACCCTTTTGATATCGGAATAACCCAGATATGTACTTAAGGGATCTAGGTTCAAATTGGATACATGAGGTCTAACATCTTGAACAAAACACGTGCACCCACAACACTTTAGGAGAAGAGAGAATAAGGCTGTGATGGAAAAAGATGGAGTACGGGATTGACCACCCAAAATAGAAGAAGCATGCGGATTGATCAAGTGACATACAGTGGAGATAGCATCTGCCTAAAATTTTGAGAGACTTTCATGTGAAGAGGAGGTACGAGTGACTTCTAATAATGACGATTTTTGCGTTCACAACTCCTTTTGTTAAGGTGTATAAACATATGATGATTGATGAATATACCTCTAGTAGACAGAAATGAGGAAAAAGGTGAAGAAAAGTATTCTTTGGCATTATCACTTTTGAGAATCTTAATACATGTAAGTGATTTTGTATTTCAGCATAAAAGGTACAAATATGGAGAATAATTAAAAACGATTTTTCATAAAGTACAACCACGTCACACGTGAAAAATCATCTACAAAATACAAAGTTCGATATCCAAACTTAGACACACAGGGCAAGGACCCTAACATCAAAGTATATACATCAAAAAGGTTGTGGCTCTTTGGTTATCCTAGGGCTATAGGACACTCGATGGGTGTTTTCTAAATTGACATGCCTCACACTCAAGGTGTGACATTGACCCTACACTAGGACACAGTCTTTTCAAATGGGAAGGGAGGATGACAAGGCGACCATGTATATGGTAAGATGAATCACTGTACACGCAATAGGTTGAGGAGCAGAGTGGAGATCATCAAGCATATACAAGCCACCTAATACACAACCCCTACCAATAATTAGCTCATCCCAGATCCTGAAATATACAATGAGTAGGAAAAAAGTGAACACCACAGTTGAATGCATTAGTAATTGACTAACAGATAAGGTTAAAGGGAAATAGGAAGCACAAGCAGAGGAAAGAGACATGATTTGTTGAGATGGGCGTACCACATCCAATAATAGGTGTAGTAGACCCTTAGCTAAGGTAACAGAAGACAAGTTAGGAGAAGGTGAAACGAGGAGAAAAACCTCTATCGCCTGTCATATGGTGGTAGCACCAGAATCATGACCCAGTTCTACTAGAATGGACAAACAAGCTGTAGGATTACCTAACTGGGTAATATAGTGGTAGTCGATGGGTGGATGACTGGAGCAAGAATTCTGAGTGAGACGAGCATATTCAACTGCGAGATAGACCTGTATGGGGGGTGGTAAAAGACCATCTTGAGTTGCAATATGATCAACTTCTGAGTGCCTTGCTATTGGGGGGCTTGCCATGGAGCTTCCAACAATTATTTTTTATGTGACCCTCAGCACCACAGTGAAATCAATACGAGGGTCATTACCATGATTGTTCCCTTTGTTACCTTTACCATCACTAGGCTTCATGCTAGCTAGGGCGCATATCTACATCAGGATCCTTAAGGGTTTCTTTGTCCTTAGAAACTCCTCGATCTTCCCCCTTACTAACTCTGAGAAGTTGAGCAAAGAATCCGTAAAAAGAGAAGTGTCATACTAGTAAGAAGCTGTGTACAAGCTATCTCATATTCCAGTCTCAACCCACCAGAAACATTGCATTACTACTTGTTCTTCTTGTGCTTGCATCATCTTCACATCAGTAGGACAGGAAACATAGCCATTTTTTTTCTTAAAGGCTTGTTTTATCTCTGTATAATATTGAGCAATGTCTTTTCTTGCATATTTGCATAGATCTTCAATAACAATTCATAGGCATGAGATATGTCTGTTTACCTGTATACAAGAACTCTAATCCTCCCATAACCTTGACGGTATCAAACGACTAATCATATCATCCACAGACAATGAAAGTGTTCTGAATCTGATTGAAGAGCTATCATCTTCCATGAGTCATTTTTTTCGAGTTTTTATTATCACTTTCTGTTTCCTCAGGTGAATCCTCGATTAAATAGTCCTCCATGTCAATCTGGACATATCGTCGGATATCCGCTTCCATTAAATATAATTCATTTTTCCCAATAACTTCCGATCAGGATTTTGGTGGAGAAGTGACAATTTCAGTCACACTCTCTTACCGTCCTGTGCCATATTGTCTAGCATTGATCAGGTCAAAAAAAAAAAAAAAAAAAAAAAACCTCCTAACTCCACAGATTCACAACAACCTTAACACCAACAACTCAAGCAAACACAAAAGGTCAAATACCGAACACAGAGAACAAGCCTTTACACTTCACTATGAAAACCAAAGCAAAATAGCACAAAGAACGTCACACACAAGGAGCCATATCCACACACATGCTGCTACAACACGAGGCAACACAAGATGCTGGAAATCACACCAACAGCAAACCCCAACCAAACCCACCACCACCAAATCACACCACCCTCACCCAAGCAACACCCTCACCTTCTAAGCCAGGGAACCAACATTCGTCGGAAAGGGAGAAACTGAGAACAGAAGTCGTCGGAAGAAGAAACAAAGCAGATGTCCCGGAGATAACAAGGGACTCGAGATTCGTCAAACAGCTTCAGACGTAGTCGAAAAAAGGAAACTAGGGCAGATATTGCCAGAGATAACAGAGGAAGTTGGGTTTTTCGAGTCGAACAGCTTCAAAACGTTGCCGGAAAGAGAGAACAGCTGCAGACGTCGCCAGAGAGAGATAACAGAGACGTCGGGATTCTTCGAACAGGATCAGATGTCGTCAGAGAGAGAGAAACCATGGAGAACCGAGAATAAAGTCGCCAGAGATCGCTGACCGCCAAAAACACAGAAACGAAAATGGTTTAGGTTTTTTAGGTTCAGTTCCCGCTCTGACACCATGTTTAAACTTTTTCAATTTCTATATTCTACTTTCTCACAGTACACCCTACACATATATAACATTATACAATTACACATATACCCTTAACTACATATATGCATAGTTTCCAATAGATCTGTAATCCCCCACTTATGACTCAGCCATGCTACCAAAACTATACAAAATAGATGAAATATTCCCCGTTCGCTTGTTTTGTTTTGGGGGTTACTATTTTTTTTTTTTTTTTTTTTCATTGTACTTCTATTTAATCTCATGTTCCCAAATTCCTTGCCTCCATCCTCTTGTGAAGTGGTTCAATCACTTCAATTATTTCTATAGTATCTCAAAACACACATAATGCAAATTCTCTCTTTCTATTGACAAACCATATATGGATTTTCAGTCACAATAGCCAAATTAAGACAATATGGAAACACACTATAAACTATTGACTGGAAAACTCTCTCAAATCAGTTTCCCTGATGATAAATGATGTAACAAAAGCAAACTACAACTGATAAATGTTATAACAATATTAAGACATTTAAACTTCGATATCAATTATCACATTAAGTAATCACTTATCCAAAACAAACTATTTGTGAATGTCTAATATTAATACTTAAATCTAGTAGACAGGTATCATGAATACAAAGATTTGGGTAAGATCAATTTAAGCGACTGTACACAAAATTATTTTACACGTGATGAGAAAGTGCTCAAAACAAATCATAAATAGATTTAAATTAATTCATTCATTGAAATCAACAGGGAATTGCATGTTTACTATCTCTTCTAGAATGGCAGCTAATCATTGCTCCAATAATATCATAAGCTAAGTAACGTGGCTAATGAAGGTTAATTCCCTGGGTATTGGATCTAAATAAAAAGCAGAATATGGGATTTCGACTCTTATCTTTTGTTGATCGGCGACACCCATATTCGAACTTAGGAAAAGGATCTTGTTTAAACTTTTTCAATTTCTATATTCTACTTTCTCAACAGTACACCCAAACAAATATATACACACTATACAATTACACATATACCCTTAACTACATATATGCAAGTTTCCAATACTCCCCCTCAAGCTGGAGCATATATATCTATCATGCCCAGCTTGTTACAAATAGAGGTTACCCTTTTACCAACTAGAGACTTCGTGAAGATGTCAGCTAGTTGTTCCCCTGTTCTAATATGATTAGTAGCAATTAGCTTTTGTTCGAGTTTTTCTCGTACAAAGTGACAATCCACTTCTATATGTTTAGTTCTCTTGTTAAAGACTGAATTGTTTGCTATATGTATGGCTGTTTGGTTGTCACACCACAAGTCCATAGTCCCTGGATCACCAAACCCAATTTCTCTAAGAAGATCTCTTGTCCATATAAGCTCACAAGTAACTTGTGCCATAGCCCGATACTCAGACTCTGTGCTTGACTGAGCTACAACTGGTTGCTTCTTACTTTTCCAAGAAATAAGATTTCCTCCAACAAAAACACAAAACCCAGTCACAAACCGTCTATCCACGGAGGATCTTGCCCAATCTGCATCTGAAAAACCTTTTGCCTTATTATGACCATGGTCACTATATAGAATCCCACGTCCAGGGACTCCTTTTAGATACTTCAAAATATGGAGGATCGCATCCCAATGAGATGTCCTAGGAGATGACATAAATTGACTCACCACACTCATTGAAAAAGCAATATCTGGACGGGTTACTGTAAGATAGTTTAACTTTCCAACTACACGTCTGTATCTCTCTGGATCACCAAACATCTTTCCATCCTCAGCATTCAATCTCATATTAGGAACCATAGGAGTGTCACAAGGCTTAGCCTCAATTAGACCCATTTCGTTCAACAAATCTAACACATACNAAAAAAAAATGGACGGACCTTCTTCCCATTGGCGACCCGATTCGAGATCGAGGGACGAGTGGCCATCTCCGTGAGCCAAGTACCGGCGGATTGAACGCGAACCCGTACTGAGACTCCTCGCGAGGAAAGTGAGGGATTTCGCGATGGTTTTGGGGCAAGTCTGAGACCTGTGATAGTGAGCATTCCGGCGGAAGTGCGAGCTCAAGCTCAAAGAGGCCATAATTGTACTTCCTTCGAAATTTCTTTCTGTTGTTTTTCGACTCTGAATCGAGAGAAGAGGCGTGCATTTTGATTCTGAGATTAAAATTCTATTGGGAACTTCGTGGAATTGAGAAAAGGAGACAGAAGCTGTTTTGTAGTGTTATATCAAAGATTGATATACAGAGTACGAACTGTAAAAATTATTTCTTGTTTCGATGGTAATGATAAAAAGTACTGATAAATGGAGTTTGATAGTATGAAAAATGTTATCCTGGCAAAGACTACAAAGGTTATAAAGTGACATTATCAAGAAAAAAAATAAAGAAAAAACGAAAAAAAGAGAGAGAAATTATGAAATAAAAAATGAGAATTGTCTTTGTATACCCCCTTTATATATGTCTTTATAAAACTAGCATTGCTCGATAGGTATATAAAATAAATTTAACTTTTTATTACTATACATTACATAAAATATAACTAATCTTATCAAAACAAAAATATTAAAATCAATTTTCTTTGTTAGAATTCATCTTACTTGTTGACCCTCGATTTTGGATGCCAACGACTCGCACGTATAAAGTGTTAAGAAGGTCTTAGAAATTACACGTGATAGATCCATGAGATTTGAATATAGAGCTAAGATTATATATGTTGCAGAAAACATAAATAATAGACTAACAAGAGAGGTTTTCATAGTGGTTCGGATACTTAAACAATCGACTCCTACATCCACTATTATTTTATTGATCTCTGACTATTTCTATGATATTGCCCGTAAGGCATATAAAGATGAAGAAAGACAGTATTTACAGAGAGAAAGAATTGAGCTCAAATCTATGCTTAACTCTCATATGCCCAGCTTCTCCCTTTTCGTGAAGAGAATGGTCAATTTAACATCTTTGAGGTCAATGTAATGAGTGTTTTGTAAGTTGCTTTGACACATAAAAGGCTCTCATCCATTCATTTCTTGAAAGGAGATAGGGTTGGTATGAATATCTGAGGAAGTATGGGCTTATCAGCTAGTACAAAAAGACATTTATTGAGTTGACATAAGCGTGACTTTTTAGGCATAACAGAAGCCCCCCAGTTTTTGGAGTGCGTAATCGCGCTTCAAAAACTCAAGTCTTTGATCTAAATGGCTATTGCACTATAGGCTGTAGTCTCAAACTGAAGAGCTCGAACTATTCCTAGCGCAATCAAGTGTTGAGAGCTAGGACTGTGATTTGAGAGCAAAACGAGCTCGACCTAAAATCATAACGAGCTCAATTTGAGCAAAACGAGTTCAATCTGAACAAAATGAGCTCAACTTGAGCAAAATGAGCTCAATCCTGAGAGCAAAACAAGCTCAATCTGAGCAAAACGAGCTCAACCTGAGAGCAAAACGACCTCAATCTAAGATCAAGAGATCAGCGATCTGAACACGCGATTTGAAGCTAAAGATCAGTGATCTGAAGCTGAAGCTGAAGATCAGGACGACCTAGGTTTGACAAAATCCTAAGTTGGTACCTTTGGTTACATTTATTCAAGATTCATACCCTTAAAGTGCGGAAAAGTGTTTGATGTAACGGTATAGGGGTAAATTGGTTTTTTTGCATGGATGGCGCACGTTAGTAGATCGTCACCTCTAACAGTCCTCCAACGCACGTTAGTTGACAGTGTCCCTTACATTTTTCACCCTTTTTCTAGCAATTCTTCCACACAAAATCACCATTGTCACCACCATTTGAACCCAAATCTTTTCCTCTACAAAACCTTACCCTTCACAACCCCTCATTATTCGTCGATCACCGACCACGGCAACCACGACCTGTGACTTGTTTTTGCCAGTTTCTGGCCGTTTTGAATGGTGACAACCCTAACCACCTTTGCCATTTGACTCCTCGCATCCTCCCTTACAAAACCCCTAACCTTCCCAGCCACGACAGCTTACCGTTTGTCATCCAACACTTCACCAAAAAATGGTCAATGAACACAAACTCTCGGTCGGCGAATGACAATTAAACGGTTGTTGGGGACATAAGGGTTTTATAGAGTTGGAGATGCTGATTACAATGGTGGTGTCCAATTGGATTTTCGCCATTAGAATCTGACGAAGAACTACGAAACCCTAAGCCTAATGGCACCGACCATTGGAAGGGCCAATGAGTCGGGAACCAGAGGGGTTTTGGACGACGAACTACGGGGAAGGTGATAGAGGTGACCAGGGGTTCGATGCCGTCGAAAATAACCCAGATCCGACAAAAATCGAGAGGGTGTGTAGTGATCAAGGGTGTTATTGAGATAATTTCAAAATAAAATGGTAAGTTTTATAGTTTTACTAATATTTTTACTAATCTAAGGGTTAAAACGTAATTTGTTAATTTAGGGTTAAGGGGATTATGATAATTGCACCCTTTATACCCTAAAAGCTGCTAACAATGTTATTTTAAGAGTGAGAATCTAGAATAAATATAACTAAGGATACTAACTTGGGATTTTGTCAAACCTTGGGTGGGAATATGTCATTTACTCTTGTAAAAAAGTGTTTTAAGTTGAATTGACTTGAAATCTGAAAATGAGTAAAATATCTAAAAATTTGGATAAAATGTTGAATAGTTGATGAAATTAGTTTATTAAAAAAGTTTTCAAGACCAAATAATTGTTTGGTACATTTTCAGAAAATATTTATTATTTGATTCTGAAACGATTTTTTCTTTAATTTAAATAATATTAAATAATTGTTTAATAATTTTTTTATCACTAAGTTAAAAAAAAAAATAAAAAAAAAAAAAATCTCCATAATAACTTTAACTACTAATACATAATTTAAAAACTAGAAATTGACTACATTACAATATCGAAAGTTCATAATGCATTATTACATATCTAAATTAATAATAGGAAGCTACTAGAAATCAATCCTTAATATCCTTACACAAATACTCCATCAACAATTAGGACATGGATAGATGTTGAACCCAAAAAATCTTTACACACAAATCATCCTCATGACCTCTAAAATTTCCTTCATGAGCCAAACTACCCAAAGGAGAGTCTTCACCCCTTCTTGGAGAATCTGCATACTCGAAAGCGGCAACATCTGCCCCATCATCATCAAAATCAAATTCCAGGCATTTGAAACCTCCTGGCCGGCGGGCAATCTTCTCTGATCTCATTTCAGGATCATGTTGCTTCTCTTGTATTTTATTCTCAATAAATTTATCTGGTGGACGTTTGCAATCACAATGAAAACATGCCATATTTCTTCTATAATATAAGAAGTTGCACCTGTGATAGCATAAAACCACCAATAAGCAAACTGCAAACAGATCAAACAACCTATGATTGAATCTGGAAACTCTTTCACATATATTAATCCAGCATAAAATTACACAATCCTGGTTACCACAAGCAAACTCAATAATTTATAGCATCACCAATCATGCATTGTATGCGTATTTTCAAAACCACATGTTATAGAGTTGTAGCTAAAAATAAATAAATAAATAATAAAAAAAGATAGGAAATAAAAACAACTAGTGCAATGGAAACTTACTCGGGGCATTCCCATTCTCCTGGAAGCAGCTGTCTCTTTGGCCTCTTAGCATCACATAGTAGGCAGACTGTATTCTTTGCAAAGTTCATGAAATCACAACTGAGACCAAAATTCTGCACTTTTAGTAAATCACATTTTTAAAATATATAACATTTTAAAAGGATTTAACATCTGGAGAAACTATCATCTAATGCAGGGTTCAGAATTGGCTTTTAGACAACTCAACAAAAGCCTATAATATGCCTACACCTAAGGTCCATAGACAGCAGTTCAATGCATCTCAACCACGCTGCAAAAAGTAGAAATGTCTTATGAAGGTATTCTAATTTATCATTGTAAGTTTACTCTGCAAATTAGCCCCCAAGTAGATCGAAAATAATCAAAATAATGGCCATGAACAAATGCTCATTAAGAAGTCACATACTTGGGACATAGCCAATCTCCTTTCTTCATCTCAACATCATCTTGTCCCACTCGTTTCTTTGGTGGTGGAGGAGGTTGCTTAACTTTTGGAGGAGGCTTCTTTGTTACTGGAGGGGGAAGATTCGGATATATTGGAACAGCACTCAACTTGACAATCTCATGAAGCAACTTACGGACAACATTTTTCACAGACTTCTGTCTGAGAAGGGACTTATTGACCGCTGATCCATTCACAGGATCAATACCATAAGTCAATAGAACATGCATAACATCAATGGTACGAGCTTCATCCTCTTTATTTGTAAGTAAATATGCTATTTGACAGGAGCTCCTCAAGCTGCAGGTACTACAGACCTGGTACAGAACAAATTATCATAACTGAAAAAACATCTTATACTCAATTTGATGGTTTTCAGTATTCATCTCAGATGTAACAATGTAAATCTTGCAAGTGTAATTAAGTGATGAAATCCATGATATATCGTTTGCCCCCAGGACAAAACAAGGCAAAAAGTTACAAAGCTAAGAAATTTAAAGATGCAATGAAACCAAACTTAGAAAGAGGAGCATCAGAAGCGATTAATCACAAGATCTGTTACATGAGTGAACTAAGCATCAAATTTAGGAAAAGAAGTAACACTTACATCTCCTTCATCAAGGTGGGCATGCTTCCTCGATAGCTTAGCAGAGAAAACCACCTTCTTGTCTGCACTTGCGCATCCTTAGCCAACCAAAGTTTGAATATCCTGTCTCAACAAGGACCTGAAATCAACATTCTGTCTAAGCACATTTCAAGCAAAGTGACATCATTGCAAATTATGCTACATATCTAATGCATTTACAAAGTCAGCCATATAATAAAATTTTCACTCAAGATTGTTCAGTGAGATTAAAAGCAACTAAAAGGATCAAAATGCTAATACCATCAACCCTTTACACCCATTTTGGTCATCAACTCCACATACACGCCATCAATCTAAACTACGTTTATTCGTTCTGCAATTAGCATTCTAAACTAAAACCACAAGTAGCAATTCAGAAACACTTAAATAGGTCCTAAATGCAGACATTTAACTAACAATTTTAGTCACAACATAACAAGCAGAACCAAAGCAGTTTCAGACATTTCAAAATGCAGAATTTTTCAATCTGTAAACCTCAAGATATCCAACGGTCCTTCCCAAAATTAATACAAGCAGTCTGAACAGTCCTGAAATTGCCAAATTCAATTCCAACATCACTCTCCTCAACACCATCTTCAAATCCCAAATCTTTCACCATTTTGTCCTCATCTTTTCTCCTATGATCAAAGTAATTCTGCTTCACCAATCTCTCCATCAATTCAATCCACTCCGGCCATGGATGAACCAACTCCACCTCCTTCACCTCGTTTCTCACCAATACTTGCTTTTCAGCAGAATACCTTTCCGGGCTTTCTTTCACACAAGAAATAACTTCTGGGTTTTGCACCTGTTGGGTGGTTACAGCTTCTTGGTTTTGTTGCTGTTTTGATTGGCGCCAAGCGCGTATCCTTTGTAGAGTTTCGTCGTTTTCATGTTTTTGCTTCTCGATTTGGTCAATTTGTTCAAAGATGAAGCTCATGCGAGCGGAGAGTGAAGAGGGTTTTGCTTGTGAGTCTAAAGGGGAGGGGTTTGGAGTTGGAAATGGAGAAGTGGAAAAGGGTTTTGTGTTGAAGTAAGGAGAGTTGAAATGGGTTTTAGGGCTTTTGCCGGTTTTTGAAGAGACAGAGAGGCGTTTAAGGAGAAGAAGAGAGAATGGAGTTTGCGCCATCTTTGATAGAAAGACAGTGACTGGGCGAGGATCGAACAAGAAGAAGGTTTTTGGAGTCGGTGGGAGGTGGGGTCAGAGAACGGCGTCGAAGCAGACGGCGAGAGAGAAGAAGAAGAGGATAGTCGGAGCAATGTTTAGGAACCCGAACCGTCTGATAACCCGGCCAGGGGACCGGATGCTTTGACTTTGTGTTATATCACTATTAAAGTTGAGATATTTATCTTTGAAGTTTGAGTTTTTGTCAGCCGAAACCCAAATGCTTTTTCTATATTGACTTTTTTAATACAGTACGGGTGGCTTTCTGAGAAGAGTATATATATGTCAAATTATTGAATGAGCATTATCTTCTCCTGTGAGATAGAAAAATCAAATTTTGACTTTATATATACAACAAAGCTTAGCTGAAAATATTTTTCTGATAAATAATTTTATTTTAAAAGTAATTTTAAGGCCTGAACTATTGCCGTGTTAATTGGAACAAATATTAATGCTATTAAATAAATAAAATTTTAGTTTTTCTGTCCTTATCTTACTCCTTTTTTTATCTCCCAAATTGATAGACTTAAAGACAACTTGTCTTCCACTATTCATTTTACACGCTCTTTACATTTGGTGTACATCCAAGGCTGCCTTTTGTAGGTTAAAAAAAGAAAATACTCTCGAATTCGAATCTTCACGATTATTAGTAAGGGTGATCATTTAAGCTTTTATCCAGTTAATAGTTTTAGAGTTTTGGAGGATTAGTTAAGATGTGCGTAAACTGATTCAAACACTCTCAATCATCAAAAATAAAATAAAATAAAAACTATTCTTTTAATCTTGAAAAATTGCTATACATTTTAAAAATGCTTTTTTATTCGTTAAAATTTATTGATTCATAGATAAAACATTCATAATTTGTATATTTGATTCAATTGCCTTCAATCATGGAGTAAAGAAAATTCAATTAGATCACATATTTATGGTTTTTATTTACACTAACTAAACTAATTAATATCCAAAATAATTGTTATGCCTAAAAAGTCACGCTTATGTCAACCAATAAATGTCTTTTTGTACTAACTGCTAAGTCCATATCTCCTCAAAGATATTCTTACCAACCCTATCTCCTTTCAAGAAATGAATGGATGAGAGTTTTCCATATATCAAGGCAACTTGCAAAACACTCATTACATTGAGTGTTTAGGTGTATAAATTGGCACTTTCCTTCCCGAAGGGGGGGGCTGGGCATATGAGAGCTAACCATAGATAAGAGCTCAATTCTTTCTCTCTGTAAACACTGTATTTCTTCATCTTTGTATGCCTTATGGGCAATATCATAGAAATAGTCAGAGATCAATAAAATAACAGTGGATGTAGGAGTCGCTTATTGAGCATCCGAACCACTATAAAAATCTCTCTTGTCGGCCTATTATTTATGTTTTCTACAACATATATAATCTCAGCTCCATATTCAAATCTCATGGATCCATCACGTGTAATTTCTACGGCCCTCTTAGCACTTTGCACGTGCACGTCGTTGGCGTCCAAAATCAAGCGTCAACAGTTTGGTGGCCCATGCAGGTCCGATTCTCAAACCTGCGTCCAAGTTCCCTAATGGCGTGCTCAGATCTCAAACCTGCGTCAGAATTCTCCAATCGCGTGGCCAGATCGCAGATCGCACGCACAAGAATTCTCCAATCACGTGGGCAGATCGCACGAGTCAGAGTTCTTCGATTGCGTGGCCAGATCGCAGATCACACGTGTCAGAATTCTCCAATCGCGTGGTCAGATCGCAGATCGCACATGTCAGAGTTCTCTGATCGCGTGGCCAGATCGCAGATCGCACGCACAGGTCATCCTGATCCTCGGCTTCAGATCGCTGATCGTTAGCTTCAAATCACGTGTTCAGATCGTTGATCACACGCTGAGATTGCTGATCTCTTGTGCTCTTAGGTCGAGCTTGTTACGACCTTTCAGGTCGAGCTCGCTATGACCTTTTCAGGTCGAGCTCGTTATGACCTTTCAGGTTGAGCTCGTTGTGACCTTTCAGGTCAAGCTCATTTTGCTCAGATTGAGCTCGTTTAGCTTAAGTTGAGCTCGTTTAGCTCAAGTTTAGCTCGTTTTGCTCAGATTGAGTTCGCTATGATCTCAAATTGAGTTCGTTTAGCTCAGATTGAGCTCGTTTTGCTCTCAAGTTGAGCTCGTTTTGCTCTCAAATTGAGCTTGTTTTACTCTCAAGTTGAGCTCGCTCTGCTCAAATTGAGCTCGTTTTGATTTCAGGTCAAGCTCCTAGCAGATTTCAGGTCGAGCTCCTAACAGATTTCAGGTCAAGCTCCTAATAAATTTCAGGTCGAGCTCCTAACAGATCGCAATCAGCTCCTAGCTCTCAGCACTTGATCGTGCCAAGAATAGTTCGAGCTCTTCAGTTCGAGACTGCAGCCATTCAGATTAAAGACCTTAGTTTCTGAGGCGCGATTACGCACTCTAAAAACTGGGAGGTTTCTGTTATGCCTAAAAAGTCACGCTTATCTCAACCAATAAATGTTTTTTTGTACTAGCTACCAAGCCCATATCTCTTCAAAGATATTCTTACCAACCCTATCTCCTTTCAAGAAATGAATAGATGAAAGCCTTACATATGTCAAGGTAACTTGCAAAATACTCGTTACATTGAGTGTTTAAGTGTATAAATTGACACTTCCCTTCCCAAAGAGGGGGGGCTAGGCATATGAGAGCTAACCATAGATAAGAGCTCAATTCTTTCTCTCTGTAAACACTGTATTTCTTCATCTTTGTATGCCTTATGGGCAATATCATAGAAATAGTCAGAGATCAATAAAATAATAGTGGATGTATGAGTCGCTTATTGAGCATCCGAACCACTATAAAAACCTCTCTTGTTGGCCTATTATTTATGTTTTCTACAACATATATAATCTCAGCTCCATATTCAAATCTCATGGATCCATCACGTGTAATTTCTAAGGCCCTCTTAGCACTTTGCATGTGCGAGTCGTTGGCATCCAAAATCAAGCGTCAACTATAATCAACAAATATTTAATTATATTGAATTTTAAAACAAATATTTTGCTGGACTTTTAGTTGGAATAAACTTAATAAATGATGTAATTTATTCAAAATTTCCTTTTAGTTAAAAGACATTAGTTTCCTTTCATTTTAATAACATATATTTCATATGCGTGATTACATTACACGCACCTAGAAGACGAGTGGGATAAAATGCCAACAAATGCAACCAATAAAAATAAAATAAACAAAAATTAGTGACAAAATATCTGTGGTTCTTTCCTGGAATCTAACAAGGATGGTAATAAGTTAATTAATTACTTTAAAATATGTAAATAAATATTGATTTAAAATAACATAATTAAAATATATATATATATATATAATATTCTTACTATTAATAAATGATTCTTTTTCATTTTTTTCGTAATTTTTCAAATGAATTATGTAAATTTAGGTTAATAATAAAAGGAATTAGAATTTTAAAAGAACTATTAAATTTCAATGAATACTTGTTAAAAATTTAATTGAAAAAATAATTATGATAAATTAATGCAATACAATTTATACCAAACATCTTACTATATTTTATATGGTATTATACAATACAATGTTATATCCTATACAAAACTATAAATTTTGTGCACCAAACGACTCCTAACAAAACTAAACTGGCTCCTTGCTTTATCATTTGCAGTCGAAATCTTGCTTTGGTTCAGTTGTCTTCTTCTCTCTTGTGCTGTTTTGTTCATTTGAATTTGCGCGATACATTGGAATTAATCCAAATCCTCCTCTTTACTTTAGCTTTCAGGAATGTGCTTTTCTTGATTTTCTGCAATTACTTGCTTTCCACTCATGCTTCAGAATCTTGCTTTATAAAATAGATATTTGCTTTCAATAAACTTCAGGTAAACGAAAGGAAAGACAAATGGAATAGCTGGGAAGAAAGGAAAGACAAATGGCATAGCTGGGAAGAAAGCTTTACGTATACCTAAACCACCATCAAAGCAAGGTTTCACTTTGCCCAATAGCTAAAACATTCCTTAGCTTTTCCATGCATTATAAACATCTGAAACAAATGACGGTAGAATTTTCACAACACAGACACATTTGATAACTCGATATTTCTTACCTTTCATCATTCAATACCATGGCTGAAGCAATTGTTTCTTTTGCCTTGGAGCAACTGGGTTCAATTCTTTCTCAGCAGACGTCTAGCTTCATCGGAAAACACGTGAGCCTAGTTGGGGATGTTGAAGAAGAAGTAGACAAGCTTACCCGCAATCTTCGAGCCATTGAAGCTGTGCTATTTGACGCAGAGACAAAACAAATGAAGGAAGCAGCTGTGAGACTTTGGTTAGATCATCTCAAAGACGTATGCTATGAGGTGGAAGATGTGTTGGATGAGTGGAATACTGCAATCTTGAAATTGCGAATTGAGAGAGGTCATGATCATAATGCACTTGCTCCTAAGAAGAAGGTGTGTTGCTTCATTCCCTCTCCTTGCTTTGGTTTCAAAGAAGTTGTTTTACGCCGTGACATTGCAGTTAAGATAAAAAATACAAATAAAAAGCTAGATGTTATAGTCAAAGAGAAAAATGATTATCATCTTAATGTGATTCTAGCTATCGAGAAATTTGATCATCAACAAATGAAAACTACTTCATTTATTGATGTCTCTGATATATGTGGTAGAGATAAGGAGAAGAATAATTTAGTAAGCAAGTTGTTGCGTAAGAGTAGTGAACAAAGCCTCCATGTCATCTCACTCGTGGGGATGGGGGGAATTGGAAAAACAACTCTTGCTCAATTTGCCTACAATAACAAGGAGGTAGAGACAAATTTTGATAAAAGAATATGGGTGTGTGTATCAAACCCTTTTGATGATATTAGGATTGCCAAAGCGATTATTGAATCTCTGGAAGGTTGTACTCCTAATGTAGTAGAATTACAATCTCTTCTTGAATGTATTTGTAACTCTATTAAGAATAAAAAATTTCTCCTTATTTTAGATGACGTATGGACCGAAGATTACAAGGAATGGGAACCATTCTATAATTGTTTAAAGAATGGTCTCCATGGAAGTAAAATTTTAATTACCACACGTAAAGAGTCTGTTGCACATATGATGAATTCATTTGATATTATCAATGTTGAGGAATTGTCCTATGAGGAGAATTGGTTATTGTTTAGAAAGTTAGCTTTTTCTAAAAGATCTCATGATGAGTGTGCAAATTTAGAAGAAATTGGTAGGAAAATAGTAGGGAAGTGCAAGGGGTTACCTCTTGCTACAAAAACTGTTGGGAATCTCTTGCGGCTTAAAAAATGTAAAGACCAATGGCAACGTGTTTTAGACAGTGAATTGTGGAAATTGGAAAATGTTGACAAAGGTCTTTTAACCCCTTTGATGTTGAGTTATAATGATTTACCTCCAATGGCAAAACGGTGTTTTATATATTGTTCCATCTTTCCAAAAAATTATGATTGTTTATTTAAAGATGAGTTGATTGACTTATGGAGAGCTCAAGGTTATCTAGGGTTAGAAAAAGATGTTGAGAAAGAGGAGATAATTGGTAAAGTGTATTCTGAGTATTTAGTGACAAGATCTCTCTTACAAGAGAATAAATCTTATAGTTATAAGATGCATGATATAGTGCACAACTTTGCACAATTTTTAGGTAATGATGAATGTCTTTATGTAGAAGTTCATGGTGCTGAGGACCCATTTAGAAACTCTTCTCATGACAAAGTTCGTCATTTATTTTTAACTCTTAATGGAGTTGGGGCTTCATTTCCTATATCTACTTGTAGATTCAAATGGCTACGTAGTCTCTTACTTACATATAAAATTTTTGGCACTGATTCCTTGACTAGTGATGTTTTAGCGGGGTTATTTAATGAATTGACATGTTTACGGGCATTAGAGGTAAATGCTCAATTTAGTTTTGAAGAGATTCCAAAAGAGATAGGAAAATTAATACATTTGAGACACCTTAAATTTTATGACCAACTTAAGCAATATACAATAAAATTACCTGAAATTTTGTGTGAATTATATAATTTACACACTTTTAGTTTTTTGCGTGGCGTGATCAAAGAATTACCTCGAGGGATGGTAAAACTAGTAAACTTGAGGCGTTTGCAAATTGAAACTTCTTCTTCTACACTACTTTACATGCCAAAAGGGATTGAGAAATTAACCGGTCTTCGAAGATTAAGTGAATTCGTTATAAGTGGCGGAGGTGATCATGATAACAAAGCATGTCCACTTGAAGGATTGAAACATTTGAATCAACTTGAAGGGAGCCTTACAGTTAGAGGGTTGGGAAATTTAAGAAATGTGAGCGATGGTGAACTGACAGAAGTATTTAAGAAAAAGGAAAAACTCTCAGTGTTGATATTAAAATTTGATGAACGTGAAGAAGGGGAAAGATTAGGCGAGGATGATGAACTAATCCTTAAAATCTTACAACCACCGCCAAATTTAGAGAATTTATCGCTATTGTACTACAGAGGCAACACATTTCCCTCCAGTTGGATGACGTTAACCAAACTGAAGGTGTTAAGTTTTTCGGTTTGCTCGAACTGTAAGCATTTGCATCATTTGGGAAAGTTGCCATTGCTTGAATTACTAGATTTAACAGCAATGTCCAGTGTGAAAAAAGTGGATAATGATTTTTGGGGAATAGACAGTGAGACCTCATCATCATCTTCATTGTCTATTCACTTTCCCAAGTTGAAAGAATTCAGATTTTGGGACATGAAAGAATGGGAAGAGTGGCATTGCAAGGGAGAGGAATTCATGCCATATCTTGCTAGGTTGAGTATTGTACGCTGCCCCAAGTTAAAGGCACTGCCAGACAGCCTTCTGCAGAGGACAACACTCAAGATATTGAGGTTTAGTGAAAGTCCTATTCTAAGTGAACGATACAACAAGGAAACAGGAAAGGACTGGCCCAAGATCTCTCGCATCCCTAATATCGAAATTGATTGTCGAGATGTGCAAAGAGAGCAATAACGATCACCACACAAGCCACAGGTAATAAGCAATTAGGCTCTGTTTTTTTAATTAGAGTTTATTTATAATCTAAGAAAACGATAACATTGTTTGGTCAAATTATTGGTTATGTAACGTTATTCTCTGGTATTTTAAGTTCTCTGGGTATGAATAATTCTGCTACAAAGTTTACTTACAATTTCGAAATCGAAGTTCAATGTGGTCAATTGTTGAATATATGTGTTAATGTTTTTACAGCCTCAGAAGAAATTTCCATTACGTTTTCAGGTTGAGGCTAATTTGGTATTACCAAGTATGCAATGAAACAAGAAACCATCTGATTGGTAATTGATGTTCAATATATTTCTTTTATGCTTCATTTCAAATGCTATACTTGATAATGATTAACGTTACAGGGGAGGGGAAGATTGATTTTGTATGCTTACAATGTGGCCTGTTTGAGCTCTGCTTTGATTTTCCATGTAAGCTCTCCTTTTTTTTTTTTTTTTTTTTTAAAAAATTATTTATTTTTGAGATGCAGTCTTTGGAAAGTTTAATAGTCATCCCAAACTAGCACCCTTAATTTTGTATTAGGTGGAGAAAGAAAGTTCAATGCTTTGTGGCTCTCTGTTTTATCTTTATTTTATTGGGAAGATCGACAGTTTTTATGTTCATCAGTAATTCTACGGGAGTAGAAGGATGAGAGAAGAAAGAATAGATGCTACGTGCTACCCTTTCCCAATCAAATTAAAGAATCAACGGCGGGCATGACTTTTAGAATGTTAGTTAAAGCTATAGATCTTTCAAATTTCGAACTTTTGAAATCCTCAAATGTTTACATATATATACTAATAACTGTTGTCTCTTGCTGTTGAATAAATTATGCAGCTTTTGTGTGGAGTAAATTCTCCAATGAGATATTTTTATGGCTTATTGAGGTTTGTTTTCGACCTTTTGGTTAGCTTTTTCACTTATTTAGGATTTCGGAAAGCCTTTCCTGATTAAGAAAATCTACTTTCCTTTGATGTAGTGGAGCTAGCAAGTTTAACATGCCGTGATTTTCTTTTAGAATCAATCTTAAAGGTGAAGTATGACACGAACTTCACAAAATCATGTTTTTACATAAAAAAGAATATCTCATTCTAAGTAAATTGATTCTTTTTCATCTAATTGATTCCATCTAGAGAAGATTTATATGATGTAGAAAGAGAAAAGAATGTCTATCATTTTTGCATCACTGAAGTGTAAGTTTCTTTTCCCGATTTCAATCCAACATTGTGGATGTTGAATTTGGAAGCACATCATAACATTGTGTGATTGGTTAAACTTTTGTTCTCTTGCAGTCACTAATAAAGCACTAGAACTATTTAGGGCAATAAGAATGGCAGAAAGTTCATTCATGTTGGTGAAACAAAGGAAGATGCAGTTGATTAAACAAACTTGTGTGGTAAATTGTTTAGTGAGCTTCCTCATATATGCATAATTTATACCGATTCTTTCTTTGTATTTGTTTCGAGGGCAAAAAGAAAACTTCTCTCAATCACATTGTGCAAAAAGAAGATTGCTAATTATGATTTTGAACATTTATATTTATTGGCAGATTATGCATTGGTCACAATACAGAGTTTAATTTACATTGGGAGCTTTTCTGATACACTGAAAGCTGATCAATCGAGGCCCCTGCCTGCAAACAAAAGCTCGATCAGGATTACTGTCACAAGTTTCTTCAATGAAAACACTCCGATGCTTAGATGATCAAAGCTGTTTTGAATGGTAGAGAGAAATGAGACGTCTCCATATGATTAACAGCCGAAACTTACCTGGTTAGACAAATTGTGCATCTCTCATTAACAATTGTTCTATTTCTTTGTATACAAGAAAGTAAAACTTTTTATTCTACAACTAAAATGAATTATCAAGTAGCAAATTCACATTCTTGTTTGATGATAGTTGAAAAGATGTTATCTATTGCAAAATTTAATTTGATATAAACTATAATTTTATTTGAAAAATATTTTAAGGCCTGTACTATTGCCATGTTAATTGGATCAAATATTAATATTAATATTAACATTAAATTAAATTAAATAAATAAAAATTTTAGATTGTGTCTTTGTCCCAAAACCATAGGCTTAAGACAACAAAAATTGGGCAGATTGTCTTCACGCACTTTATGTTTCGTGTACATCAACCGCTGGGCCTAAAAAAATAATAATAATGGCTGCGTTTGGTGTAATATTTTTATCCCTATTCTGGATCCTATTTTTCAAATAGCGTTTGGTACAATATTCTCAAAATATTACCCTATTTTTTTTAATTACATTTTAACCCCATAATGTTATTAATTTCACTAAATACCCCCTGAAAAAAAACTTTAAAAATTAACAAAAACACCCCCATCAACCCAACTTGTCAGATTCCGGCCACCACCGTCGGTGATAGCCGGAATCTGTACAACGGCCAAACTTCCGACCAGAAATGGCCGGAAGTTCACCGCTGTGGCCTTTTCCGGCCAGATCCACCACGGATCTGGCCGTCAGCGACGGCCAAAGATGGCCGTCGTTTGGCATTTTCCGGCCGTCGACGGCCAAAACAAACTGTAGATCTGGCCTTTTCCGGCCAGATCCACCATGGATCTAGCCGGAAAAGGCCATAACGACGTGTTACGGCACAGATCCGACAAGTCTGTGCCGTAACGAAATTTTCCGGCCAGATTCCGGCGGTGGTGGCCGGAATCTGACACTGCAGATGGTGGGAGTGTTTTTGTCATTTTACATGTTAGGGTCTTTAGTTAAATTAGTAAACCTAAGGGCTTTTTTATAAATTTTTAAAATTTACCTCGTAATACTCCCATATCCAATAACCCAATACTATCCCTAAAATCCTATCCAAAATACTAAACCAAACGCACCCAATATTCTTTTAATTTTAATATTAGGGTTTTTATTTTTCATCCCTGAGAGATCAACTAATATAGCCACACCCAAGGTTTTGGAAAGGTACTACATATTCCCTTACCGTCAGTTATATACCAGGGTTCCATCCAATTTATAGGATAAAAAGTCTATTTTACCCTTTTCTTCATTTACCAAATTTTATTTTTTAAAATATTTATTAAATTAAATTTGGAAACTGATAAATTAGCCTTGCAAGCTAGGGTTTCATTGGCTAATTTTTGGGGTACTTCGAATTTTGAGTGGGAGTCTATTTAAACCTTCACATTATTTACGATACGAGAAGGAAACAGGGGAGGACTGGCCCAAGATCTCTCAGATCGCTAATCTCTACATTGATTGTCGAAATGTGCAAGGAGAGCAATAACCATCACTACACAAGCCACAGGTAATAAGTAAATAGGCTCTGTTTCAATTATTTTTTTGAGATATATTACGTATTTTAAGTTTTCTGGGTATAAATGCTTATGCTGCAAAGTTTACTTACAACTTTGAAATTGAAGTTCAATGTGGTCAATCATTGAATATATGTTTTTCTATTTTTACAGCCTCAGAAGAAATTTCCATTACGTTTTCAGGTTGAGGCTAATTTGGTATTCCCATTTATGCAATGAAACAAGAAACCAGGTGACTGGTAATTGATATTCAATATAGTTCGTTTATGCTTCATTTCAAATGCTGTACTTGATCATGTTTAATGTTGCAGGGGAGGGGAAGATTGATTAAATGCTTACAATGTGACCTGGGGAAGATGGACTAAATGCTTACAATGTGACCTGTTTGAGCTCTGCTTTGGTTTTCCATGTATGGTCTCCTCCCCACACCCCCCCCCCCCCAAAAAAAAAAAAAAAGTCTTTGGACAGTTTAATAAACTAGCACCCTTAATTTTGTATTAGGTCGTGAAAGAAAGTTTAATGTTTTGTGGCTCTATTTTATTGGGGATGAGATTTTTAGGAAGATTGACAGTTCTTTTGTTCATCAGTTATTCTTCTTCCCCAAATTGAAATATGTCCAACTACGGGAGTAGAAGGTGAGAGAAGAAAAAATAGAATTGGATACTGCTGCATGCTACCCTTTCACAATCAAATTAAACAATCAATGGCAGGTATGACTTTTAGAATGTTAGCTAAAGCTATAGATCTTTCAAAAATCAAACATTTAAAATTATCAAATGTTAACATATATATACTGATAACTGCTCTCCTGCTGAATAAATTATGCAGCTTTTGTGTGGAGTAAATTCTCCAATGAGATCCTTTTATGGCTTATTGAGGTTTGTTTTCGACCTTCTGGTTATCTTTTTCGCTTATTAGGATTTTGGAAAGCCTTTTCTGGTTAAGAAAATCTGAAATTACACTTCTGGTTGATGTGGTGGAGCAAGTTTAACATGCCATGATTTTCTTTTAGAATCAATCTCAAAGGTGAAGTATGACACGAGCTTCACAAAATCATGCTTTTATGCATTCCCTTTAATCTGAAAAGAGAATATCTCATTCTAAGTAATTTGATTCTCTTTCACTTAATTTTAACTAGGCATCAGATTCCATCTACAGAAGATTTATATCATGCAGAAAGAGAAAAGAATGTCTATGGTTTTTGCACCACTGACGTGTAAGTTTCTTTTCCCAATTTCAATCCAACATTGTGGATGTTGAATTTGGAAGCACATCACAACATTGTGTGACTGGTTAACCTTTTTTTCATGCAGGAAAAATCAATGGTTAATACTGAAAATCTGAAGTTACACTTCCCGTTGATGTAGTGGAGCAAGTTTAACCTGCCATGATGTATCAGTCTCAAAGGTGAAGTATGACACAAGCTTCACAAAATCATGCTTTTATACATTCCCTTTAATCTGAAAAGAGAATATCTCATTCTATGTAATTTGATTCTCTTTCACTTAATTTAAACTAGGCATCAGATTCCATCTACAGAAGATTTATATCATGCAGAAAGAGAAAAGAATGTCTATGGTTTTTGCACCACTGAAGTGTAAGTTTCTTTTCCCGATTTCAATCCAACATTGTGGATGTTGAATTTGGAAGCACATCACAACATTGTGTGACTGGTTGAACTTTTTTTCATGCAGGACAAGTCCATGGTTAATACTGAAAATCTGAAATTACACTTCCCTCTAATGTAGTGGAACAAGTTTAACTTGCCTTGGTTTTCTTTTAGAATCAATATCAAAGGTGAAGTATGACACGAGCTTCACAAAATCATGTTTTTATACATTGCTTTGAATATGAAAAAAGAACATCTCATTCTAAGTAATTTGATTCTCTTTCATCTAATTTAAACTAGGCATCAGTATCCATCTACAGAAAATTTATATTATGCAGAAAGAGAAAAAAATGTCTATCATTTTTGCACCATTTAAGTGTAAGTTTCTTTTTACGATTTCAATCCA
Organism: Pistacia vera; assembly: GCF_008641045.1. Taxonomy (NCBI): domain Eukaryota; kingdom Viridiplantae; phylum Streptophyta; class Magnoliopsida; order Sapindales; family Anacardiaceae; genus Pistacia; species Pistacia vera. The sequence continues at coordinate 1,071,995 of NW_022196110.1, read as the reverse complement.
ACATTGTGGATGTTGAATTTGGAAGCGTATCACAACATTATGTGACTGCTTAAACTTTTTTTTGACGCAGGACAAATCCATAGTTAATACTGAAAATTTATTGTTCTCTTGCAGTCACTAGTGAAGCACTAGAACTACTTAAGGCCACAACAATGGCAGAAAGTTCATTCATGTTTGTGAAACAGAAGAAGTTGCAGTTGATCAAACAAGCTCTCGCACATTTGTGGTATAACATTTGATTGTTTGGTGAGCTTCCTCATATTTGCGTAATTTACACCGATTCTTTCTCTGTATTTGTTTTTAAGGCAAAAAGAAAACTTTTCTTAGTCACATTGTGCAACTATACCTTTCTTTATTTTTGAACAAGATTGCTAATTATGATTTTGAACATTTATAGTTATTGGCAGATTATGCACCATTCACAATACAGAGTTTAATTTACATTGGGAAGCTTTGCTGATAAACTGAAAGCTGATCAATCGAGGCCTCTACCTGCAAACAAAGCTCGATTAGGACTACTGCCACAAGTTTCTTCGACGAGAACACTCTGATGTTTAAATTTTCAAAGCTGTTTTGAATGGCAGAGAGAAATAAGATATCTCAATGATTCATTAGGCGATACTCACCTGGTTTTACAAATTGTGCATCCTTCATTAACAATTGTGGACAACAGTTCTTTTTCTTTGTATACAAGAAAGTAAAACTTTTTATTCTTATGCTAAAATTAATTATGAAGTAGCAAATACACATTCTTGTTTGATGATATTGATTTGCTATATTCTTTCATTGAACTGTAACATATACAGAGTGCTCTGTTTTTGTTTGAGAAATCGATTTATATTGAAGTTTCAGTCACATTTTTTTGTACGTTACGATGATTTTCTGAGATGGGGAATACAATATTTAATTTGATATATAATTTTATTTGAAAAATATTTTGAAGGCCTGGACCATCGTCGTGTTAATTGGATCAAGTATTAATATTAATATTATTAAATAATAAAAATTTAGTTTGTGTGTCTTTGTCTTGCTTCTTTCTTATATCCCCAGATGATAGGCTTAGGACAACTAAAATTGGGTAGATTGTCTTCCGCTACTCATTTCTCACGCTCTTCATATTTCGTGTCCATCAACCGCTGACCCTAAAAAAATAATAATAATATTCTTTTAATTTTAATATTAAGGTGTTTTTTCACCGGCCTGAAAGATCAGCTAATAGAACGACACCAAAGGTTTTGGAAAAGAATTAATATTCCCCTACTGTCAGTTAAATACCATCCAATTTGGAGTACTTCCAATTTTAATGTAAAAGTCCATTTTAACCTTTACATTATTTACCATTTTTTAACGGAACAGATTCCTTTTACCAAATGTTTTCCGTAAATAAATTCATTTTATCGTTCTTTTTACGTTTAATACATAAAATAATTATTATATCCTTAATTTTTAAGCAAATTCATTTTATCAAACTTAATTTTCAAAAGAATCATTTTAACAATTTTTTCTAACAAATTCAATTTACAATTTTTTTTTTTTTTAAATTCATTTGAACAAAAATTGTTTTTTCAATAAAATTCATTTGGCAGGTTTGGAAACTGACAGTTTGGCCCCTGCAGGTTGGGCTTCATCTTTTACTCAAAAAGGGAAACCCTAGCTGCCATGCCACTAGGCCTTGCAGCTGCTGCTGACGGCAGTGACAGCCCCACGCCGGGGCTTGCGTCGCAACGCAGTAGCTGCACACAAACTGCTCAGGTTGCATTGCCGGAGCACATCCTTGAATCCCGCCAGAACATGCACACATAACATTCAACCATACCCAGGGGCGGATCCAGAAATCTTTATTAGGGTGGGCCAAACAAAAATTTTTAGTTCTAAAATTGAGAGTGGGCCACAATTTTTTAATATTTGACAATAAAAATTAAGGGTGGGCCAAAGTCAAACTAAATGAAAAAATGTATTTAATTTTTATTTTTTAAAAATTGAGGGTGGGCCATGGCCCACCCTTAATACACTTTGGATCCGCCCCTGACCATACCAACAGCTGAAATAACCACCTAACATCCATGAATCTCGCCACCACCTAATATCCATGAATCCGACCATCGACACATACGATTCAACCACAATCATCCATCATCGCAAATCGGCAAACAAAAGGGTTTCTAATCTTCAAATATCATCTTGTGACTCAGGGTTGAGAGACAAGGAAAATGACCAAAATAATCTTGCTTTAGTTGACGTTCGTTGACTTTTTAAACCACCGTTTTAACGTTAGGGGGATATATAATACTTTCGCAAAGCTTTGGGTGTGGCAAAAGATTAGTTGATCTCTCACGGGTGGAAAAAAAACCCTCAAATATTACATAAAATTCATAATTCGTAAACTAAATTCAATTGCTTTCAACCATGGAGTAAACAAAACTCAATTCTATCAGTCTTTATGGTTTTAATTTTCACAAGCTAAACTAATTAATAATATCCATATTCATCAATATATATTCAATCACATTGAATTTCAGAACATTGGATCAAATCTAATATATCAAAATTACCAAAATTACTTGGAAATTGGACCAATTGTTGGAATAAATTTAGTAAATGAGATAATTTTTAATAAAAATTCATTTATTAAGACATCATTTTTCTTTAAATAAAAATAATATATATTTTTCGTACGCGTGATTACATACACGCGCCTAGGGAACGAGTGGGATAAAATATCAAGAGATGAAACCAGTAAAAAAAGAAATAGTGACAAAATATTTAACAATAACTAGTTTTGATCAGAGACTTCAACTTCACTCAACTCTCTCTCTTAGCTAAAGATCCAAACTTTCGTCAACTTCACTCAACGAACTCTACTCTACTGCAACATCGCAAGATCCAAACTTTCAAATGTGGGCATTTAAATTTTACTGATTCTTTGCAACAAAATACAAAGGGCAAACCAGTTTCAGGTTAGTATTGAATTGTTACCCGCCAAACTGCAAGCTTTGTTTCATTATGATATCATGATGATTGAATTGCAGGGTAAAGTTTTGTGGGTGAGTGTCAAAACTGCGACTTTGATTTTCTTCTATAATGTATTTGAATAATTGGGTGTAGGAGTTTTGTGGCTTTTAGTAGTGGGTAGGTGAGAGATTTTGAAAGAGTGATTTGAGTACAGAGATTTTGGAATTGAAGAGGTGATTGTTGGTTATTTTTGTTTGTATTGTGTATGGATCATTTGTTTTGGGTTCAAGGTGAATACTTCCAAGATGTGGTCACTGAGTATAAAACTGAAAGTGTGACCTACAACTATGATAGGATTGATGAAGTGAGAGAAAATGTGGTTTTGTTTTATCTTCTGCTAGTGAGTTGAAGCTTGATGATAGTAGGTTTTATAGTATCAAAGATGATCTCAATGTAGAGAGTGGTGATTGGGGAGCAGAGGTGGGTGATGCCCAATCATGCCATTTGATGATAGGGACATCCGAAGAAGTTGTCTGAAACCCTTTGAAACTGGTTTCTTTTGGGTTACAGACGTTGATCTTAAGCATCGTTCGAAGAAATATGTTAGTGTAAGTGGGGACATGCTATTGGTATAACACTAGATGATTCATTTTCTGAGAAAACTTATGAAGGGGGAGGCCCTCAATTTCAGATATGGCCTATCATACTCAAATTCAATGTCATTTCAAGGGATATATACTGAAACTAAGAAAAATGGTGGTGAAAGGATGTTATGTTTGTTGGGGACTGCAATGTTACGTTAGGGAGTCTGATTCGAACAATCCATGGGAATGGATGAAGGGCTCTGATCAATTATTACCAGCCACCACTTTTGCAAGTGATCAAATTCTGTTGTGCTTAATTCCCCTATGACTTCACGTTACAAATAGGGCAATACGAGGGGAGATGAGCAGTTTAAACCAAAGTCAAATCAGAAGTACTTTGACAAAGTTACATTTTGTCCCAATTTGGCAGGTCAGCACACTACGAGTTTGGTGCTGAGAAGATTGTTTCAAAGGCATGTGACCCGTATCCTACCAAGATAGCTTCTTGAAAGGCGGCATTGATATCTATAAAGGGAGTGGTAGGTTTTGTGAAGTTTTAGAGCAGGTTACTACTGGAGGAGCCTTTGGTAGTGCAGGAGCTCTCACTGTCGTGCCAAACTGGAAATGCAATGGCACTGACAGTTTTTGTAGTAAGCTGGGTCCATTTGGTTCAGACAAAGCAATTCAAGCAACAGATGGAAGCTTTAAAGATGTCACAATTTTAATTCAGAACCTTAGGTGTCAACAACACATGGAAAGGGCAACGCCAGCTCGGCAAAGGTTGCTGCAGTATTTCGAGCTGTCTCTCCATTGGAAATAGGCATAATGCTGCGTGAGATATGGGGTAAGCAACTTGGACCCTGCTGAGGGACTTTGGAAGTCTTCGAGTGGGCAACTCTGCATGGTTGGTTGCCTTGGGCTAGTTGATGCAGAAGGGACTGGCTGTGATACTCGAATCTGTTTGTACATTCCTATGTCATTTTCCATTAGGCAACGAAGCATAATTGTTGGCAGTTTTTCCAGCAGTAATAGTAGCACATCATATTTCCCTTTATCTTTTGAAAAGCTTGTTGGGCCGACAGAGTTGTGGAATTATTTCAGAACTGCCACTCCACATTATAGTTACTCAAAAATAGATGCAGCTGCTATTGTCCTCGAAAAGAATGAGCCTTTCAGTTTTCGAACAGTCATCAAGAAATCCTTGCTTCACTTCCCCAAATTGGAAGACTCAGAGGCGTTTTTATCTAGTCTTTCTCTTCTTTCAGAAGATCTGACTCTCCACATTTCTGCAGTTCCAGATCCACTTCCCAAAACTCATCGCCAGAGAATTGAAATCCAGATGGAGATTCTCTCACTTGGCCCCTTGTTTGGGCGCTACTGGTCTTTGAGTAATTTTACCAAGGACGAGGAGACTCCTTACCACACGAAAGCAGAATATACTGAAAAGCAGCTCCTTTTGAATGTATCAGCTCAACTCTCAATTATTGGAATATCTTATAGCAATTTCTCTGCGATCTTTTTGGAGGGTCTTTATGATCCACATGTTGGGAAGATGTATCTCGCTGGTTGCAGGGATGTCCGAGCCTCCTGGAACATCCTATTTGAGAGTATGGATCTTGAATCTGGGTTGGATTGTTTAATTGAAGTGGTGGTGTCATACCCACCTACTACATCTCGGTGGTTGGTCAATCCAACTGCTACCATTACCATTGCCAGCCAAAGGAATGATGATGATCCCCTCCATTTTAGCACAATTAAGCTACAAACTCTTCCTATTATATACAGGAAGCAGAGGGAAGACATTCTCTCTCACAGGGGGGTTGAGGGAATTCTCCGGATTTTGACACTCTCATTTGCAATCGCTTGCATTTTTAGTCAGTTGTTTTACATCAAGCATAATTTGGATTCTGTTCCATTCATGTCCCTTGTCATGCTAGGTGTCCAAGCTCTTGGCTATAGTCTTCCTCTGATCACGGGAGCAGAAGCTCTCTTTAAGAAACCGGCTCCTGAATCTTCCAATGAAATGGAGTCTTACAACCTTGAGAAGAGTCAGTGGTTCCAAGTGATTGATTACACAGTAAAGATCCTTGTAATGGCATCATTTCTACTAACTCTAAGGCTTATTCAAAAGGTGTGGAGATCTCGTATCAGATTACTTTCACGGGCCCCTCTTGAACCTCACCGTGTCCCTAGTGATAAGCCGGTACTACTTACTACCTCGACTATACATGTGATTGGGTATATACTTATTCTGATTATTCATTCTGTGAAAACTAGTGAGACAACTGAGAATTTTAGATATTCAAGAGGTAGTTCCCACACACGCCCAGAGTGGGAAACTGAACTGGAGGAGTATGTGGGTCTTGTTCAAGATTTTTTCTTGCTCCCTCAAGTTATTGGTAATCTTTTGTGGCAGATAGACTGTAAGCCACTAAGGAAACTATATTTCATTGGAATCACAGTGGTCAGGCTTCTCCCTCATGTATATGATTACATACGATCTCCTATTCCGAATCCTTACTTTGCTGAGAAAAATGAGTTTGTGAATCCCAGTTTGGATTTTTACTCCAAGTTTGGGGATATCGCCATACCTGTGACTGCAGTTTTTCTTGCAGTTATAGTCTATATTCAGCAGAGGTGGGATTATGAGAAGCTTAGCCAGATTCTTACTTTCAGGCACTATAAGCTTCTCCCTTCTGGGTCCAGAGTTTATGAGAGGATACCTTCCAAGTCCATCGAAGCAGAACTTGCCTCTGGTGGCAATGGGAATGCCACACGTGGGCAAGAGCATGGTGACGATGACGATGACGATGAATAGCATCGCGTTCTTTCAACATTACTAACAGACACAGTTGTAAACATACACTAAAGTAGCTACATTTTTGTGGTTCTTTCATGTATGAGACTGTCGTCTTCTGGACACTGAAGCCTGAAGGTATAAACTTTGTTTTATCCTGCATACTTTTAATTTATCGGTTTTGATGTGTAAAAAACGTTGTGATAAATTTAATAGTCCCACATATTGGAGTTTAAAGTTCTTCTAAGTTTATGTGAAGATTCTTGCTGGTTGATCTTTTCCTTGTTGCATATATGCAGTTGATTTATGGTTAACTTGTAAAATTGCAGTAGAAAAATAGGTATTTTATATGAGTTTCAGATGTCAAGGAATTGTGAAATCAACTTCTGAAAAAATCACATTCAGAGGCTATCATTTGAACAATAAATATGTTAAGATCTTAGAAAAGGTCCTTTTTTCTATATATTAAAACTAAGAGAAGAATTCTCCATAATTCTTGACATCTTTACAATTAGTGCAGAGATCATTAGAAGTTTGTTCATCTTGTTGATACATCACACACCTTGGTGGAAGAAGGCAGATGGAGAGAAATCAATTTTTTTTTTCTCTAGGAGAAATAATACAGAGAAAAATTGTGGATATATTTTTATATATTAAGCACTACGACATATTTTTATGTTCTAAAACATGATCTTATTGGATTATAGAAACAATTCGTTATATAGATTTCAAGTAATTAGGAGTACAATTACATTTATAATATAGCTTAATTAATTACTTTTATTTCTACAACACATAAATATATAATACTATTCAATAGTTATATTATGAATAATATTACATAGATAAATTAATCATACAAATTATTCTATACATGAAAAATTTGTAGTTTATTATATTATCCACTTTAATATATAACATTTATATAATTATACATGTCCCACTAGGAATAGGATGATGTTGAAAAATTGGGCCAAGAACTGAATTATAAGAAAGGGAAATGAGTTTTAGCCCCACTATTTTTCTCTTTAGCCTCATCTTATATTTTAGATTTTTAGGTGAGAATATAACTGTAAAAAAATTAAAAAAAAGATTTATTCTTCATCCTCTATATTTTAATTCCAAAACTTTATATTTATAGTTATCGAAAAATTAAATGAAATTTAGGTCAATAAAAATTCATAATTCTACTAGTAAATTGAAAAGGATGGAAATTATCAAAATTACTTGGTTAAAAATTATCAAAAACTTAAATAAACCTGAACTTTGTTACATTGAACTAATCTTTTGAAAAAAAAAAATATATATTTAAAATAAATACTTTTATAATTTTTCCTTTTTATATTATTTGATTATATCTCAAAAAACGTTATAAAATTCAAGATAAACTATTTTAATTAAAATATAAAATATTACATTAAACTTTTTTTAATTTTTTTTATAAAAAGCTTTACTTTTTTCATTAATTCTACTAAAAGAATCATATGGAACAAACCAAAAATCACTATAAAATGGATATGTACTTGTTAAATCAAATGATATCATTCTTATACCTTTTTAACTTCTCAAAAAACATGGGAAGATCGTAGACTTTTTACAACATTCCAAGTTCATAAAAAAGAAATGAAATGGTCAATGTTGAGTCCTATCCATCACTACCCCTTGCCCCAAAACAACTTAAACATCATATTTATCCAAAAAAAAAATGTTGAACTTTATTTTTCAAAATTTTTTTTTGACCCACGTCAAAAATTTCTACGATCGTAACCCATTAGTGAGACCATGGGGTTAAATAAGGTTGGGTGAGGATAGATCTTATAAGCTTTACTTGAAAAATATTGTCTTTTTTTTTTTTTAACCAAAGGTGGTCAGACGGTCAATTAAGACTTTTAAATGTATTACTCAAGAGAATTTGAATTCGATTCCATTCTATTGTTAATAGAGGTGACCACTTAAAGGTTATTTAGTCGTTAACTTCAGAGTTCCAAATGATTAATTGAGGTACACGCAAGTTGACATAAACACTCCGATTACCGAAAACAAAAATATTATCTTTTTCATATTGGATTACTATATTAATTATCATGAAAGTGAATTGAAAAAAAAAAAAAACTAACTTATTCAACAACAATATATTAAAAATGAATTAGCCTTTAGAGATCATTAAAAAAAAAAAAAAAAAAACTTTAGAAATATTATACTGATATAAAGCTATTATTTGGTGCATATATTTATTTATTTTCATTTGAACCCCTAAACTCAAATTACATGCTCTTCCGTGGTTCCAAATCACATGACATCTCTTACAAAACTAGATAAGATATGGCAGAATCGAATTGAGTTGCATTTTAATGTTTATGATTTATCAAAGTTTCAAAAGTAACAGCCTTTAATTAATTACTACCTACAACATTTTATTAGAATTTAAAACTCATTAAAATGTGGATCAGTATTGTCTAGTTGACGAATTTAAACCAGTTCGTGCACACAAACGAAACGAGTTTCTCTCCTGATAAATGGAAAAGGATTTCGAGCCAACCCAATAAATTATTTCAATAATGTATGTATGTACCTAACCAAAAGGCAAAACCATTTACTCAACGAGTTCCGCATATTTTAATCAACACCATCCGTTTTGCCAACGATATTAGGTGCATTTGGTTTATTATTTCATACCCTATTCCCAATCCTATTCCTAAAATATTTGTTTGTTTAATTATTTAGGAAATACTATTATATTTTTTTAATTACTTTTAGACCCCTTAAGTTTATTAATTTCATTAAATATCCCTAGAAAAAAAGTTTAAAAGTTAACAAAAATACCCCTACCCACCCATAGTTGCTAGATTTCGGTAACCACTGTTGATGGTAGTCAGAATTTGTCACAACGACCTACAAACGATCGGAACTGGTCGGTAATTTGCCAATCTGGCCTTTTCTGGCCAGATCCACAGTGGATTTGACCTTCAGTGACGACCAAAGAAATGATATTTGAAAGGGACTTTTCTCCAGCTGTATCCATCAACGGTTGATGATTTGTTTATTTATTTATAAGTTAATGACTTTTTTCCAACCAAACAATCGTTTAATGATATTTTTCCACTCACGGACTTTTAATTTAAAATATCACCGTGTTATTCAAATTTATATTCCGATGATAAATAGAGAGTAAACTCGATTTAGGTTATTGAGACTTTTAAAGAGGAGATATCGATGAGTCTTTTGGTAATGGAAGGTTGGATTTTGGTATTATGATTGATTGTAATTTGACTTGGGAGAGGCAATTGTGCAAACCCTAATCGCTTGATTTTCGACAATTTAGTGGGGTTGACAGGGGTAAGGTTTGAGCAGGAGCGGATCCATAAATTTATTTTAGGATTGGCCAAATAAAAACTAATTGCACATTAATATTTTTATCCATTAATATTTATGTTAGTGTGGGCCAAAATCCAGAAATTCTATATATTAATATTTTTTTTTAAATGCCCACCCTAAACTAGTTCTGCATCTAAACTGAGTTTGAAAGGTTTTGGTGAGTGATAATTAGTAGGGTGAGCATGGTTAACAAGTATAAACTCCCTGGCATGGAGTCACTTAGTTTTAACTTATGACTATCATATTATCCATCTCTAGCTTTTCTTCTCTCATCCCCACCCCCACCCCCATCCCCTTTATTTTATTTTTATAATTTTTAAAATTTTTTTGGTGCATTTTAGTCTTGGAAAAGTCTTGTGGTTGCATTTGGTAATTTTATTCACCACTGCATTGTAAAAACTGTCTTCACTGCATGTGTACCTGTTGCTGCCACCATCACCATCTTATTGGGGGCAGTTTATTAAAAAGACATTTGGAGTTAAAATTTAATTAAAAGGCTATGTAGTTTGTAAATGATAACTAAATAGCCTTACTTTTTATTAAGCTTAATAAAATATGATTAGGGGTTAATTAGGATTAATGAATAATTGTGTAATCTTTTAAAAATTATAATATGTCCCCAAAGAGTCAAAATTCTTGCAAATAAACCCAAACACCTTCTTCTTCTTCCTCCCGCCACGTTAACGCATTCCTCTGCCATTAACATCTTCTCCAACACAGATCCTCCTCCTCCTCCTCCTCCTGACATTTCGTCCAGGTATGTGTATCTCCCTTTTGATTTCATATTTCGATTTACAAAGATCTGGGATATGATTTTGATTTAGCATGGATTGGGTTTGGGTTATAATTTTGATTTAGTTGTTTAGGTTGTTGGGCTATGTTTGATGTAATGGAAGTTGAAACGAGTGAAATATGTTGAAAATTTGTTCTGGGTATGTGTTCTGGGTATGATGGATCGATTGTAGGTGGAGATGACTGAAAATGTGTTTAGGGTATGATGGATCGCTTAAGCGATCTGGTACGTCTGGTAATGCAGCAGATAGATCGCTTAAGCAATCAGGTATGTGGCATCAGATCGGTTGAGCGATCTGCTAAAAGTCTAGTGTATAGGAGCAGATCGCTTAAGCGATTAGTAAATGGCATAAGATCACTTAAGCGATACACCAGACCATATAAACGACTGTGCAGATTCTTTTTAAAATATTTGAACCCTTAGTACAACATTTAAGAATATTTTTTTTCTTGCATTACAGGTAGTTGGCTATTATTACACATGGGACAAGTTGTTTTGGGTGTTGAATATTTTGGTGAGTGGGTGGAGGAAGAAAGTAGCTGGAAGTGGATTGGGAAGAGCAAAGAAGTTATACCAATTGCTGTGAGCACAGAGGTTAGTTTTGATGAGTTGATTGATGAAATAATTAGAAGAGGTAATTTGAGTTGCTCGCGTAGTGATATAGTTGTGAAGTATGTTTTAAGCATAGTGTCCTAAACATTATAAGGTACCTCCTGCTATATTAAGTCGGATGAAAGTGTGAAGTTATATGATTGATGTGGTCGATAATGGTTCGAGGCTGATTTTAAGGGTTTCTTTTGTAAAAAACCGTTGGAAGTTGGTTCAAAGGAAGGGGATAACGAGGAAGTAGGCGGAGATTTACCTAGTTTAATTTGAACTACGAGGCCATTGATTTGTAAGTTGAAAAATCAAGAGTAGACGGTGAATTGGGTGGTGAGGAGACACTGTAGAAGAGGTTGGTGATAGGGGGCAGAATGAAAATGTTGAGGAGGAGGACCCCGTAGATGTAGAGATTCCTTTAAGTACAATATGCAGAAGGCGTAATTGTGAGGAAGAGAACACTAGGTCGTTTATGCAGGTTCAGAAGGGGCAATTGAGGTATTAGTGAATCAACTCATGTTTTTACGGATAGATTGGAGTTCGCATAGGGTTTTATTTGACAACAAAGAGGAAGCGGTAAGGAAGCTAAAACCTTGTTGCCTGAGAGGTAATTTTGAGTTCATCACCAAAAATCAATTCATTGGCTGTGCGCGTTGCATGTCGTACTGAAAGTGGCAAGTGACGGTTTATTGTAAAGGTTGGCAAGTCGAAAAAATTTATTCTTAGCACATGTACCCGTGAGCACACATGTGGTTTGGGACATATTTCAGGTAACAGCGCCGAGCGTCCGCTATGTTATTGGACAATTTGTCAAAAGTTGGTTCGTTGAGAAAGGTCCATCTCCTAAAGACATTCAGAGACTTGTGCGCACAGAGTTGGGATGTGCTGTTATTACTGGAAATGGTGGAAAGGGAGACAACATGCACAAGATTTTGTGAGGCACGCCGGAGCATCGGTACGTAGTATTAAAAGCATACCGTTATATGCTTGAGTTGACAAACCAAGGTAGCAAGACGGCTTTGAAGTGGGACAGGAATAGACGTTTAATATTTTTTTGTTGCTTATGGTTCTGCTAAAGGGGTTTTGAAACATGAGAAAGGTGTTGGCTATTGATGGTTGCTTTCTGACGGGAAAGTATGGAGGTACTTTGTTGGTGCCACTACACAGGACAGCGAGAATACACATATCCTGTTGTATGGTGCATGGTTGACTTTGAGAATGACGAGTTGTAGACTGGTTTTTTCAGCAATAACGTCGATAGTGCCTGACAATGACGAGTTTGCATAATATCCGATAGGCACAACTCTATAAAGAAGGGGATTGCCACTATTTACCGTCAAGCACATCACGGATTCTGCACCTTGGTGAGAACATAAAACAAAAGTTTAAGTTGGCTGGCCTCCTTCAGACATACTACATGCACAAAGCTTATCGGGTTGATAAGTTCGAGGAACTTCCAGCAAATCCGAATCAAGGATGATAGAGTTGCTAAGTATCTTGAGCATGATGTTGGTTTCGAGCGATGAAGTAGAGCTTACTTTCCTGGAAGAAGGTTTGATGTCATGACCATGATATAGCGGAGTCCATAAATTCGAAGTTGTTAATAGAAGAGAGTTTCCAATAGTTACACTTTTTGATGTAATCCAGAGGACATTGTCACGGTGGTTCCATGACGTCGATGAAGTCAGATAATTTACTACAACCCCTTGTTCCATCACTGAAAAATTATTGCGAAACATATGGAATTGTCAAATGCACTGTTTGCCTATCCTCTTAATGCTCAAGAGTTCACTGTGCCGGCTATGGTCCGGATCCCTAATTAACCTGTTATAAACTTGCAGCTGTAAAGTGCTTGACATTCAATGTTTACCTTGTCCTCATGCACTAGCAGCACTGAAACACCAACGGAAGCCAGATTTTGGTTAAAGAATTTACATGGAACTTTGCGCCCATCTCTATATGCGATCACTACATACTAACTTATTCAGAAACAATATATCTAGTGCCTCCAGAAGAGCAGTGGGTAGTGTCGCCAGAGTTGGCTGACATTATCATCCATCCGCCATCAGGAAACAGTAAAGGGGAGAACAAGAGTTAAGCGTATCCCTCAGTCTTTGAGGTTCCCGGAAGATGAATAGTGCTCAATTTGCAAGCACCTGGACACAAAGAAGCAGTGTCAGAAGTAATCCACATGCAGATCCAGAAAATTAGGTTCGAAGAAGGATGAAATTCAGGGAGTTGCGAAGGCCAACCGTTGATGAGTTATTGTTTTAATTGTGATGTTTTAAATTTTATTGTTACCTTTAATAAATCATTCTTTATATTTCTTGTTACATGGCCTAAATTTTTGTTGGTGTTTTAGTTTGGAATTAGGTTTTCAAATTGAGGAGAAAGTATGGAATTAACGTGTTGGTAATTTTAGTTGTCAAAATTCAGGAGAAAAGCTGGAAAAGTATATATTACCCATGATCGCTTAAGCGACTAAGTATATCGCTTAAACACAAAGAGTTTTTCAAACAGGATCGCTTAATCGACTAAGACAAAAGACAAGAATCGCTTAAGTGATATCTCGGATCGCTTAAGCGATCATGCATCTAGGCAGATTTGATTTTGCCAATCACGATCGCTTATCTCCCAAGTGAAAAAGAAAAGAATCGCTTAAGCGACCTTGTTAAACAAGTTCCTTTTAGTACGATCGCTTAATCGACCAACGAAAATTTTTAAAATTTAAATACACCCCCACCTACCCAACTTCCCAGATTTCGGCCACGACCGTCAGATCCTCCTAGGAAAGCGTTACGACGCATAGCGGTTGGATCAGGCGGATAGGGTGTCATATGGCCTTTTCTGCCAGATCGACCACGGATGTGCCGAAAAAGGCCAATGACGGTCAGATCTGGTTGTTGACGACGAAAAAGTCCATATCTGGCCGTCTGCGATGGCCAAATATATGGCCATCGTTTTCGGTCAACAATGCCCAAGATTTGGCCGTCGTTAACGTCAACGTCGGCCATTTCTTTGAAATCTCAGGAAAATGTCACATCTGTGATTATCGGCCATTTCCGGTCGTTTGTAGCCATCCTTGTAGCCGAAATTTGGGAATTGGTGGGTGGGGGTGTTTTTGTTAATTTTTAAATTAGGCTATATTAATGAAATTATTCAGTTAATGGGTCTAAAATTTATTAAAAAAATACTAATATTTCCTAAATAATTAAACAAAAAATATTTTGGGAATAGAATTTGTAATATTAATAGGAATATTCAACCAAACGCACCCTTTATGTTCTGAACAAAGAAGAAGACGTATGTTCACTAAGATTCCATGGTTCCTTTGAAATATATAACGGTGATGTACACTGAACGAATCGTAAACCCCATATGTTTAGCTAGACGTAACATTCTACACCTTACATGTTTTATACTGACGTAAAAGAACTATATGTTTAATATAATATAATAACGGTCATAGTCATGAATGAATCGTAAACCCTATGTTTAGCATAGACGTAAACATTCTACACCTTATGTGTTTCATACTAACGTAAAAGAACTATATGTTTAATATAAATATAATAACGGTCATAGTCCATTGAACGATCATAAACCTATATGTTTAGCATAGACGTAAACATTCTACACCTTATATGTTTCATACTGACGTAAAAGAACTATATGTTTATATAATATAATACGGTCAGTCTACCGAACGAATCATAAACCCATATGTTTAGTATAGCGTTAATCGCTTAACCGATGCTCTGAAATACAATAATAACTGAATACATAGGATCACTTAAGCGATCCTCTGTATTCCATAGTCGATTAAGAGATCCTTCTGTATCGCTTAAGCGATTCTTTGCTTTACTCTGGTCGATTAAGTGATCAATCTGTATCGCTTAAGCGATTCTTTGCTTTTACTCTGGTCGATTAAGCGATCATCTGTATCGCTTAAGCGATTCTTTGCTTTTACTCCTAGTTCGCTTAAGTGATGGTAATCGCTTAAGCGATCTCTCGCGGCAGATGCCCAGATCGAAAATCGCCTAAGCTATCCATTTGAATCGCTTCAAATCGCTTAAGCGATCTTGGCCAAGGCAAAAATGAATTTGCCCAAATCTATGATCGCTTAAGAGATCCATTTGTACCGCTTAAGTGATTTTTGTAAAAACTCTTAGTAAGCGATTTAAGATCGCTAGGCGATCTTGTCGGAGGTAGAATGAATATCTGCCCAGATCTATGATCGCTTAAGCGATTCTTCCTAGATCTTATGTATCGCTTAAGCGATTCTTCCTAAAAGTTCTCTGTCGCTTAAGCGATATTTTCCGGGGCAGAATGAACATCTGCCCAGATGGGTAGTCGCTTAAGTGATCTTATGTATCGCTTAAGCGATGCTTCGATAGACTCTTGTCGCTTAAGCGATTTGAGATCGCTTAAGCGATCATATCTGGAAAAGTCTTGGTCGTTTAAGAGATATATTGGTCGGTCATATACCTTTTTGTTTGGTCCATGCCATTCTTTAAGTTAATTAATTTCGAAATGATCTGTGATTGGGAAACATTTGTACATCACTCATTTCCCTCCCAAATCCGAAAAGAATTTGTATCGCAAAATTAAGTAATTTATATCAATCTAATTCATCACAAATCAAAATATAAGAGACATCAATGTAACCTGTTTATCGAAACACAAAATAAAAAATAGGCATGGGATGTGGCAAATATCGAAATATATGGACAAGCTAACCATTAGCCCCAACTGTGGTGAATCAAATAATCACACCAGTACATCACACGTGATACACAAAATAAAACAAAACGCTAAAAAACCATTATCCAACTTGGGAGAAGCAAATGATCACACCATACATAGTAAATTCAAACTACTAATGAGATATCTTATATGGACAAAAAAAAAAAATATCTCCCAAATGTCAGATCCAATTCTTTACAATGATTCTGCAGGCATAAGGCTTTTGGCTGCCGCAAGAAGGCTACAACACAAGAATTTCCTATACACTGCCTTTAATTTACTTTTTGATGCCAAAGAGTTTAATGTTACTAAGACCTTTATACAATCCCTTTATTGCAGATGCCTCCTCCTGCCAACCAGCCTTTGAGAAGTTTTCAAATTCTGTTTGCCAGCAACCTCTCTGAGATCATTGTTTGGTACCATGCCTTCCCAATAGCCTTTATTGTAGATGCCTGCTCTTGCCAACCAACTTTTGAGAAGTTTCCTCTCATTGTTTGCCAGGAACCTGCAAAATTATCTAGCACACACCTGTAGACAGGTCAACTTTTGTAAATAAAAAAAAAAACATGTAAAAAAGTTACAGAGTGGGTAGGTGAGAAGTTCACTCAGTCCGTGTCTTTTGTTAAAGCTCTATATAAGCATGACACCTGTAGCATCAACACCACAACCCAAGTATCAACATCAACATCACATAAACTACAAAATTCAAAGTCCAACTTTCATACCTTTTGATTGGGTTCTACTCACTCAAAACGGATCTATCTGCCCATGGAAGCAGTCGATAGCCCAGCCTCCCGATAGTCTCTCATTGTTTCGTCATTCAAGCCGTCCATCAGGGTGTTGGTCATATCGAACTCAATAAATTTTAGGGTATATGCCCCACATTTAGCACTACAATAGGAAGAAGACATTAGCATTAGAATAAACTTATAGAACAATTGTATTATGTAAGTTAGTTTTATACAAAATTTACTTGACTCATTTATTGGGCCGGTAGAGCGCTTAATTGGCCACTTTTCGGTTAGTACTTAATCACCCAAGTGCCCAAACATCCCGCTGTCATATAACAGTCGTGGGAACAACCTAGACAGTGGCTCCAACTCGACCTCCAACTGCTTGTCTTGACAAATAGTTGGGTTGCAGTCAAGGATCTTCAGCAACCTCTCCTCTAGATGCGCGATAACTGCTATCCAGTGCATCTGTTTGACGAGGATGATGTAGTAGACTCTTTTAACAAAGGCCCAACATTAGCCATATTTGGGTCGATCCCCCCATATATACTGTATAATTCTGTCATCAAAATGAAAGCCATCAAGGATACAGTCCAACTGTAGTGGGGTCAATATTTTTTGCTTCGGTCCTTTTGCTGCACCACTAGTAACGGCATTTTTAATTAAAGTGCGATATGCCGAAACAAGCGTTTGGCCAAACGCCACATTGGTGATGGCATAGTCGGGATACAATAGATCACCATCAGTAGTCTGTCGTAGCCTCATCAGTGCCAATATCTCATCGATGTGCTGCATCAAATAAAAACAACAAGATAAGTATGGAAAACATAGGCAAAAATAAGGAAAATTAATCGAAAATAACTCACAGAGTCCTCAAGCCACGTGCCTATCGTCAACAACTTCTCAAACCATTCCCGAGGATAGTCCCCTGTCTTACACTTTATATGGGCATTATTTCCTGATCCATTGTAATAGGCATAAAAGAGTTTTTTCTTTTCCTTCATTGTCCTATACAAATCGACATTTGAGTCCATTTTCGCTTGCCCACTTCCTCCCCCTTCCTCCATTTTACCCGCTTCCTTCATCTCCCACCCCGCCCTCCTCTATTATCACCGCCCCACCTCCTCAACCTCCTCAATTTCTGGGTTTTCCTCCATTTGTTTCTTAATTTTCTTCTTCTTTACCTGTGTCACTACCATGTAAGGAGACTTCACAAACTTGCTCTTTGGGCACTCTCTTTTCAGCCCAGTTTGCACTTCAACCGCTTTTAATTCTCCACCAACTTCCTCTTCCATTGTACCAACTTCCTCCTCCACTGTACCAACTTTCTCTACCAGCTTATCCACTTTCTCCTCCACCCTTTTCATGCGCTCTTCCATCTTGTCAAACCTGTCATAAACGACTGTTGTAAAACTCTCAAACATGTCGTTTATGAGGTCAACCACCTCATTCTCCTGACGTCGATGTCTCGGCAAAGCAGTACTTGTTGTACCGGTTTGCTGAGGCATACGAACCTCTTTCTCCCTCTTCTTCTCCTCATCCGCAGGCCTCCCGCCCATTGGAGCTTCATAATCCTCGGCATCAACCACGTTGTCAAGCAGTGGCCCTGTAACTGCCGTCACATGTGTGACCCCTTTTAGGTCCCGTATCAGGCGGTCTATCCGTTCATCCCTTTCATCCTCCAGTGCTTTGAAAGATGTGACATAGTCCTCTTCCGCTTCATCCCCAGTAGTGGTGAGAAAGAGACAGACGGCTCCCTGCAATAAGAAACAAAATCAATTAGATTGAAGCGACATTTTAAAGCAACTGCATATTCAAAAGCTTAATCCTTTAATCTCCTAGCCGATTCAATCTTAATGTCTATTTGGTCGTAGTCCCAATGGGTACACCTCTCGACATGCCATCGCAACATCCTAGAAAATTGCTGTTGCACATCCAAACTGTTGCTCCTCCCCCCAGCTTGAGCGAAGATAGGGATGGCCTCATACATCCAAGCCTACATTTTAAAATAACAGTCCATATCATAATTCAAACACATATATTATAAAAAATATAACAGAAAGCTATTAATATTTACCTGCATTGTCGATGGGAAGCCAAACAAATCATACGTGCTTGGTTTATCCTTCCTGACCCATTGGGCCTGCTTTAACGCCATGTCTGGTTTTTTCAGGCTGTTGATGGTTTGCTCAAATGATATCCGTCCCCACGGATAAGAATTAAAGAACTCCAAGTCGCTTGCAAACAACAACCAATCATTCTCAACAGCTTTTGTTGAGTCACCAGCCAATAAGATAGAATGTAAAAATAATAGCAAGCACACTTTTATCTTCTCTCCATCATTAAACCGAACTATTTCTAGCCTCTCCTCTAAAACGTGTCCTGTAATAAACTTTACCCCCTACAAAACCTTCTTACGAAACCTTATGGCTCCCGGACTTGTCCTTATTGCGTCTGCCTCTGCCTTATCTGGCACTTCCCCACATCCTAAGCCCGTCACCAAGGCATACTCCATCATCCCAAACCATAGTGGCTTTCCATCCACCACGAACCACATTTTTTTTTTTTTATTGCATTTTACTGAGTGCAGCAACATGTAATGCACTCCCTGCCCCCAAAATGCCTTTTTCCAATTTGTTCTGATTCTTAAAAACTGACCGAAACAAGTGCGATGGAAATCTCTTACACCATGCCTCATTCCAGCTAAAATGTCCCTTATTCTGTCAAAAACATCCAAACTTGACCTCATCGTCACCCTTGCAAGGAAGTAGGGTACCTTCTCACTTATAAGCTCCAACTCGTAGTCTCTACAGTTTACGGTCCGCACAATCTACACAATCGATATAAACAAAATGTCAGCAATAAAAATAAACCAAAACAACTAATAAACAAAATATCAGCAACAAAAAATTACCACTGTAGTCACTTAAGCGATTTCGAAACGTTTAAGAGATCTTGACTCTGCCTCGTGCAAGATCGCTTAAGCGACCAAGAGTAAACTGAAAGAATCTCTTAAGTGATACAAAAGATCGCTTAAGCGATCTTATATCTGTGATTCTGCCTCGACAAGATCGCTTAAGCGATCATGAGTACGATCATGAGTAAAACAGATTAATAAATGATCGCTTAAGCGACAGTACAAGCAATATTCCCAAAACAACGTACCCTTTCTTCGCCAGCCTCCTCCTCCTGGCCTGAATTCTTGCATGACTCCTCGTCTTTAGAACCGTTTGCCGATTCTTTTCTCTGTTCTTGTGCCGCCAGCGTCTCCTCTGTCTGTGGACCACCTTCACTGATCGGATGATCCACTGGAGCAGCCATTGAACTGCTTGCGCCACCGGAATCTAGGATTCAAAGTGGTGTTGGGTTTTCCTTCTCATTGTGAGTGTCAGCCATGGTTTTGGATTGAATTTGGTGTCAAAGTTTGTAATTTCGATCAGAAATGTGGACTGTATCGTCGGAAATCGCACAGATTCCGTTTAGGGTTCAAGAAATCGATTTTAGGGTTAAAGAAATAGATCGGAAATCGCGACTATATCGCCAGAAATCGCGACTGTATTCGGTTTAGGGTTCAAGAAATTGATTTTAGGGTGCAAATTTGCAGGTTCGATCGGAAAAAATCGCAGTCTCCCTTTGGTTCAAGAAATCGTTTTTTGCCCTAATGAATTTCGATTAAGCGAGGTGAATAGGTGGGGCTTGTTTTGAGAAATTTCAAATTTTAAAAACTTTCATTATTAATGATTCGGCCCACATGTTTTAATCTTTTCATTTTAACCCATTTTACGTGTTTAATTAATCCTAACTATGCCACGTCATCTTCTCTAAATTAAAAAAAAATGAAAAACGTTTTCATGGCCATTTTCTTAAATCGAAACTTGGGATGGCCGGGCAACTAAATTTTCTCATCTTATTGTTGTTACCACACTATCATCAGTGCCACTACTATCTCTGTGAGACGCACAGATTAAGGACCACAATTGGTGGTTGCTCATTTTACTTGGTATAACTCTACTTCCATATCCTTATCAAAGGGGATGAGGACATAAGTTCAAAAGGAGTTCTTTAACTGCACTGGTTATATCATGACTTTTTAAAGTTTATTACTTAGGGAGGCTAATTCAAAGCATATTTAATGTTAATGGATTAATAGCTATAAATAGTCGATAATTCTTATGGATATGTGGTTCAAGGCTTACTTTATGAGATGGGAATGGCTCAACTGTATGTTGTTGAGGCTTGTGGTATGGAAAATTTAATAAATGCTTACAACTGTTGCTGGTTTTTCCAGTCAAATGGTTAGTTGAGCTTTCTCAGTAGGGAATTGTAACACTTGTCCCACGATTCCCTGCCGTCTGTTACACTTGTTTGATTACTAGAAGATTAATAGTATTTTTCAAAGGTTGTGCCAATGCAGACATTAATTGTAACATATAAGAGAGTTACATTACAACAATAAGTGCATAGATGATGCACTCGATTTACAAACCGAGGTCAAATATGGGCAAATACAGATCACAAACTCAATTGTTGAGGCTGTTCAAGAAAATAAACCAATGATTTTAAGAAAGTAATTAGTAGATCACCATGGTCAGAAAAGCCACAAGACAGTTTGAGTTGAGTAAGATACTGAATGCAAACGGGCATTTCAGCAGTATTTTCATTGATTTCTCTTTTTTGTACGCATCTGTTCAAGTCAACAAGAGACACAGTCTTATTGTTACTGTATATTGAACAGGTTATCTTATAGCTCCGGTTAATCCCATTTAATTTAATGAAACTTTAATAAAACTGGCTTGAGACAGATACGGTACTGCAGGTGAAAGGAAGAAGACTACTGAAAATTAGTTGTATTATAATTACTCCTATGTCTGTATCCCTGCAAGTCAAACATGTCACCTCTTACTCTATAAAGCAAAGAACATCTAAGCAATTAAACATTAGGGCACTAAGCATATATAAAACGGAAGAAATGTAGTGATACCGATGGGTAAGGCCACTTGTAATGTACGTTCCACCAATCTAACAACTGCTGGTGGCCTTCCTTTCTTTTTTTTTCTTCATGAATTCCTGCTTGAGATTGCCCAGATATCCACTATACTTGCGCAAAAGCTGACCTTTCAGTTCCCTGTCCTCAGCTAGGGGATCAATGTAGAAGTCATTCAAATCAACCTCTTCCTCGGAAGATGTATTTTGACCTGCAAAATCAACATAAGTAAATCATAACATATATAAATAGTAGGCAAGCATATGTTTATATGCATGCATTAGTTGATGCATTTACGGCAATACTCACAGGCTGGTGAATTCAAGGTAAATAAGTGGATTATTGCGTCAGTAGGCACATCATAGCAAACCCCAGAAGTCCCATGAACACATGAGCAAGATGCATTGACATACATTAATTAAAGTGAACACAAAGAACTTAAACTACTATGCCATCTAATTAAAAAGAATTTAAGCATGCAGAAATTAAACAGAAGTTGAAATGAGCAAACTCATTTCACATGTATAAGAGTTGCCAACTTCCGACTCATGCGGGAAAAAGGAGATTCTGTTGCGGAACAGAGTCCCTATTTAATGGACGGAAATGGATGGCGTCCATCTAAGAGGGACGCTCGTCACAAGCATCCCTATTAGTATATGGATGGACGTTTATGATTTTTGTTATAAAATTTTTTTATTTTAAACTATGAATGAACGTCCTTATAGGTGGATTCCCTTCCAATAAGTAAGGACGTCCGTCCATTATAAATGAACGGCTGTTCATTTGCAAAATATTTTTTATCATACTATGTGATTCGTCTGACTCAAGTGATATGTCGTTTGGTTTAACATTTCGGTACACAGCGTCGATATCTATAGCATTATTGATTAAGATATTGTTAAATAAACAATAATCAACTCTAATTGATCAGAGAAAATAATGGTGGTTGTGTGGAGTTACAACGATGTCAAAATAAAAAATGAAATATAAATATAAATAATAAAATAGTATTTTAAAGCTTTATAGATGAAAAAATATTATTAAACTATTATTTAGGTGGAAATTATTTTGTTATTGCGTTCTTTGATTTAATAATATCTTAATATAAGGTTGCTTTTGGTCGCTCTCCTTCTTTAGTTCTTTTAAGATACAAAGAGATTTTAAAGCATGTATCTGTGTTGGGATCGCTAATAGAAAGTTGACATTCTAGAACATCATGTTGAAGACCATTAATTACATGTACTGTATTTACTAATTTCAAGATAAAAAACTGGATTTCAGTATGAACATTATAATCTCGTCATACGAAGAGGTTCTGTGCATGCATCTAGATTAAAATCTTTGGGAGGACGTTAAAGAGGTTTTATTAAATAATTAATTAATTGATGATATGTAGATTAGCGCATTCCATATACATTTTGATGAAAGAGATATTATATTTTTTAACGTTAATCCTTTTATATTATTCACTTTGATATTATAATGAAATCTCTTAAGATTTGGAAAAAGTATCACTTCAGTCCAATAAAATCTGAAAAATTCATTATAAACCTTGTCTGTTGCAATTAGGGAATTATTAATTATGAATAGAGGTGGACGTTTGGGACTGGGTCCAAAAACCCAGCCCAAAAGCCGGGTCCTGGGACCAGGCCTAAGGAGGAGGGCCCAATCCCCCCACTAGGCCCTCCTCCAAGGCCCGGCCTGGGCCCAAACCTTTTTAATCATTTTCTTTTTAGTCCCTTGTAAAATATAAAATTACATAAAACTCTTTATAAATTTTAGAATAAACATAAATTATGAAGGTTAAAATGATATTTTATAAAATTAAAAAAGAAAATTTACTTTTAAATTCTCATTCAATTTATATTTATATTTATAATTTATTCATATTATTTTTTTTTTCTATTTTTCAATATCATCTCTTATTCATATTATTATTTAACTTTTTTTTATTTTAATTATTTATTATTTTATCATAAATTTATAATAGATTCCCAAAATAATGCATTCAGAGAATCATCCCCAAATGAGTTTTACGTTCAATCCACTAATGAAATAGAAGGGTTCAATCCATTTTCACTATTTCCTCCAGAGACAACAACGGCAATTCCACAACCACATTCGGCCAGGATGAGGTGTAGCCAAACACATGCAAGCTGTGAGTCAACGGACACGGGTATAGCCCAACCCCCTCGACCGTTAAAGAGGGTCGTGTCCGATGTATGGCGACACTTCACCAAATCAAAACGGCCAAAGACAAATGGGGAGGGGGAAGAATTGTGTCGGGTATGCAATTTCTATGGAACCATTATTGGCGCTGAGAAGGGGACTTCAACGATGCGACGACACTTGGAGAAGAAGCACCCTCAAATAATGCAACTGTCCGGTACATCTTCAACCGGATCAGGTAGGCAAATTCAAACTCCACTTAATTTTAATCTACAATCCTTAACTTTCTCAACATGGCAATACAATGCACATGTTGTACGAGAGGAAATAACAAGATTCATAGTTGCTACGAACTCTCCAATTTGTTTATCTGAAAATCCTTACTTTATTCACATGATTAAAACTGCATTTTGTCCAGCATATACCCCTGTTAGTAGAAGTACAAGTAGAAGAGATATACTAAAACTTTATAGCAAAATAAATAATAAACTTAAAAACGAATTTCAAAATTTTAAGAATATATCTATTACACTTACATCAGACATATGGGCTTGTAGATCAAAAACTGATTTTTTAACTGTCACAGTACTTTTCTTAGATCATAATTAGGGTTTACAACAAAAATTGATGGGTTTTAAACCATTATATGAAAAACATAGTGCTAAGAATATTTATTTTACAATTCTTGAAGTTTTGCAAGAATCTCTATTAACTTATAAAGTTGTAGCGCTAACGCTTGATAATGCAGTTGCTAACACCGTGACAATCTATTTATTTGAAAGAGATTGGATCCGCGTGGTGAAGACAAATTTTTTCACCAGAGATGTGCTTGCCACATCATCAATTTGATTGTTAAAGCAGGTTTAGATGCTATACATTGAAGATGGAAAGGGTGCAAGCGGCTATCGGATTTATCGTCAGCGGTAGCTATAAAAGATGGCAGGAGTACGTCAAATATTGTAGGCAAGAGGACTCACCGGTTCGACCTTTGAAGTTATGTACGAACATGCCTATCCGTTGGAACTCCACGTACTTGATGTTGGAAAAAGCTTTGCCAACTGCAAAACAAATTACAGATTTCGTCAACGAGAAGCACTATCTAGAGGAAGTTGTTAGTTATGATGATTGGGCGGTTTGTGAACTTTTTTATTAATTTCTTAAATTTTTTTATGATTCTACTAATACATTAAGTGGTATTTATTATCCGACTACTAATTTAGTGTTAAATATTTTACTTCAAATTACTAAAACTTTTGCTAAATATAGATATAATAACGTTTTAAGGGAAATTGTTTCAAAGATGGAAGAAAAGTATGAGAAATATTGGTTAGATATTTCATTCTTATATGGATTAGGCCTTGTTGTAGATCTTAGGTTTAAATTACACGTAGTTAACTGTATAATTACTGAGTTAGGCCAACATTTAGGACATGATTATGCGTCTTATTTGACTGACTTTAAGCAAAAATTAGATAGCCTTTTTTCCTTATATGAGAACAGGTATAGTGGAAGTGGAAGTGGAAGTGGAATGTTTAGGAGAGACGATCAAGACCCTGATGCCGATCTCCGTCAAGGATTGAGCAAGTGGACGTATATGGAACATGGCAGAAGTAACAGCTCCAGCTCCTACATACATGGACCAAATGAGCTGAATCACTACCTACAAGTGGACCTGTCCTTCATGATGAGGAAGGAGAAATGTGACATGGATATTCTTCAATGATAGAACCAACATGAAAGTCGATTCCCCATTGTAGCCCAAATGTCATGTGACATTTTATCTGTGCCGGTTTCTACAATTGCATCCGAGTCAACATTTTTAACAAGTGGCCGGATTGTTGAAGACAGAAGATGTTCTTTAACCAATGAGATGATTGAAGTGATAACGTGTTTACGAGATTGGACTCATGTAGAAAGAAGACTACAACAGCACCTTGAAGATCCCGAACTACTTGAACTCTTTAGGAATACAGATTTGAATGATGTAAATATTGTTGACGATGAAGATGAATAATTTAATAAAAAAAATTTATTTAATTGTTTATTTGTGAAGCGTGAATGTTTGAAATGTAAATATTACATTTATGTTAAAATTAACTATTAATTAATTTATTATTTTTTTAAATTAATTAAACTTTTATAAACTTACTAATCTATCCCTGAAGAATACTAAAAACCCCCTACAAAATTTCATTTCGCCCCTAAAATATAAAAAAAGATCAGGGGAAAAAAAATAAAATTTTCAGGCCTCTAGGACCGGTCCGGGTCCTAAAATTGCTCATGGGCCTGGGATCGGTCCCACTCCCAATCCCAAAAGGACCAGTCCCAAACGGGCCCAGGCCCGAGCCTGCTTGGGATTGGTCCTTGACCACCTTTAAATTTATGAACTGTGCTAATGGTTTGAAACTTAAATGTCTATTGTCCCTTCATTTGTTGTTGTTGTATTAATATAGAATAAAAAATTAAGAAATTAGAAATTAATATAATGAAAAAGTATGAAAAGACAATCGTACCCTTATACTATTTAATTGTCTCTAACCACATTAATCTGAAAGTAGACCTGACAAAACGGGTGGGTGGGCCGGGTACAGTCCGGGTCTAAACGGGTACGGGTCTTAAACGGGTTGATTTAAACGGGTTCAATACTTTAGGCCCGTACCCTACCCTACACGGGTACGGGGACCCGCGAGTGCCCGTTTCTGGTGAAGTTCCTCTTGACCCTTCTTCTCAAAGTACTTTAGGACCCTTCCAACGAATCTCAACTGCAAATCTTTGTTCTTTTTTCTTCATTCTTCTCTGCAATCTCATGCGCCAGATTCCACCACTCCATCCTCTATACCACCATTTTCACCTCGTACTTCTTCGTCACAACTCACAAGAGACGGCCATGGCTGCCACCTCATCATCTTTATCACCATTCTTCAAACCAAACCCAAACCCAAAAGCAAATACCCAAAAAAGAACAACCTCAAAATCTTCAAACCCTTGAAAAAACAAAAAGAAAAGAAAACTTGTTTCCAAAATTACACAATGTTTTTCATTCTTTCCCATAACTCAACCACATAAAACAAACCCAAAAAAGAAAAATTCTTAAAAGCTCCGAAATATTGAGAAACACGAAGAGAAAACAATTTGAAGAAATGAGAATGTGCTGCTCTACAACCTATCTTGATGAACCAAAAGTGAGAAGGGCTGGCTGAATGGAGATTGTGAATGATTTTGATAGGAAAGAGGCGGACTACGAATGAACAAGAGAAGAGAAGTTTGTGAATAGATTTAGCCAACTCTACCTGCCAAAAAGTTTGATGGGATAGGCCAAAAAGTTTGATGGGATAGAAGAGAAGTTAAGTTTGGAGAGAGAGAGAGAGAGAGAGAGAGAAGGCAAACAAAAGGTGTTGTAGCTGAACGAAATAGAGAAGCAATAGGAACAAAAATAATAATAGTAAAACAAAACAAACAGTAAACAAAGAAATTATACGCGTGATTTACCCTGGTTTACCAAATGTGGGCTACGTCCAGCTGAGTCAATATTATTGAAATATGCCTCACCTTTCTCGTTTACAATGAATGAATTGCTCTAACCTCATAACAAGAGAAAAGTATGTTTATATACTAGGTTTAAGAGATTAAACCTAGTTTTACAAGAATTCCTATTCCTAAATGCTGAAGTAGTCGACAACTCCAACAGTAGCTTGTAGACGTCTGCTCACATGCTACGAAAGAGAAAAACTTTTTTTTATCCGCGCTTTTTTTTATTTAAATTAAAAAGCGGGTGCCCCCGGTCTACCCATTTATAAAACAGGTAGGATCGGGTACAGGTCTTAAAAAATGGGTTTAATAATACAGACCCATATCCTATATAATTTATTCGGGCATGGGGTCGACCTGCGGGTCTCAACCCGTTTTGTCAGGTCTATCTAAAAGGGACTTTAATAACTATTTTTAAATCTTATTGTACCAACATAATATTTTTTTGAAATCTTAAAGATGACAGATATGAATAATGCTATACGTACAACTATATAATGAAGACTCATGCAGTACTACATTTATTTATTTTTCAATTTAATATGTAAATTTATGGTTGCAATGCACCGTATGAATATTTTGTCAATGTGATACAGGTTGTCTAAACGGGATATTTTGTCACAATTTAATATATAATTTTTCATTTTTTAAATTATGATATAGTCACAGAAATCATCACGTTTTTTAAATTTGACTATTTGTTCAAGAAATCAACTTATTAATTTCTTTCTTGGCCAATATTAATTGTAAAGAGTAAACAACTTTTTCCCACCCAAGGTTTGCCTTAATGACATTTTCCACCCAAAAAGTTTGAAAATACCACTTTTCCATATAAAGTTAATATTCTGTTACTAACCAAAGCCGATTCCAATGGCAAAAATTCTCTCTATCACCACTATTTGAACATCGGTATACTCTCTACAAAATCCCTCTCACTTTGGTATTTGATTTCTAGCTGATTTTCGGCCACCGCAATTATAGGGTTTCTTGTTCTTAACTGATTCCGACAACCAATATTTGACTAGTCACCACTATTCGATCCACCAGCCTCCACTCTATAGAATCCGTCTTACGTTGGCTCTTGATAACTTGTCGAGCGCCTGTTAAGAAAGTAAAGTGTATTTTGGTTATTAATATAAAATAAACGTTGGGTGGAAAAGTGATATTTTCAAACTTTTTGGATGGAAAATGTCATTAAGGCAAACCTTGGGTGGGAAATTTATTTACGCTATTGTCAATGTCGAAAACTCTTTCTAAATTATAATTATACTTACGAATAATACTATATACATCTCAAGTTTGCGTCTCAAATGGTGTCACATTATTATAAATTAGGTATGCACTCTAACAATATAATCACATAAGTTTTGGAGCATAAATTGGAATATATAATATTATTCTATAATTAATTCTTTGTGAGGTCTTATGTTTCTAATTGTAACAATTGATCATCAATTAGATGAAATTTCAACTCTAAAATCATCAAGTCTTGAAGGCTCCATCTTCAGCATATGCTCAACATGAGCTAGAGTACTATAGGGACGGATCTAGATCCCAGAATCTTAAACGTAGGGGACAAAATAAAAGCCAGAAAATTGAGGGGCCAAAAAATAATTTTAATGGTTATACAGTTTTTTTTAAAAATAAATTACAAAAATAAAAACTCTGTGAGCCATGCAGGCCACGGAGATTCGGTTCTTTCTTACTACGCCACTGTGTGTTAGATCTTCAATTTATTAATTATAATCTTGATCCTACTACTTTATAAAGGGATCGTCAGAAAAAGGTTCCATGCAATATAAAGATCTTTGCATTGTAATGTTTGGCTCAATTATAATCTTGATCCTACTACTTTATAAAGGGATCGTCAGAAAAAGGTTCCATGCAATATAAAGATCTTTGCATTGTAATGTTTGGCTAAGAGCTCCCCTTTTCAGTTCTTTGATTACTTTTCTTCTTAAATTAAACCAAAAATAATAATAATAATAATAATAAATAATTAAAAAAAAATAAAAGAAGAAGAAAAGAGGCTGAAAATTTTGGAGGGTTGAGAGCTTCAGCAATGGATAGAGGTGATATTTACAGAGTGGGAAGTAGTTTACGTGGAGGAGGAAGTAATTCCTTCTGGAGAAGCGGCAACACCACGGACGTGTTTTCGAGGTCTTCAAGAGGTGAAGACGATGAAGAGGCATTAAAATGGGCTGCATTAGAGAGATTGCCGACTTTTGATCGTCTGATAAAAGGAATATTGACAACTGAAGGAGGTGGTCCTAGTGAAATTGATGTACACAATCTTGGATTTCATGAAAAGCAGCAGTTGATTGATAGGTTGGTGAAGATTGCTGAAACTGATAACGAGCAGTTCCTCTTGAAGCTCAAGAACCGCATGGATAGGTAAGAATTTTCTCCTTTTCAACTTTAACTATGAATTTTAGAACGTAGTCTGATGATTTTCAAGTAGTTTTAGCAGAACTGATAGATTACTCCTTTTGTGAAAATGAAGAGATGTTATCCGAGTTGTCAAGAAGAGAAAAAGCATCAAATATTAAGCCTGACCCTGATATTGATGTCTTCATGAAGGTGAGAGAAGCTGAAATTTGTTTCAGATGATATACATATGGGTTTTTTGTTGGAAGTTCCTTCATGAAAATTGAGAATCAATTCATTCCTTTTATGTCAAATCATTTCCTGAATTATTCTTGATATTTTGTGCTTAATTAGTTGCACTCAAGGTTATTGAGTTTCTTATTTTTCTCGGTCAATTCTAATGTCACAGGCGGCAGCAACCGCAGGCGAAGAAGCCAGTATGATCACTGATTATATTCTAAAGGTAATTAACATAATGAATGATTATCACTCAAGAACAAGTAACATGATTTCAGTGGTATAATTACTCTCCCTCTTAAATTTACAGATTTTAGGACTGGAAGTCTGTGCTGATACCTTGGTGGGTGATGAAATGTTTAGAGGTATCTCAGGAGGACAAAAGAAGCGAGTTACAACAGGTAACACTAAACTTTATTAATTCATTTAAATTGAATACATAGATAAAATTGTTCTTTCCATTTCAATTAAAGCATATAAACATTTTTGGTTCTTTAATCTTAGGCGAAATGCTTGTTGGACAGGCGAATGCACTGTTCATGGATGAGATATCTACTGGTTTGGACAGCTCAACAACTTTCCAAATTGTGAATTGTATCAGGCAAAGCATTCACATCCTTGATTGTACCGCTCTGATCTCTCTCCTCCAGCCGGCACCGGAGACTTACGATCTCTTCGATGACATTATCCTTCTATCTGAAGGTCAAATTATCTACCAGGGTCCTCGAGAACAAGTCCTAGAATTTTTTGAATCCATGGGGTTCAAATGTCCTGAAAGGAAAGGCGTGGCTGACTTCTTGCAAGAAGTATGTGCTAATGGTGGTCTTTTTGCGCGTTTGTTTCCTTTATTTTTGTACAATTGGACATGTAAAGGGTCATATTGAATCTTCATTAATATTGAAATGTTGCAGGTAACGTCAAGGAAAGATCAGCAGCAGTATTGGACAAGTAAAGATGAGCCTTACAGGTTTATAACAGTAAAGGAATTCTCTGATGCATTTCAATCATTCCATGTGAGTCGGAAACTTGGTGATGAGCTTGCAACTCCATTTGATAAGAGGAAGAGCCACCCTGCTGCTTTGACTAGCTAAACATATGGTGTCAGCAAGAAGGAATTGTTAAAAGCTTGCTTCTCTAGAGAATTTTTGCTGATGAAGAGGAACTCCTTTGTTTACTACTTCAAGCTTGGCCAAGTGGGTATTACTATTTGATTTTTTACTTTAGTCTTTTATTTATGTGATAATAATTAATGCTGATATTTTCCCCTGCAACTAGCTTTCGGTAATGGCATTTGTTGCTATGACATTGTTCTTCCGAACCAAGATGCACAGAGATACTGATGTAGATGGAATAATTTACACTGGTGCCCTTTACTTCGCGGCTACGATGATTATGTTCAATGGAATGTCAGAGATTTCCATGACCATAGTAAAGCTTCCTGTTTTTTACAAGCAAAGAAATCTCCGATTCTATCCTTCATGGGCGTATGCTCTTCCAACATGGATCCTCAAGATACCAGTCTCATTTGTAGAGGCTGGTGTTTGGGTATTCTTAACCTATTATGTAATAGGATTTGATCCTAATGTTGGAAGGTAAGAAAATAAAGAAATAAAAAATTTCACTAGGAACTAGCAAATTTTTTGTTCTACACTTTTGTTCTATAAATTCAACTGTTTTAATTAAAAGGTGTTCTACTTGTTGCAGGTTTGCAAAGCAATTCTTCTTGCTCGTAATTCTCAACCAAATGGCTTCTGGTTTGTTCCGACCATACAGCAGCAGGCAGGACCATGGTCATTGCTAGTACATACGTTCATATGTATTGATGCTGCTTGTTGCATTGGGTGGCTTCATGATATTGGGAAGTAAGAGAAGTACCCTATTGTAAAACCCATTCCTGATTTTAGTTAGATCATGAATTGTATTCAAGTTAATTAATTCTTTTTTTTTAATTTGATTTTGGTATTGTGGTAAGATAGGGTATTTCTGTCAGTTTTTAAACTGTGTTAAGGGGTGAAATCGAAGAAATAATCCTGATGGGTTTGCAGTATCAAGAGGGAAAAATTTGGACATTTTTGCTAGGGAAGCTTATGTGGCGGGGTTAAACTGGAAATTAGAGAAATGGGGCAGAATAATTTAGAAAAAACTGTTTTTATTTAAAGGAAGGAACTGGGCAGTTCGCCCAAAGAGAAGAGGAGAAACGAGAGCAGAAGAAAGAAGAAAGAAAGAAGAAGGAGAGAAAGGAGAAAGAAAAGAAAAAAAAAAAAAGGGGAGAGAAGAGAAAAAGAGTGGTTTGGCCGAAAGATAGAGTGAGAGAAAAGAGAAGAACAGAGAAAGGGAGAGTCTATTAGTTTTTAATTCTGTGAACATGCATCATCAAATCGTGATCTGAAGCTCATTCGCCGTCCGATCGTTCTGATTTTCGGATATGTTGTCTAATGAAACACAGCTCTACATTCTGAACGGTGGAGATCGAAATCCAAGCACTGTAATAGGCAGCCAATTATAGGATAAAGAGTGAGTGGCAAAAAAAAAATCAAACTCTTTTCTCCATATTTCAAGGCGTGCATGTGTGATTTGT
This sequence comes from Pistacia vera, assembly GCF_008641045.1. Taxonomy (NCBI): domain Eukaryota; kingdom Viridiplantae; phylum Streptophyta; class Magnoliopsida; order Sapindales; family Anacardiaceae; genus Pistacia; species Pistacia vera. The sequence continues at coordinate 1,039,554 of NW_022196110.1, read as the reverse complement.
TGAGTTTTGTTTCTAAGATTGAAAGATTTTACATGCAGGGAGATACATTGCATCCAAATGCTTGAATTCATGTCTGCATGTGTAGTTGTGTTTTCCATATTAATGTTTGATGATGTTTTAGCTGAATGTGAAAGACTGCTTAATTGTTTTCTTTTACATGTTTTTGAACGAATTTTTGAAGTGCCTGATTAGTTTTTAAGTGGGATGCATTTGCTTGTTAATTGTAACCACGTGCACTCGGCTGGATACATATTAGGATGAGTTTGACTTGTGTTTTGATGAAATCATTGCTGGGATTTAAACTGCATACTTGACTGGACACATGTTAAGAAAAGACTGAGATTTGTGATGTTGGTAATAATTTTCTCGGTAAAAAGGGCAAATGGGGTGCTTTTCGTCAGTTTTTGAAGTATGCTTTAAAACCTGCATTTTACCCCCCTATTTTCCATGAAATCTCACATGTTGCATGTCTTATCCTATAGGAAATATTCATATATTATTATTATTTTTTTGCTCTTGGGTTTAATTATAATTATATGTTATATGAGTTTTGACTTTTAAAAGTTTATGTTTGCTTATGATTTGTATCGGACAATGCTAAGATCTGTGATGTTGAATTAATTTTCAATCTGAGTTAAACCGTTAGTTTCTAAAACATGTTTAGAAAGGCAGTTTCACCCCTATATGTGACTTTTGAATATATGTCATATATGTTGATTTATAAGTACATATGAATATGCTATTGACTTACATGTTACATGAGATTATGCATGAGTATGTTGTGGTGCAAAAACCACCCTACGAAGTACCCATCCCCCAGAGATACAGATTTTTGGCTCTGCCCGAGCGATGCAGGATTCCGCTGGGTATGACAGTTTCAGATTTTGGCTCTGCGCATGCGTATGACAGATTTTATTGGCTCGTCCTGGGCGTTGAGTGGTCCCCCAGGTATGACAGTTTTTGAGGCTCTGCCCGCGCGATGATAGACCTTGCCGGGTATGACAGTACTCCCTCGCTCTGCCTGCGCGTGGGACGCCCACCAGGTATGACAGATTTCCCCCAGGTTACTAGTTGTGTGTGAGAGTTTTAATAATAAATGTTGAGGTTTTATACAGAATCCGATACAGTTAAAGGAAGTATCAGAGTACAGTTTATTGAGTGCAGGATGATTAGAAATAATATATATATTGTATGTGAGAACGGGGTGGTTGTTCTATTGCATTTCATAAAGTTACATTGTTGCCAGATTTGCTTGAAAATTGTTGTATGTTAGCATTATTCTTTTTTTAAGAACTTTTAATAACCTCCCCCTTTTCCCCCACTCACTGAGTATCTCAGCTCACCCCTTTTTAAATGTTTTTCCCCCCCACCAGGACCTTCCGGAGATCGTGCTGAGCAGTGAGCCTCCGCTCAGGGTTGTGCCACGCGTTGATATCTTTTATGTGGGTTTATATTTATGTCATTGTAAATTTGGACTTCGTTTCAAGAACTCATGTTTTCCATCATGTATTTCCTTTTGTTTCATATTTTGGAATGGTAGTATAAGTGGAAATACTATGTGTTTCAGGAAAAGTATGTCTTTAAAAGGTTTTGCAGTTTTTCTACATGGCATGTCTCGGGTATCCGAGTCTTGTGGAGGCCCGGATCCTACAGGTGAGGAAATTCGGACGGGTTGTGTCAACTTGGTATCAGAGCTGGTTTTCGATTTTTAAGGGCATTTTTTTTGAAAATTTTACGCATGCAATTTGTCCCTTAATGAAGTTTATTTCCGTCCATGAGTTTTATTTTAGAAACAAATTTGTTTATGTTTTGTAGATATCAGCATGAGTCAACGTGGCCAGCCTCGCACGAAATCCGTGAGAGAATTATTAGTTCCTAGGGTGCTCAGAGGTGATGATGCCTAGGGAAGAGAGATAGAAGAGGTCGATGCCCACAAGTCAGGACCTCAGGCCCCCCAGGAGGAATCAGATGCCGAAAATAAAAATGTCGAGGAAGGACCAATGAATGACACAAATACAGGGCTCCAAGGTGATGGAGATACATGGAGCTGACTATGAATAGTACTCAACTAATGACTAGGGTAATGCAGTAGGACGCATGGGATCAGGGAGAAGGAAAAACTATAGAGAGAGCAAGAAAATTAGGGGCAACAGACTTTGAGGGACGGGAGATCCCACAGATGCCGCCTCCTGGATGGATCAATTAGAGCAAGTATTTGGGATGATGGAGTGCACTGATGACCAAAACTACGTTTGCTACCTTTCTACTTAGGCAGGCTCGTCATGGTGTGGAGATCGGTACAACTTAGATATGGGGATCCGACAACAATTACTTGGGCCAATTTCCGTCAGAGTTCTTCGATCATTATTTTCCTGTGGTGTATCAGGATGCTAAACAGAGTGGTTTCTCAGACTAACACAAGGAAATATGTCAGTGGAGGAATATTTGATTAAGTTTATTGTAGTTATCTCGTTTTGCCCCACTTATAGTCGGAAATGAAGAGCAAAATGTAGGAGATTTGAGGAGGGCCTCAGAGGTAGGATCAGAACAATAGTGCCTCACACTGCTGCTCAGAGTTTGGGAAATTGACAGAGATAGCTATGAGAACTGAGAGTAATTTGGAGAGTTGTGATAAGGGAGAGCCACGAAGACCGAACGTATAACCGTGAATGCATTGGCGGCCCTAGTAATAGAAATCAGAAAAGAGAGGGTAGTTTTTCTGGGACCTCAAGCAGTTCAGGACGGATTCAAAGATATGCTCAGAGTCAACATTCAGGAGACAGTAGTAATTGAATATGAGGTCTCAAGTTAATAGATATCAAAGTGGTGGTGCAAGCGAGAGCCAACGACCACCCTGTAACAGTTGTGTAGGTTCCACTCGGGGCATTGTCAGAAAGGAGCTTCAGGTTGTTATCATTGTGGTAGTTTGGCCATATCAAGAGAAATTGTCCCATTTTGGCCAAGGTGTAACGCCCTAGTTCAACAATTTCAGAGGAAATAGGGGCCATTTTCAAGGACAACAGAGATCTGTTCAGAAGCCCAAGTAGTGTTGCAGGTAGAAATAGTGCTAAGACAGAGAGGAACAGGCGACCTCAGACTCAAGCTCGTTCTTTGCTCTCACCGAGCAGGATGCCCAAGCCTCCCCGGACGTGGTTACGGGTATGTTGACTGTTTTTGATCATGAGGCCCGTATTTTAATTGATCCAGGTTCTACACATTCTTTCGTTTCGTATCATTTTGCTGTGCATGCAAATAGAAATTAGAACCCTTAGAGTGTAAATTAGCATATCCCCCCTATTGAGATTCTTTAATGGTTGAGTATGTGTATAGACTAGTTGTGGTGAGGATTGGTGCATGAGTTGAAAGTAATTTGATTCCTAGACATGCCCTATTTGATGTGATTTTGGGAATGGATTGCTAGCCTTGCATCATGCCACCGTGGATTGTTTCCGTAAGGAGGTAACCTTTAGGAAGCGAGGGAAACCAAATTGTTTTTTTTGTGAGCGTCGTATCCTTCCTTCTTGTGTTATTTCAGCGATGACTACCAGGCGACTACTCAAGAAACAATGTCCCCTTATCTAGCTCATGTGGTGGACACTAGAATTAGTGAATTGAGGTTAAGGGATATTTTGGTGGTGAGGAATTCCCAGACGTATTTCCTGAAGACCTTCCTGGTTTGCCACTTTAGAGAAATGTGATTCACTATAGATTTGGTTCCCGGTTCAACCCCCATATCCATGGCCCCTTATAGAATGGCACCACGGGAATTGCAAGAGTTAAGGTACAACTGCAAGAATTGGTGGATAAGGGTTTCATTAACCTAGTGTGTCACCGTGGGGAGCACCAGTTTTATTTGTTAAAAAGAATGGTACTTTCAGATTATGCATAGATTACCGACAGTTAATAAGGTAACAGTGCGTACAAGTATCCTTTGCCACGGATCGATGACTTTTTGATCAATTGCGGTGCTAGGGTCTTCTCCAAAATGAATCTAAGGTCTGGTTACCATCAACTAAAGATTAGAGACTGATAAACCAAAACAGCATTCAGGACCCGTTATGGACATTATGAGTTCTTAGTGATGCCTTTTGGCTTAACCAATGCTCCTGCACTTTTATGGATCTGATGAATAGGGTGTTTCGTCCATACCTAGACTGGTTTGTGGTTGTGTTCATTGATGACATTTTAGTGTACGAGAATAAGAGGAACATGAGGAGCACCTCAGGATGGTCCTACAAACCCTCAGGGAAAATAGACTCTATGCGAAGTTTACTAAGTGTCAATTTTGGCTCAATCAGATTACGTTCTTGGGTCAGTGATCTCGGCGAATGGTATTAGTGGACCCCAGAAGGTAGAAGTAGTGTTGAATTGGGAGAGACCTATCAATGTGACAGATAAGAAGGTTCCTCGGGTTGCGCTGGATACATCGGAGATTTGGGGAAGGATTTTCTAAGATAGCAGCCCCTTTGACCAGATTGACTCGGAAGGAGGTAAAGTTTGAGTGGGATGACGATTGTGAGCGATTTTCCAGGAATTGAAAGTAAGGCTAACTTCAGCCCCCATACTTGCCTTGCCTTCCGTAATGATGGATTTGTGGTGTTTAGTGATGCATCCCGTCAAGTTTAGGTTGTGTGTTGATGCAACATGGGAGAGTAATAGCCTATGCCTCCAGGCAACTCAAAAACACGAGTGAATTACCCAACCCATGATTTGAACTCGCAGCGGTAGTCTTTGCCTTAAAAATTTGGAGACATTATCTGTATGGTGTACTTGTCAGATTTTTACGGACCATCAAGTTTGAAATATTTGTTACTCAAAAGGAATTGAATCTGAGGCAGAGAAGTGATTGAGCTTATCAAGGATTATGACTGTATGATTGATTATCATCCTGGTAAGGCCAACGTAGTGGCGGATGCCCTAAGTAGAAAAACCCCGAGCATCATGGCGCATATGAAGGTGCGTTCTCCCTTGCTTACGGAGTTGAGGACCTTGGGAGTTGAGTTGGGAATGAATGAGTCAGGGTACTTTTAGCATATTTTCAAGTTAGGCCTATTTTGGTGGATCGACAAGAGAGTCTCAGTTTATGACCCTAAATAATAAGTTAATGGGAGAAGTAAGTGAGGGGTTGCGGACAGATTTTTGGATTAGGGGCGATGGTATGTTAATGATGGGGAATAGACTTTGTGTGCCCAATGCGGAAGAGTTGAAAAGGGAGATATTAGAGGAGGCTCATTCGTCAGCCTATGCTATGCATCCAGGTAGTACAAAGATGTACCGTACTCTAAAGGAACATTACTGGTGGCCAGGTATGAAAAGGGAAGTAGCTGAGTTTGTTTCTAGATGCTTAGTTTGTCAACAAGTTAAGGCTGAACATCAGAGGCCAGCAGGATTGTCCCAACCGCTTCCTATTCCATAATGGAAATGGGAGCACATTACCATGGACTTCGTGTCCAATTTCTTGGACGATATACGGGTTGGTTGCATCACAATTTGGAGATATAGAGGATAAACTTGACACTGGTGAAACAGTGAAGCAATTTTTGGATTATTTTTTTGGTTACAAGCATGATTTTCTTGGAGTAGTTGCAGTTGTTGTTATTCTCTTCACTGTGCTCTTTGCATTTGTCTTTGCTCTGGGGGTTAAGATGTTAAATTTCCAGAAGAGATAGAATATATTGTCTTGTTATTCTCTTCACTGTGCTGTTTACATTTATCTTTGCTCTAGGGATTAGAATATTAAATTTGTTTAATCGAAGAATTGTATGTTTCAATTCATTTATTAATTCAGTACGACTTACAGGCTTTATATAAGGAGGATACAATCTAAGGAATCTCCTAATTATGTCAATTATAATATACAAACATAATCAGGAGATTAAAGGATATCAAGGACATTATGAGTATCCTAAAACTAACAAAATAAGAAGATCCAAAAATATTCAGGAAATATTGTTGAAATCTCAACACCCCCTCTCAAGTTGGTGCGTAGATGTCACACATACCCAATTTGTCTAAAATTTGTGAGAAAAATATACGTTTGGAGACAACCTTGGTAAGAATATCTGTCAATTGATCTTTTGATTGAATCTTGGGCAATTCAATAATCTTTTCATCTAGCTTTTCTTTGATGAAAAATCTATCTACTTCAAAATGCTTCGTACGATCATGTTGAACTGGATTGTGAGCGTCACATGCTGGTTTATTGTCACAATATAACTAGATTGGTTGGTTAGATTGATAGCCCAAATCTTGCAAGAGAAATCTTAGCCACAAACAAATCCCAAGTGTCATTCCCCTAAATTCGGCTTTAGCTCTTGAACGTGCCACAACATTATGTTTTTTTCTTTCCCAAGTGACTAGATTACCACCTACAAAAGTGAAATAACTAGAAGTAGATTGTCTATCATCCACTGTTCCAGCCTAATTAGCATTAGTATATGCATTCACATTTTGGTAGTCCTCATTTTTAGTAAATAGGATTCCATTTCCAGGAGCATGTTTAAAATATCTCAAGATGCGCGTAACTGCATTCATATGTTGTTCTCCGGGATTATGCATGAATCATCTGGCTATACTAAATGCATAAGCAAGATCTAGCCTACTGTATGATAAGTACATCAATCTTCTCACAAGTCTATGGTATCTCCCTTTGTCAACTGGTACTTAATCAGTCTTGACTCCTAATTTCAAACCTTTTTTTATTGGTGTATCAACTAGTTGACATGTTGACATACCAATTTCCTATAGTACATCCAAGGCATACTTTCTTTGTGGTAGAAATATACCTTTGTTAGATCAAGACACTTCGATTCCAAGAAAATATTTCAAAGAACCTAGGTCTTTCATCTCAAATTCCTTTGACAAGTACTTTTGCAGAGCCTTCCTTTCTTCTAGATCATTTCTTGTGACCACCATATCATCCACATATACAATAAGTGTAGTGACCCTCCCTTGCTTTTTTTTAAGAAACAATGTATGATCTGAATTGCTCTGATGGTAGCCAAAAGATGTCATAACTTTTGTGAACATCCTAAACCATGCCTTTAGAGATTGCTTCAACCCATATAAAATTTTCTTTAATTTACATACCTTTTGGTTGTGCTTCTTTGGTGAAATACACCCTGGTGGAGGATCCATATAGATCTCTTCTGACAACTCTCCATGTAGGAAAACATTTTTTACATCGAATTGTTGTAAGGGTCAATCTAGGTTTGCAGCTAAAGATAATAAGACACGTACCGTGTTGATTTTAACTACGAGTTTATCTTCAGCTCCTGCTCTTTCTCACCACACTCTTTGGTGAGTCTAGCCACTGTCCTTTGGAGCTCATTGTTCTCCTCGCCTTTCTTCTCGAGCTCAGCCTTTTGGAACTCCACTGTGCGGAGGGCAGAGTTTCTCTCCATCAAGTATTGATTCACCTGGATGTGATACGCCTTTGCCTCTATGTCCAGAGTCGCGAAGTCCTTTTTTAGCTTGGCATTCTCATATCTTAGCTCGTGGAGCCCTCCAGCAGAGTCCGGGTTGGTTTTCTATTAGGCCATATGCAAGGCGAGCAGAGACTGCATCAGAAAATAAACAAGAGTTAACCTTCATTTTTTCGAAAGTCATAAAGGCTAAGAAAATCATCTTGTATTGGGAAGTCCTCGGGAAGAACGAGCTGTTTTACCTACCTTTGTAACTGAAGCGTTGTAGCCATCAGGTCCGCGGGTCGAAAAGCCATGAACTCCTCAAAGGTTGTAGCCAGTTGGTACTCCAACAAGGTATACACCACCGGTTGCAGGTATTCCGGGAGTTGCCCCATGGAGTCCAACACAAGCGTGTTTGTCCCTGAAGGAACTGGCATCTCGTCGACTCGTTGCTTGCCCGTTCTCCTTCAGGCAACCGCGGCCTCCCCTTCTCCTCTACGCGAGCTATTGGGAATCATTGAAATGTCAGGCGCATGCCTCGGGGGCACTCTCGAGCAGAAAGCCTAGTAAGACTGTGATCTCCCAGGCTGCACCCTTAAGCCCTCTAGCTTGGACTCCGATTCTTCAGCCTATAGCTGCTTCCTTTTCTTAGTTTTTTAGTCCATGGTTTTTCGCTTAGGGACGCGAGCAGTCGCGAGTCGAGAAGCTTCTCCTTGTTGTTCTGAGGATATTCGCACACCAATCTATATCCCTCCTACGGGGGTATCACCAAGCATCGCCTCGGTTGGCTTAGTCGGGGTGACCCGGGGAAATACAAACCCCGTGGTCCTCGTCGTCAGCCTCAAAACTCTGGGTGGCGTGGTCGCTGCATGAAATCATGTTAGCGAAAGGCCACTACAGGCAAAAGAAAGAGGTTCTAAGTGTGAGGATGCTTACGGACTAGGGGTTTCAAGGATGCTTAAGGATTGAAAAAACTGTATTTTCTCAAGTTGGCAGTAGTCACGAGCAGTCTCACGTCGCGACTTTGCTCGGGTAGATTACCGAATGCCACATTCGGTTTAAATCAGTTAGAGCCATTAATCTGGTCGTCTTATTTCCAGCAATGAGATGAAAAAGTTCGTTAGAAAACAAAAAATAAAGGAAAATGAACAGTTCACAAATTGAATGAAAGGAAAACCTACTCGGCTCCCTAAACTGGCAGATGTCATCATATTAAAAGGGAAAATTTTGGTTTCATAAGCCCCGACGCTACTGGGGTAACCAAATATTCCTCCCTCGATCGTAGATCGCTTTGAGAGGTAAAAAGAATCTTTATCATTGCTCTTCTTCAGATAGTAAGAGCATGCGAGCTCCAGCACTATCAGCTCACCAAGGTCGTTCTCGCCACATGCAATATACATAGCAACAGCTATCATATACACATTGGGCGTCAATTGTAATGGTGCAACCTCGACGTGGTTGTAGATCGATCTAATGAAGGGGCGAAAAGGTATCAACGCCCCACATTTGAAGATTGCCTCCGAGATTGCAGCCATTCCCTCTGGGGGATTCCGAGTTGTATATGTTATGTGCTAGTAGACATCCACGCTAAGTGCATATTGGTCCACTACCTTCTGTATCTCATCCCGGGTGGCCACTAACAAGGTTTCTTGTAAGGGACCCATTGGGTCGCTCGGTGCCTGCGAGCTCATCCACTCGACTGCTATGGTCACTGAGGCATCCATTGCTCCTAAAGTCTGAAAAAGAGGCAACATGCAAAGATAACTCAGTCTTCGTACAGTGTTCCATACCATGACGTGGAAGAGCAAAAGAAACTCTAATGTGTCTTCCTTAAACCCTAGAAAAACCCTTAGGGATGAATCCCTAAGGATTCTTGCCCTAAGTTCTCACTCATTATAAAGACAATACCTCTCTTCTCACCACTATCCAGAAATACGCACCATGAAAGTTTACTAGACAGTTCATACCCACCATTATCGCAAAAGTCAAGCAACCAGCAAAATAATAAAAGAAAACAAAGGAGAAGTCCTCCTTACCTCTTGGCTGTAGGGAAGGAACTTCTTATCGTAACGAAGAATGCGCATCAACTGGAAAAAGAGCAGACTAATTTCGTGAGAGGTTTGCTTTTTCTCTTAAAATATGAGTTCTGTGAACAAAACTTGAAGCGAGCCTGGGGTTTTATAGGGGGAAAAACAATGATTGGCTTCCCTAGGCAAGCGATGCTTGGGCAGGATGTGTTTCTCACCATTGATTGTGACCACGTGTCGTTAATCTGCGAGAAGAAGTAACTGCCACATGAGAGTGTCAATCGACGCTTCCCTCAATTGGAGCAACCAAGCGACGGTTTGATCATCTCCTCCACATTAAATGCGCCCTCATCCGCATTTAATGCTCTGAAAGAGAATGTTGTTTCAGCATGGCTTGCATTTAATGTGCACGGCTGGCACTTATTGCGCAATAGTCTGTCAGAATAAAGATTATTTTATTAACTAGACTAGCTGTCAAGCGCAACAGATAACATATGAAGAGGTCATTCAAGTGAAACACTCTTTGCAGTGTATCAGTTTCAAGACGACGTGATTCCTTGCTTTCGGTAAAAAATGTGCTAAGTATTCTCAAGTTATGAGTTGCGAATTAGATTCAAAGCATGTCAGTATGGCACTGAGTAGGGTTTGACCCAGGTCGTTGAACCTGTTAGAGAAGACCACCTCAGGTCGTCGGTGCTATTCTTAGAGGTATATGTTGCGACCTCCTTGCAGCTCGATTAGATCGACCAAACATCATTCAGGACAAGTTAAGTCGTGGCATAATCATGAAGTTCTCAAGGTTCAATCCTTAAACCTTAAAAACTGGGGGGCTTCTGTTATGCCTAAAAATTCAGGGTTGACGTGGATTCTCGTCAGTAAGAGCCAATCAAAATTCAGGGAGGCTTTGTGCCATCTAGACGTTGCCACGTCGCGCAATGATGGAAGAGGTATGGTTCTTGTCAGTACAACAGGTGAATGTCAGGCTTGCGAGTAGCTAAGAATCGTCCACCTACCCAAGCCCTACATAAGTTGAGGATATCTCTCGTGTAGACAATCGATTGGATGCAAGGAAGGATTTGCACGGCTCCTACCCACTTGTAGACTTGTAATCATTACCTTGAATCCTGCCACTATAAATAGAAGGCTCCTCTCTCATTTACGAGATTGGCTTACCTTAGCCTAAAATAGCATATGTAAACCGTCTTTTGTTTACTCTCTTTTTCCACATTTCCATATCACGTGTAACTTCTAAGCCCACTTAGCATTTTGCACGTGCGAGTTGTTGGTGTCAAAATCCAGCATCAACATAATATATAATATATGAACTAATAGCATCCAGTTTGCACATCTCAAGTGAAAAAGATATTGATTGAGAGTTTGTACTTGAAAAACGCTTTATTGGTTTCCAACCGTATCCATCAACTGTTGATGATTTGTTTATTTATTTATGAATTAACGACTTTTTTTCAACCAAATAATCATTTAATGACATTTTTTCACTCACATACTTTTAATTTAAAATATCACTGTACTATTCAAATTTATATTCCGACGATAAATAGAGAGCAAACTCGATCTAGGTTATTGGGACATTTGAAGAGGGGATGTCGATGAGTTTTTTGGTGGTGGAAGGTTGAATTTTGGCGATTGGGATTGATTGTAATTTGACTTAAGATGGGCGATTGCACAAACCCTAATCACTCGATTTCCAACGATTGGCGGGATTGGTAAGGGTATGGTTTGAGTAGGAGCAGATCCATAAATTTATTTTAGGGTGGGCCAAAATAAAAACTAATTGCACATTAATATTTTTATCCATTAATATTTATGTTAGGGTGGGCCAAAATCCAGAAATTCTACATATTAATATTTTTTTTTTTAAATGCCCACCCTAAACTAGTACTGCATCCGCCCTTGGGTTTGAGAGGTTTTGGTGAGTGATGATCATCATAGGGGTGAGCATGGGTAGTAGGTAAAACTAGAACCAGAACCAGAACTTACTCGGAACCAATACTGTGCGAATAGGTTCCAGTTCCAATTTTTTGGAACCGTTATTATGCAGGTCCGGTTCCAATTCCTATATGTGTAGGAACCGGAACCTATGATGGGAACCTGAAATGGGTACCCTGGTGGTTACGCCCAGGGTACCCTGAATGGAACCTATCTTGGAACCGAGTCCGAGTACCCGTGTAGGAACCTGTATTGGAACTTGGATTTAAATGAAATATCAGTAAAGAATTTGGGGTCTTTTATAATATTCTTTCTAGCTAGTAGTTCTTTGGAAAAATATAAGTAAAACTCACTAACATGTTACAGAAAATATATTTGTATATAAGAATGTAATAGTGGTCACAAAATAAATTTGACTTTATATACAAATCTCTACATCAAGTAATAAGGTCACAAAAATAAGTACAAAGTAATCTTGGACAGTGGTGCCATTCTCCTCCGCTACTTGACGTTCCTCCCAACCGCATCTCATCTATTACCTGCAAAACAGTGAAATCAACGGAGTGAGCACTAATTGCTCAGTAAGTAAACCCATAATACTTCTATTCTTTCTCCGTTACTTAGATCCTAGATTTTCTTTCCTTACACCAAACTTCTCAAGTCTTCTCTGCTCTTTCTAAGATTCTAGTTTCTCACTTACCGATATGTAAGCACAAATAGGGAAACTAACTCAGGGTAGTAGAAATGGCATGATGCATATGCACAAATGCATAAACTTTTTCTATGCAATGCATTTTCTTTCCTGTTTTCTTATTCTGTTTTCTATTCCTCATTTTGTTTTCTATTTCCTTTCTGTTTTCTGTTTTTTCTTCTTCTGTTTCAGTTCTCTCTTTTCTGTTTCTCTTCTTTCTTTTCTGTTTCTCTTATTTTCTATTCTTTCTTGCTTTTCTATTCTTTCTTTCTTTTCTTTTATATTCTTTCTTTGCCGATCGGACTCGGTTGAGCATGGATTCGGAACCCTGGCCGTGTGAGTATATTCTCAAATTCTTTCTTGGGTACAGTCTTCATCCACATGCACTTCTTACGGACTATACAAATTCTTCTTTCTTATTCTTAGGCCGCTCACTAAAAGCGGCGTGCATGTGGAGATATTCTTCTTCTCTGTCACTCACAGGTTCCCCATCGCAACAACCTTCTCTTCTCTTATCTTTTTATATTTCTTTAAATAAAATTTCAGATTTGAGGTATTCTTTAATTATGTTCTTTAGATAATGATTCTACAATTAATTTCTTTTCTTTCTTTCTCTTTATTCTTTAATGTTCTCATACATGTATATGTGCATGTAAATATGCTCATTCTTTGCTATTCTTTCTAAATGCAAATGTAAGAATGTAAGAATGCATTATGGCATATAAAGATATCATTATGAAACTAGTATTCTCTACCAACAACATTTCCATAACAAAGTAATAATCTAACATACTCATATATATGCACTTTCTTTGAAATTTCATCAAACACCTTACATGAACATACAAACCCTAAATTGGTTACACTTCCACATATTTCTCAAGCCACCAAAATTGGAGCAAAAACTCCCTAAGGCCAACAACCACCCTAGCCGAATTTCACCTTCCACCCTTTCACATCCATTCTTTTATATTTCATCAACTCAACACATAAAAATACATCACTTCTTATGGCCATAAGATTCACAAATCAAACAACCTCAATTTCAATCCATAATTCTCATCATCCAAACACACATACAACATATAAGAAATTTCTCTACACAGGTATTTATTCAATCAAAGCTAAAGTTGGATTTACTTACCTTGACTTTGAGCAAGTCCAACACTATAATCTCTCTTCGGTAGAATTCCCCTTCCTCTTAAACCATAAGAATTCAAAACTTTAAAATTTAATCTCACATCTTGGTGCAAGAATCTTACATTTAAATGCTTAGGATTGAAAATCTATCAAAATCTAGCCAAAATCCTATTATTTTCCTTGGAAATTTATTGAAGAAATTTGAGTGAATTTGGTTTGAAGGTGGCATGAACAATGGGTGGAGTGGCTAGGGTTTCAACTCTTGAACTCTTATTACTACATAATAATATATGTAATTTCCCATTTTACCCTTGCACTTTCTAAAAATTCTATCTATGTCTCTTAGTCAATTACCAAAATACCCTCATTTCTATTATCTTCTCCATGTTATTCTAATTCTTTTCATTCCCCACTCTTTCATCTAATTATGAGTAGAATGACCATTTTACCCCTAATAACATTTTAAAGAATTTCCTTAACACTTGTTCAATATAACTTTAACAAAATTCAACTAAGGATATTAGGGCATAAATAAAGCTACGTACCTTAATGTGGGCATTACATCTTTCGTAAGTTTACATATAAAAAATTTAAAATGGCCAAATAGGATGAAATGTTATATAAAAATTATAGTGTAATAATAATAATAACCTAATCAAATATATATACAATTAATTATACATATATACTTCACCATATAAAAAAATTTAATATATTATAATATTAAAGTTTTGATTAATTAAGTGTATAAATTATAATTGGAATTAGGATCCAATTAAAAGTGTTTTAATTTTATTAAAAGAATTGTTTTTGAATAAAATAATATATTTGATTGAATAATATTTAGTTATTTACTTTAATTATCAAGTTTTAAGTATATATATAGTAAATTAGTAATTAATTAATTAATTATATATGATAAATTGATATACATTAGTATATTACTAGTTAAATGATTACCTAATTATTAATTAATTATAACATTACATTATAAACATTAGTACATTACTTAATTAAATAATTAAAAATTTAATTAATTATAACATTACATTATAGTACTTAACTAATTATAACATTAAATTACTAATGTACTATTTTAATTAAAATATAAAGTACTACATTAACTTTTTTTAATCTTTTTTAACCAAAAGAAATAACGAATTTCTCATAAAAAGCTTTACTTTTTTCATTAATTCTACTAAAAGAATCATATGGAATAAATTGTGACATATTTTTATGTTTTAAGACATGATCTTATTGGATTATAGAAACAATTCGTTATACAGATTTCAAGTAATTAGGAATACTATTACATTTATAATATAGCTTAATTAATTATTTTTATTTCTACAACACCTAAATATATAATACTATTCAATAGTTATATTATGAATAATATTGGCTTCGTTTGATTGGCAATTGGGAATACTATTTTTAGTATTCCCAAAAAAGTTAAACAGTAAACTACCTAAAAACTCACAATATTATTCAAATTTATTCAACTTTTTTTAAACCCTTTAAATTTGTTAATTTAATTAAATACCCCTAAATATTTTTTTAAAAATTGTAAAAATACCCCAACAATCCACATTTACCAGATTCCGGCCACCACTGCCGGAAAATGGCCGGAATTTGGTAGGATGGCGCACTACCGGCTGAATCTAGCCGGTAGTGCGCCGATCTAGCCTTTTTCGGCCAGATCCACAGTGGATCTGGCCGGAAAAGGCCAGATCTAAGGCCAAAGATCTGGCCGTTGACGGCCATATCTTTGGCCGTAACCAGTCGGTAACGAGGGCCAACAAACGGTCAACGAAGACCGTTTGTTGGTCGTCGTTGGATAGCAAATACGGCCAGATCTAGCCGTAGATCTGGCCGATCTAGTCGGAAAAGGCCTTATCGGCGCACGACCGGCAAGATCCAGCCAGTTATGCATCGATACGGTGACTCCAGCCACCCTCCGGCAGTGGTGGCCGACTGTCCGTATTTGATGGTGGATTGAGGGTGTTTTTGTTAACTTTTAATGTTTTATTATAGGGGGTATTTTGTAAAAAAATAAACATAGAGGGTAATTTATTAATTTATAAATTCTACATCGTAATATCCGCCAAATTCAATTTTTTTCAACTTTTTTTTTAAAAAAATTCCCAAAAACCCAAAATTTTGAACCAAACGAAGCCATTATATATATAAATTAATCATACAAATTATTCTATACATGAAAAATTTGTAGTTTATTATATTATCCACTTTAATATATAACATTTATATAATTATACATGTCCCACTAGGAATAGGATGATGTTGAAAAATTGGGCCAAGAACTGAATTAAAAGAAAGGGGAATGGTTTTAGCCCCACTATTTTTTATTTCAGCCCTCATCTTCCATTTTAGGTGAGAGTACAACTGTAAAAAAATAAAAATAAAAGATTTATTCTTCATCCTCAATATTTTAATTCCAAAACTTTATATTTATAGTTATCAAAAAATTAAATGAAATTTAGGTCAATAAAAATTCATTATTATACTAGTAAATTGAAAATGATGGAAATTATCAAAATCACTTAATATTTCTTTATGGCATGAATTAATTTTCAGATTTGATATCCTTCCAGACTTGCGGCAAACATAAATTCATTTGATTTAATACCCTTTTTAACTCCTAAAGAACAACAAAGAGTGATACTTTAGAATTGCACCAAATGTACTGTATTAATTTAGTCTTATCCTATACTGAAATTCCATATGCTAAATCAAATCATATTAATGTTCCTAAAGCAAAAGCACAACAAATGCAAACCTTAAATAAACGTGAACTTTGTTACATTGTACTGGGAAAAAAAAATATATTTAAAGTTATAAATACTTTTACAATTTTTCTTTTTTATATTATTCGATTATATCTCAAAAAAGGTTATAAAATTCAAGATAAACTATTTTAATTAAAATATAAAGTACTACATTAAACTTTTTTTAACCAAAAGAAATAACGAATTTTTCATAAAAAGCTTTACTTTTTTCATTAATTCTACTAAAAGAATCATATGGAATAAACATAAAATCACTATAAAATGGATATGTACTTGTTAAATCAAATGATATCATTCTTATACCTTTTTAACTTCTCAAAAAACATGGGAAGATCGTAGGCTTTTTACAACATTCTAAGTTCATAAAAAAGAAATGAAATGGTCAATATTGGGTCCTATCCATCACTACCGTTTGCCCCAAACAACTTAAACATCATATATATCCAAAAAAATTCCAAAAAAGGAAAAAAAAAAAAAAAATGTTGAACTTTTTTGTCAACTTTTTTTGGGACCCACATCAAAAATTTATACGATCGTAACCCATTAGTGAGACCATGGGGTTAAATAAGGTCGGGTGAGGATAGATCTTATTAAGCTTTACTTGAAAAATATTGCCTTTTTTTTTTTTTTACCAAACCAACCCTTGAGTGGTTAGACGGTAAATTAGGATTTCTAGATGCATTACTCAAGAGATCTTGAGTTCGAATCTCTTCATTGCTAATAGAGGTGACCTCTGAAAGATTACCTAATCGTTAACTTTAGAACCCCAAATGATTAATTGAGGTAAGAGCAAACTGACCTGGACACCTCTGATTATGAAAAACAAAAATATTATTTTTTTCATATTGGACTACTATATTAATTATCATGAAAGTGAATTGAAAAAAGGAAATTAACTTATTCAACAATAATATATTAAAAATGCATTAGCCTTTAGAAATCATTTAAAAAAAAAAAAATCTTTAGAAATATTATATGAATATAAAGCTATTATTTGGTCCATATATTTATTTATTTATTTATTTTCATTTGACGCCCTAAACTCAAATTACATGCTCTTCCCTGGTTCCAAATCACATGAAATCTCTTACAAAACTAGATAAGATATGGCAGAATCGAATTGAGTTGCATTTTAGTGTTTATGATGTATCAAAGTTTCAAAAGTAAACAGCCTTTAATTAATTACTACCCACAACATGTTATTAGAATTTAAAACTCATTAAAATGTGGACAGTATTGTCTAGTTGACGAATTAAAAATGTTTTTGAAAAACGTTTTCCATGTTTTAAAACGAAACGAGTTTCTCTCCTGATAAATGGAAAAGGATTTCGAGCCAACCCAATAAATTATTTCAATGATGTATGTATGTACCTAACCAAAAGGCAAAATCATTTACTCAACGAGTTCCGTATATTTTAATCAACACCATGCGTTTTGCCTTCATCAAAACGTTTTTTCCAACGATATTAGAAATTAATATATTTGACTAACCATCAAAATAATTAATAAATTGAAAAAAAATACATTATATAATATATAATATATGAACCGATAGCATCCAGTTTGCACATCTCAAGTGGAAAAGATGATGATTGAGAGTTTGTACTTGAAAAACGTTTTATCGGTTTCCAACTGTATCCATCAACAGTTGATGATTTGTTTATTTATTAATGAGTTAATGACTTTTTTCCTACCAAATAATTGGCACTACTCTACTTACGAACTTTTAATTTAAAATATTATTATATTATTTAAATTTATATTTCGACAGAGTAGAGAGTAAATTCGATCTAGATTATTGAGACTTTTGAATAGAAGATGTTGATGAGTCTTTTAGTGATAAAAGGTTAAATTTTGATAATTGGGATTGATTGTAATTTGGCTTAGGAGAGGCGATTGCGCAAACCTTAATTACTCGATTTTTAATGATTGGCGGGGTTGGCAGGGTTAGGGTTTGAGTAGAGGTGAATCCAGAAATTTCTGTTAAAGTAAACCAAAATAAAAACTAATTACACATTAATATTTATATTAGAGTGGGCCAAAATTTAGAAATTGTACATATTAATATTTTTTTTTAAATTTGATGGTGGGCCATGACCTGTCCTTAATTAGTACTACATCTATCTCTAAATTTGAGTGGTTTTTGTGAGTGATGATAAGAGAAGATAATAGTGGTGGTGTGAGATCGCAACGATACCAGAATTGAAAATGAAATATCAATTTAAATAATAAAATAATATTTTAAAAGTTTATAGGTGTAAATTTGTCATTATTTTGGGTGGGAATTATTTATTATTGTGTTATTTGATTTAATAATATCTTAATATAAGGTATCTTTTAGTTGTTTTACGATACAAAAATTGAGACTTTAAAGCATGTGCCTGTGTTGGGAACTTGGGATCGCCAATGGAAAGTTGACATTCTAGAACATCATGTTGAACACCGTTAATTATATATACTGTATTTGCCAATTTCAAGATTGTAATATCTTTGGGAGGACGGTAAAGAGGTTTTATTAAATAATTAATTAATTGACGATATATAGTTTAGCGTATTTGATGCTGCTCATTAATAAACATTTTGATGAAAGAGATACTATTCCTTTCATATTATTCACTTAGATATTATATAAGATTTGGAAAACGTATCACTTTAGTCCAATAAAATCTGAAAAATTCATTATAATCCCTGTCAGTCTGTCAGATGGTGCAATTAAGGAATTATTAATTATGGACTGTGCTAATGGTTTGAAACTTAAATGTCTATTGTCCCTTCATTTGTTGCTGTATTAATATAGAATAAAAAATTAAGAATTTAGAAAACATTTTGATGAAAGGGAGTATAATAACTATTTTTAAATAATATTTGTTTTGAAACCTTAAAGATGACAGATATGATATGATATGATATGAATAATGCGATATGTTCAACTATATAATATAGACTCATGCAGTACTGCATTTATTATTTTTGTCAATTTAATATGTAAACTTATGGATTCAATGCACCGTATGAATATGGGGACATTTGATATCAACGTGATACAGGTTGTCTAAACGAGATATTTGGTCACAATTTAATATATAATTTTTCATTTTTTAAATTATGATATAGTCACAGAAATCATCACGTTTTTTTCTTGGGTAAGTTGGTCACGTTATTTGACTCTGTGTTCAAGAAATCAACTTATTAATTTCTTTCTTGGCCAATATTAATTGTAAAGAGTAAACAACTTTTTCCCACCCAAGGTTTGCCTTAATGACATTTCCCTCCCAAAAAGTTTGAAAATACCACTTTTTCATCTAAAGTTAATATTTTGTTACCAACCAAAGTCGATTCCGATGACGAAAATTCTCTTTGTCACTACTATTTGAACATCGGTATACTCTCTACAAAACCCCTCTCACTCTGACACTTGATTTCTCATTGATTGTCGACCACCGCAAATATAAGGTTTCTTGTTCTTAACTGATTTTCGGTTGATTTCGATAGCGAATATTCAATTGGTCACCACCATTCAATCCACCAGCCTTCACTCTACATAATCCCTTTTACCCTGACTCTTGATAACTCATCGAGCGCTGGTTAAGAAAGTAAAATGTATTTTGGGTATTAACAGAATATAAACATTAGGTGGAAAAGTGATATTTTAAAACTTTTTGGATGAAAAATGTCATTAAGGCAAACCTTGGGTGGGAAAAATACTAAATTATAATTATACTTAAGAATAATACTA
This sequence comes from Pistacia vera, assembly GCF_008641045.1. Lineage (NCBI taxonomy): Eukaryota > Viridiplantae > Streptophyta > Magnoliopsida > Sapindales > Anacardiaceae > Pistacia > Pistacia vera. The sequence goes on along the minus strand of NW_022196110.1, from coordinate 1,019,797 downwards.
AATACATCTCAAGTTTGAGTCTCAAATGGTGTCACATTATTATAAATTAGGTATGCACTCTGAACAATATAATCACATAAGTTTTGGAGCATGAATTGGAATATATAATATTATTCTATAATTAATTGGTTGTGAAGTCTTATGTTTCTAATTGTAACAATTGGTCATCAAGTCTTGAAGGCTCCATCTTCAATACGATTCATATGCTCAGCATGAGCTAGAGTACTATAGGGACGGATCTAGATCCTAGAATCTTAAACGTAGGGGACAAAATCAAAGCCAGAAAATTGAGGGGCCAAAAATATGTAATTTTAATATTTATACAATTTTTTTAAAAATAAATTATAAAAATAAAAACTTTCTGTGAGCCATGCAGGCCATAGAGATTCGGTTCTTTCTTACTACGCCACTGTGTGTTAAATCTTCAATTTATTAAGGGTAATAGTAGTACACCAACGACTCTTTTTCATAAATTTTCTCTTACAATCTGACGTGATAACTTGTAATTAGTCAGTTCATATTATTATAAACTGAATAATTATAAATTGTCACGTCAATATTGTGAGAGAAAGTTTATGAGAGAGGGTTGTAGGTGTAGTATTACTCATTTATTAATTATAATCTCACTTCACATTATAAACGGTAATACAGTACTACTCTATAAAGGGATCGTCAGAAAAAGGTTCCATGCAATATAAAGATCTTTGCATTGTAATGTTTGGCAAAGAGCTCCCCTCTTCAGTTCTTTGATTACTTTTCTTCTTGAATTAAACCAAAAGAAGAAAAGAGGCTCAAAATTTTGAGGGTTGAGAGCTTCAGCAATGGATAGAGGTGATATTTACAGAGTGGGAAGTAGTTTACGTGAAGGAGGAAGTAAATCCTTCTGGAGAAGCGGCAACACCACGGACGTGTTTTCGAGGTCTTCAAGAGGTGAAGACGATGAAGAGGCATTAAAATGGGCTGCAATAGAGAGATTGCCGACTTTTGATCGTCTGAGAAAAGGAATATTGACAACTGGAGGAAGTGGTCCTGGTGAAATTGATATACACAATCTTGGACTTCATGAAAAGCGGCAGTTGATTGATAGGTTGGTGAAGATTGCTGAAACTGATAACGAGCAGTTCCTCTTGAAGCTCAAGAAACGCATCGATAGGTAAGAATTTTCTCCTTATTATTAATTATTTCTTTTTCTTTACAAAGAATAGTTCTAATAATTCTGGTTGTTCTGAGATTTTAGTATTGATTTTCTTTGTGCCATAATTTTTGTTATCAGAGTTGGAATTGAGCTTCCGAAAATTGAGGTTCGGTTCGAGCATGTGAACGTGGAGGGAGACACATATGTGGGAAGTAGAGCTTTGCCTTCATTAATTAACTTCTTTCATAACATAATCGAGGTAAAAGCTTAGAGATCATTTGAATCATTAATAATGTAAAATTATTTATGTACCTTTTTTCTGCTAAAGTTTCGACTAACGTGTTACTTTATTTGTGACTATGGTTTGAAGGGTTTCTTGACTTCTACCAATATTCTCAAAACTAGAAAGAAACATTTGCAAATTCTTCAGAATGTCAGTGGAATTATTAGGCCAGGAAGGTGAGTACTGAAAACAGAACTATGCAGATTTGGAATATTTGGGAATTCATTTCTGATTCAGTGCATTGGTTTGTTGCAGAATGACATTGCTTTTGGGTCCTCCGGCCTCTGGAAAGACAACCCTATTGTTAGCATTGGCGGGGAAGCTTGATTCCAGTCTGCAGGTGAATCTATGTGGTTAAAGCTTAAATTTTTTTGTCGTGTTTATTGACTATTTTGGTTAATATTTCTAATTTAAGAGGTGAAATCTCTCCTGCAGAGTTCTGGGAGAGTTACATATAATGGCCATGAGATGCATGAGTTTGTATCCCAGAGAACTGCTGCTTATATTGGTCAGCACGATGTCCATATAGGAGAAATGACTGTCAGGGAAACCTTGGCCTTCTCTGCAAGATGCCAAGGAGTCGGAACACGTTACGGTTAGTTTCATGGATAGATTTATTCTTTACAACTTTTAACTATGAATTTTAGAATGTAGTCTGATGATTTTTAAGTAGTTTTAGCATAACTGATAGATTACTCCTTTTTTGAAAATGAAGAGATGTTATCCGAGTTGTCAAGAAGAGAAAAAGGATCAAATATTAAGCCTGACCCTGATATTGATGTCTTCATGAAGGTGAGAGAAGCTGAAATTTGTTTCAGATAATATTTCCTGAATTATTCTTGATATTTTGTGCTTAGTTAGTTGCACTCAAGGTTATTGAGTTTCTTATTTTTCTCGGTCAATTCTAATGTCACAGGCGGCAGCAACCGCAGGCGAAGAAGCCAGTATGATCACTGATTATATTCTAAAGGTAATTAACATAATGAATCATTATCACTCAAGAACAAGTAACATGATTTCACTAGTATAATTACTCTCCCTCTTAAATTTACAGATTTTAGGACTGGAAGTCTGTGCTGATACCTTGGTGGGTGATGAAATGGTTAGAGGTATCTCAGGAGGACAAAAGAAGCGGGTTACAACAGGTAACACTAAACTTTATTAATTCATTTAAATTGAATACATAGATAAGACTGTTCTTTCCATTTCAATTAAAGCATATAAACATTTTTGGTTCTTTAATCTTAGGCGAAATGCTTGTTGGACCGGCGAATGCACTGTTCATGGATGAGATATCTACTGGTTTGGACAGTTCAACAACTTTCCAAATTGTGAATTGTATCAGGCAAAGCATTCACATCCTTGATTGTACCGCTCTGATCTCTCTCCTCCAGCCAGCACCGGAGACTTACGATCTCTTCGATGACATTATCCTTCTATCTGAAGGTCAAATTGTCTACCAGGGTCCTCGAGAACAAGTCCTAGAGTTTTTTGAATCCATGGGGTTCAAATGTCCTGAAAGGAAAGGCGTGGCTGACTTCTTGCAAGAAGTATGTGCTAATGGAGGTCTTTTAGCGCGTTTGTTTCCTTTATTTATGTACAATTGGACATGTAAAGGTCATATTGAATCTTCATTAATATTGAAATGTTGCAGGTAACGTCAAGGAAAGATCAGCAGCAGTATTGGACAAGTAAAGATGAGCCTTACAGGTTTATAACAGTAAAGGAATTCTCTGATGCATTTCAATCATTCCATGTGGGTCGGAAACTTGGTGATGAGCTTGCAACTCCATTTGATAAGAGGAAGAGCCACCCTGCAGCTTTGACTACAGAAACATATGGTGTCAGCAAGAAGGAATTGTTAAAAGCTTGCTTCTCTAGAGAATTTTTGCTGATGAAGAGGAACTCATTTGTTTACTACTTCAAGCTTGGCCAAGTGGGTATTACTATTTGATGTTTTATTTTAGTCTTTTATTTATGTGATAATAATTAATGCCGATTTTTCCCCTGCAACTAGCTTTCGGTAATGGCATTTGTTGCTATGACATTGTTCTTCCGAACCAAGATGCACAGAGATACTGATATAGATGGAATAATTTACACTGGTGCCCTTTACTTCGCGGCTATGATGATTATGTTCAATGGAATGTCAGAGATTTCCATGACCATAGTAAAGCTTCCTGTTTTTTACAAGCAAAGAGATCTCCGATTCTATCCTTCATGGGCGTATGCTCTTCCAACATGGATCCTCAAGATACCAGTTTCATTTGTAGAGGCTGGTGTTTGGGTATTCTTAACCTATTATGTAATAGGATTTGATCCTAATGTTGGAAGGTAAGAAAATAAAGAAATAAAAAATTTCACTGGGAAATAGCGAAGTTTTTGTTCTACATATTTATTCTATAAATTCAACTGTTTTAATTAAAAGGTGTTCTACTTGTTGCAGGTTTGCCAAGCAATTCTTCTTGCTCGTAATTCTAAATCAAATGGCTTCTGGTTTGTTCCGACTCATTGCAGCAGCAGGCAGGACCATGGTCATTGCCAATACATACGGTTCATTTGTATTGCTGCTGCTTGTTGCATTGGGTGGCTTCATGATATCGCGAAGTAAGAGAAGTGCACATTTATATTTGAAAGATGTTAAATCTTTCTCAAATCTTAATGTAACATTTCCTTTTTATTGTTTGATAACGCAGATGATGTTAAGGACTGGTGGATATGGGCTTATTGGTGTTCACCTTTGATGTATGCGCAGAACGCACTAGTTGTGAATGAGTTTCTTGGACATGGTTGGAAAAAGGTAATGTCGAGAATGTCTTGTGGGCATTTGTGTATTTTTCATCTGATAATCTTCTGATTCCTGAAATTTTTTTATATTGAAGATTGTGCCAATATATTCAACGGAACCACTGGGAGTTGCAGTTATGAAGTCTCGAGGGTTCTTCCCATATTCATATTGGTATTGGATAGGAGCAGGGGCTTTGGTTGGTTTTACACTACTGTTCAATTTCGGCTACACTTTGGCTCTTACTTTTCTCAACCGTGAGTATCTTTACTATCATCACTTTGATTCCTTCTGAAAAGATAGAGACTGTGTTCTAAATTGTGCAAAATACGCGCAGCATTCGGTAAGCCTCAGGCTGTTTTACCGGAGGAATCTCGAAGTAATGAACATGATAAAAGAAGTGGAGGAGCCATTCAGTTATCAACCCATGCAAGTAGTTCTAGTCACAGACCTCACTCAGGTGATTAAGCTCATTAGTAATGTTTCTGTATTTATGTATGTCATATTTCTTACTAGGACTTTGATAAATTATAAATGACATATCAATCACAGGGGCAGCTGCTCAGTCAAGTCATCAAAAGAAAAAAGGAATGGTTCTTCCATTTGAACCACATTCCATTACATTCGATGAAATTTCATACTCGGTTGACATGCCAAAGGTAATCTTAAGTTTTTCTAAATTTTCATATATCCAAATGTCGCGACGGTACGTATTTGGTTACAATGCAATTTAGTCCAGACTTGATGGCCATATGTTTCAATGAAACTATGCAGGAAATGAAACTTGAAGGTGTTATTGAAGACAAACTGAGGCTTCTGAATGGTTTGAGTGGTGCTTTCAGGCCAGGTGTTCTTACTGCTTTGATGGGTGTTAGTGGTGCTGGTAAAACCACTCTGATGGATGTATTGGCTGGTAGGAAAACTGGTGGATACATTGAGGGGACCATCACAATTTCTGGGTACCCAAAGAAGCAAGAGACATTTGCTCGTATTTCGGGATACTGTGAGCAAAATGATATCCACTCACCTTATGTAACAGTATATGAATCTCTGGTCTACTCAGCGTGGCTTCGATTACCTCCTGAAGTTAATTCTGAAACTAGGAAGGTTAGTAAAGAAAACCTCTGTGTTCCAAGGTTCATTTTAATTTTTTCTCTTTGTTTCATTTAAAGATGAAACAAATTAAGCCAGCTAAGTCAGACTGAAGCAACTAAGTTTTATAAATTGTACTAACTCATATTTACCTGTGGTTTGCAGATGTTCATTGAGGAAGTCATGGAGCTAGTGGAATTAAATACATTGAGACAAGGACTAGTTGGTTTGCCTGGTATCGACGGCCTGTCAACTGAGCAGCGCAAGAGGCTTACCATTGCAGTTGAGCTTGTGGCAAACCCTTCCATCATATTTATGGATGAACCAACTTCCGGTCTAGACGCACGAGCTGCTGCCATTGTTATGAGAACAGTTAGGAACACAGTGGACACAGGAAGAACAGTGGTGTGCACCATTCATCAGCCAAGCATTGACATATTTGAAGCCTTTGATGAGGTGAGAAGTCTTAATACTGGAGGTTCAGATTCTGTATCTGCAAGTATGATACTAATTTAAACACTGCATTGCAGCTTTTTCTACTGAAGCGGGGGGGACAAGCGATATATGCTGGGTCATTGGGTCGCCACTCTAGCCTTCTTATAAAGTATTTCGAGGTATGATATGATGAACATTCACAAATTACAGAGAATGAAAATTTAACTTCAGATTACATTATGAAACTTGCTAAGGCAAGTGCATTCCTATTCTGTAGGGAATTCAAGGAGTTCCTAAAATTAAAGATGGTTACAATCCAGCTACTTGGATGTTGGAAGTCACCACTGAATCACAAGAAATAGCTTTGGGAGTTGATTTTGCTGAGAATTTCAAAAACTCAGAACTGTATCAGTAAGTTCATGATAATAACCACTATACATCACCAGTCTCCCAAAACATGACTGCTTTTCTAATGTTATTAGCTTAAATTTATAGCTAATTTTTGTGTCATTGTGTTTCAGGGGAAACAAAGCAATCATTGGGGATTTAAGCAGGCCTGTTCCGGGTACAAAGGACCTATATTTCCCCACTCAATACTCCCAATCCTTTGTCACCCAATGTATGGCTTGCTTATGGAAACAACGTTCGTCATACTGGCGGAATACATCATACACCGCCGTCAGACTTCTGTTCACCTCCTTCATAGCTTTGACATTTGGGACAATTTTCTGGGACATGGGTACCAAGACGTGAGTTACAAGTTACCACTAGAATATCAATACATTACATTCAAACATAATTCAGAGTTGTACAGTTTCTTCTGCCTTTCAATCTAAACATTTTAAATGATATATAGGAGTAAACGACAAGATCTGTTTAATGCAATGGGTTCCATGTATGGTGCTGTTCTCTTCCTTGGTGTCCAAAATGCCACGGCCGTGCAGCCAGTAGTGGCTGTTGAAAGGACAGTATTTTACAGAGAAAAAGCAGCTGGAATGTATTCGCCAATGTCGTATGCCTTTGCACAAGTAAATACTTTTCCCATGTTACATCCTTGATATTTATTTATAAATCTCTTTGTGAATTTGACATTGGAATTTAACTTTTTGTTGTCTCTTCATCCAGGTTGTGGTTGAGATTCCTTATATCTTTGCTCAATGTGTAGTCTATGGCATTCTAGTCTATGCAATGATCCAATTTGATTGGGATGCTGGCAAATTCTTTTGGTATTTTTTCCACATCTTCGTATCTTTGATGTACTTCACCTTCTATGCTATGATGGCTGTCGCGATGACACCAAACCAACACATCGCTGCTGTGGTCGCCTTCTCCTTTTACTCGATATGGAACCTCTTTTCCGGATTTATCGTCCCAAGAACTGTAAGTGCCGAATTCCCGCCTTCATTCAAATGTTATCTTTCCTAAGCTCATACAATATTACATATCCAATTATCAATTAACTCCATTTCATTTCTCAACTTGTGTGATCACAGAGAATTCCTATTTGGTGGAGATGGTACTTTTGGGGATGCCCAATTTCTTGGACGTTATACGGGTTGGTTGCATCACAATTTGGAGATATAGAGGATAAACTTGACACTGGTGAAACAGTGAAGCAATTTTTGGATGATTTTTTTGGTTACAAGCATGATTTTCTTGGAGTAGTTGCAGTTGTTGTTATTCTCTTCACTGTGCTCTTTGCATTTGTCTTTGCTTTGGGGGTTAAGATGTTAAATTTCCAGAAGAGATAGAATATATTGTCTTGTTATTCTCTTCACTCTGCTGTTTACATTTATCTTTGCTCTAGGGATTAGAATATTAAATTTGTTTAATCGAAGAATTTTATGTTTCAATTCATTGATTAATTCAGTACGACTTATAGGCTTTATATAAGGATGATACAATCTAAGGAATCTCCTAATTATGTTAATTACAATATACAAACATAATCAGGAGATATCAAGGACATTATGAGTATCCTAAAACTAACAAAATAAGAAGATCCAAAAATATTCAGGAAGTATTGTTGAAATCTCAACACACCCTCTCAAGTTGGTGCGTAGATGTCACACGTACTCAACTTGTCTAAAATTTATAAGAAAAATATACGTTTGGAGACAACCTTAATAAGAATATCGGCCAATTGATCTTCTAATTGAATCTTAGGCAATTCAATAATCTTTTCATCCAACTTTTCTTTGATGAAAAATCTATCTACTTCAAAATGCTTCATACGATCATTTTGAACTGGATTGTGAGCAATGTCACATGCTGCTTTATTGTTACAACATAACTAGATTGGTTGGTTAGATTGATAGCCCAAATCTTACAAGAGGAATCTTAGCCACAAAATTTCACAAATCCCAAGTGTCATTCCCCTAAATTCTGCTTTAGCTCATGAGCATGCCACAACATTCTATTTTTTGCTTCTTTAAGTGACTAGATTACCACCTACAAAAGTGAAATAACTAGAAGTAGATTGCCTATCATCTACTGTTCCAACCCAATCAGCATTAGTATATGCATTCACATTTTGGTAGTCCTCATTTTTAGTAAATAGGATACCATTTCCAGGAGCATGTTTTAAATATCTCAAGATGCGCATAACTGCATTCATATGTTGTTCTCTAGGATTATGCATGAACCGACTAACTATACTCAATGCATAGCAAGATCTGGCCTAGTGTGTAATAAATACATCAATCTTCTCACAAGTTTATGGTATCTCCCTTTGTCAATTGGTACTTGATCAGTCTCGATTCCTAATTTCAAACCTTTTTCGATTGGTGTATCAGCTGGTTGACATGTTAACATACCAGTTTCCTATAGCACATCCAAGGCATACTTTCTTTGTGATAGAAATATAGCATTGTTAGATCAAGACACTTCGATTCCAAGAAAATATTTCAAAGAACCTAGGTCTTTCATCTCAAATTCCTTTGACAAGTACTTTTGCAGAGCCTTCCTTTCTTCTGGATCATTTCCTGTAGCCACCATATCATCCACATATACAATAAGTGTAGTAATCCTTCCTTGCTATATTTTAAGAAACAATGTGTGATCTGAATTGCTCTGATGGTAACAAAAAAATTTCATAGCTTTTGTGAACATCCCAAACCATGCCCTTAGAGATTACTTCAACCTGTATAAAGTTTTCTTTAATTTACATACCTTTTGGTTATACTTCTTTGCTGAAATACATCCTGGTGGAGGATCCATAGAGATCTCTTTTGACAACTCTCCATGTAGGAAAACATTTTTTACATCGAATTGTTGCAAGGGCCAATCTAGGTTTGTAGCTAAAGATAATAAGACATGTATCATGTTCATTTTAACTACGAGTGCAAATGTCTCTATATAGTCGATCCCATGGGTTTGGGTATACCCTTTTTCTACTAGTCCAGCTTTAAATATCTCAATTGTACCATCAGCTTTATACTTCACAGTGTAGACCCATCGACTTCTTGGTGGATGATCAACAAGTTCCCAAGTTTTATTCTTCTGTAACGATCTCATCTCTTCATTTATAGCAGCATTCCATTTTGGATTAGATAAGGTTTCTTGCACACTGTTAGGAATAAATACAATAGATAATTGATTTACAAATGACATATTTGATTCTGACAGATGATGGTTAGACATATAATGACTCATGGGGTATTTCACCTTACTCAATAGTTCAGGTTCATATGTTAGTTTAGGAATCCCTTTCGTACTATGTGATGGTAACTGTGTCCTAATTGATTCATACTCAATTGGTTCGAACTCCAAATCAGGAACATTCTCAACAAGAGATGGTTGTGGCATAGGAGATGGTTGTGGCCTATCAAGTTTGAGGGACTCGGACTAAGGTGAAGATTCTTTTAATGGATTTGGAATTACCTCCATATTTTCATCATCCATTGGATCTACTTGTCGATCAGCATGTCTATTTTGTTAGTCATAGTCTTCCATATCTTGAATAGCATAGTTAAGAGTCTGAATTTCTTCCTGATAGTACTCCCCTTGAAGTTCAAACTTTAAAGAGAAATACATCAATTCTTCATGGAAAACAACATCCATCGTCACAAACGCTTGTTAAGTCGGAGGATGATAACATTTATACCCTTTTTTATGAACACCATAGCCAACGAAAACACATTTCAATGCACGAGGGGACAACTTGTTGTGTTGATGTTTATGGAGGCGAAAAAAATCACACATCCAAAAACATGAGGTAGTAAGTTCTTGACCGTTAGAGCATTCACTGCTTTCTAAGAGTTTGAAAAGGTGTCTGGAACTCAATAGAACTATAGGGTACTCAATTAATTAGGTAGGCTGCAGAAGTGAGTGCTTCTCCCTAAAAAGATAATGGCATGTGAGCTTCTATTAATGAGGCATGAACAACCTCCAATAATTGTCGATTTTTCTGCTCAACAACACCATTTTGTTGGGCTGTGTTGGGACAAGTAGTCTGATGAATGATATCGTTTGTTGCCTAATACTATTTAAGATCTGAACTTTGGTATTCTCCCATTGTCACTTCGAAGGACTTGAATCTGTGCATTATACTATGTATGAACTATTTTGTGAAATTTTTGAAAGATCAAATTAACCTCCCCTTTTGATTTCATTAGACATAACCAAGTCATCCTTGTACAATCATCAATAAAAATAACAAACCAACGGGATCCACCTAAAGTAGTAACTTGTGATGGGCCCTAGACATTTGAATGTATAAGCATAAAAAGACTTAGACTTTTGTTTAATGATATTTGGAAATGTGACTCAATGACTTTTTGATAGTTCACAAACGTCACAATAGAAGTTACTGATATAATTTTTTTTCAAACAAACTTGGAAAAAGTTTTTTTAGGTAACCGAATGAAGCATGTCCAAGGCACCGATGGCATAACCAGATGTCAGATATCTGTTTATCCCTTTTAGAGTAATCTATTGTCAAAGCTTGTTGTAACATGGAAGAGCTTTTTGACTCTAAATCCAAGTAATACAATTGTCTCTGTCTAATCCCACGACAAATAGTCTGTTGTGTTTGAATGCTCTTAAACTCACAAAATTCAGGCCAAAAGATCACCATACAAGATAAAGCTTTGGTTATTTTGGAGACTGAAAATAAGTTATAATTTAGGGATGGGACAACTAAGACAGAATCTAAGTGTAAAGAGTTTTTAAGGGTTAATGATCATTCCCTGATGACCCAATTAGATTCACCATTTGCAGTAAAAACAAGTTTTGTGAGGATGACTTAAGGTTAGAAACATGCCTAGAATTAAATGTCATATGATCAGTAGTACTAGAATCAATTATCTATGCACTATTAGAAACAAATATACACATATGTAAAAACTTGCCATCATTTCTAACTGTGGCTACAAATGATGAAGACTATCTGATATCTGCATTCTTTTCCACAACAAAATCAATAAAAATTTTCTTTTTGTCGTTGGGGAGCATATTGGGTTTAGTTGTCTCTCTTCTAAATTCCAAGTAACTTGCTTCCAAATTTGGAACCAAGTTTTTTTGTAAAATTTCTCCACACATTTTTTTTTTTTTTTTTTTTACTTCGACTTTGACATTTTTTACTTTTTTTCTTATTTTCTTTTTTCTAAATAGAAGAGAACAAAGAGAGTGTAAAAAGAAACAAACTCTCGAAATGGTAAATGCCAAGGACGCGTGCAGGGCTTCTTCTCTGGTGACAATGGCACCAAATCGAGACGGTGTTGGCTCAGTTGACAGCAACAACAAGTCGACCGCAACACTTTATTGTCCCAAGTGGCAGATTAGAGCTTACGGATTTTTGGCTCAGCTCTAGAGAATGATGACCTCAACAAGTCAAAGGCAGCAACAGCAACGAATCGTTGGCATCGATTTCAAATTAGGAGTGATGGATTTTCGGCAATTAGCTCCAAAGAAGGATAGCGGCAACGAATCGACGACTGTTAGTCTCGTTGGCATCGGTGTCAGATTGGGAGAAACGACCTTGGCTTGGTGGTTATGAACAATTTGTTCTCGGCGTCGACGTTCAAAGCAAATCGGCTGCAGAAACAAATGGTTTTGGTTTGGATTCGGTTGTGGGGCATCGACGATGAATGATTTCCGATTTGGGATTCGACAAGTGATTTCAAATTGGGATTGGGATTGGGTGGACTTAGTTGATTTTTTTTTTTCTAGACATATTTTTTGTGTTTGCATCTTCCAAATATTATGTTTTAGTTGGTAGGATTTAGATTGTTGTTGGGTTGATTTGTTGGTTGGATAGATGGAGTTGATTTCCAAATGGGATAATCATATGGTATTGAGACGGAAATGGATATGATGGTTTGGTTGTGTGAGTTGTATGGTTGGTGTTTGAGTTGTTTTTCGACTGGAGGTTTATGTATTGATGATGGTTTTTTTTCGACATTGGTAATGGCTGATTTGATATGGGCAAGATGGTGTTGGCAGGATGATGACAAGATGATTACTCACCAATGATTTTTCCGGCGACTGCTTTACAATATTGAGAAATTTTTTAGATCAGAGAGTGGCTCTAATACCATGTTTAATTGAAGAATTATATGTTTCAATGCACTGATTAATTCAGTAAGAGTTATAGGCTTTATATAAGGAGGATACAATCTACGAAATCTCCTAATCATGTCAATTACAATATACAAACATAATTAGGAGATTATAAGATATCAAAGACATTACGAATATCCTAAAATTGACAAAATAAGAAGATCTTGAAATATTGTTGAAATTTCCACAAGAGATAAAAAATCTTAGGTGTGAGCAAACGCATGGAAAGGGAAATGCCTGCTCAGGCAGCTCAGCAAAGGTTGCTGCAGTATTTCGAGGTGTCCCTCCTTTGGAAAATCGGCATAGTTAGGGGGTATTTGTCTAAGCTTATAAGCTCTAAAATTAAGCTGATCTGTTTGTTTATAACTTTTTATGAGCTTATAAGTAAAAAAAAATAAGTTGGGAGCGAGGTACTTTTTTTTTTTTTTTCCTTATAAGCATTCTATTTATAAACTAGCTTGACCAAGTATATTACCACATTATCCTTGTTTAATTTTAAAATTCCATAGTATACCCTTGTTTAATGTAGTACCCTTTTAGTCATTTTATAATAAAATGTATTTATAAGCCACATTTTACCAAACATGTCAACTATTTATCAGTCACTTATAAGTACTTTAACTATACACGTAATTGCTTAAAATTTCAAATGCTTAGAGATATGGAGGATAATTTGCATTCTCTCGAGAGGTTGAGGGAATTCTCCGGATTTTGACACTCTCATTTGCAGTCGCTTGCTTTTTGGTCAGTTGTTTTACGTCAAGCTTAATTTGGATTATGTTCCATTCATGTCTCTTGTCATGCTAGGTGTCCAAGCTCTTGGCTACAATCTTGCTCCTTGTAATTGTAAACTTAAAAGCAAACTCATCATAAGCAAAAAAATCAATAATCAATTCATGTTTCTATGCCCTAAGTTGCACAAATATAAAGTTACGGGATCTTGAAACTTGATGAACTTTCACATATATATAAAAGAAATACATACCTGATTCCGTAGTTTGAAAATTAAAACTTGAATCTTGATTGAATCAAAAATAGGCAACGTTTCTCTCCCTTTCTTCTCTTCTGTAATCGCAAACTCTCTTGATGGATAGAGAAAACATTTTAGCGTACCTTGAGAATAGAGAGAGAACTCACCTTTTATATTGTAGTTATTTAATTAACTACAAACATCAGTAATTTTATTAACTGATGCAACCTTTCCATCAAAGGTTAAAGACCAATATGCCCTTTAATTAAATTAATTATTACTAAACCTTATATTATATTTAATTCACATGGACCACTTTATAAGAATTATAAATAAATCTAACATTCTCCCACTTGGTCCATGTGTCATAAAAATAAAACTTTACAGCTTAGTAATTAAACATAATGTGTACACAATAATAATTAATTAAATGTCATATCTTAAATGGTCAAGATATAAACATTATAAAGTAGGAACCTATAAGGATCATGGCGGTCATATGTTATTAAATCAACATATTCCCTTCCATGTATCACTTTACAAATTCTATACTCAGAACAATCTATAATAATTCTTAATGGTCCAACAATAATGCCCTTATCAAGGACAAATTATGTCATCTTTATCATTCATGTATACAAAACAACATAATATAAAGAAACATACAACAGAATAACTTATATCAATCAGAAACAATATATCAAGAGCTCAGAGTGACTAAATATAAAGAGCTTTATGTACATAAAAACAACATAATGTGAAGAAACATATACAATACATTATAAATCAATCATGACGGGCAATAATACCCATCCTTTCAACGTGCTCATTAAAGGTCTTAGGTGATAGCCCTTTAGTCAGTGGATCTACTATCATAAAATTGGTACTAATATGCTCAATAGTCACTCTATGATTCTGAACTTCTTCTTTAACGGCAAAGTATTTTAATTCCATATGTTTAGCACCTTTTGAATATTTGTCGTTTTCAAAAAAAAAGATTGCTGCGGCATTATCACAATAAATTTTCAGCGGCTTGGCAATACTATCGACAATCCCAAGTCCTGAAATAAAATTTCGCAGCCATAATCCCTGAACTGTGGCGTCAAAGCATGCCACAAACTCAGCCTCCACAATGGAAGCAGCAATGACAGACTGTTTTGCACTTTTCCATGAAACTGCTCCACCAGCTAACATAAATACGTAGCCAAAAGTGGATTTCCTGGTGTCTAAACAACTAGCGAAATCTGAATCTGAATATCCAACTACCTCAAGATAATCGGATCTCTTATAAGTAAGCATATGATCTTTCGTCCCTTGTAAATATCTTAACACTTTCTTTGCAGCTCGCCAATGATCCATTCCAGGATTACTTTGATATCTACCCAGCAAATCAACCGTAAAACTAATGTCAGGTATGGTACATGTCTGAGCATAATTAAACTTCCGACAACTAATGCATAAGGAATATGCTCCATTTGCTTACGTTCTAATTCAATCTGTGGGCATTGCTTAAGGCTCAACTTATCACCTTTCTGAATTGGAACTGGACTCGCAGAGCTCTTATCCATTTTGTATCTCTCTAGAACTTTGTTGATATAAGCTTTTTGAGACAATCCCAACAATCCTTGTGATCTATCACGGATAATTTCAATTCCAATCACATAGGATGTCTCGCCCATATCCTTCATCTCAAAGTTCTTAGAGATAAACTTCTTGGTTTCATACATCATGCCAAGATCATTAGTAGCAAGCAAAATGTCATCAACATACAGGACTAGAATTACAAATGCGCTCCCATTGACCTTCAGATATATACATTGATCAACAGTGTTTTTCTTAAATCCGAAAGTAGTAATGGTATCATTGAACTTGAGGTACCACTGTCTAGAAGCTTGTTTTAATCCGTATATAGATTTCTTTAATTTACACACCATGTGTTCCTTCCCTTCAATTGGAAAACCATCAGGTTGTTCCATGTACACTTTTTCTTCTAAATCCCCATTCAGAAAGGCAGTTTTCACATCTATTTAATGAAGCTCTAGATCATAATGAGTTATCATTGCCATAATAATTCTGAACGAGTCCTTTAAGGAAACTAGCAAAAAAGTCTCGTTGTAATCAACACCATCTTTCTGAGTAAAACTTTTGGCAACAAGTCTGGCCTTGTACCGTTCAATATTGCCATTAGAGTCACGCTTGGTCTTAAAGACCCATTTACACCCGACTGTTCTACAACCTTCAGGCAATACTATTAGATCTTAGACTTCATTGTATTCTATTGATTTTAACTCTTCTTTCATGGCGTCTAACCATTTTATAGAATTATCACTTTTAAGGGCTTGTGAAAACGAAACTGGATTTGCTTTCATTCCTAATTCAATTTCAGACTCTTGTAGATAAACCATATAATCATTAGAAATTGCAGATCTCCTTTGTCTTTGAGATCTTCTTAATGCCATTTCTTGTGGTTCATTTACTACTTCATGTGACTCACCAACCATAGGTTTATTGATTACTAAATTATCAGGTAGTGTTTGCTCAATTATCTGTTGTTCTTGATTGTTATTAGAACATCTAACAACTATAGGAACCTTAGTAGAAGTCATAGGCATAGGGACCTGTACCCTGAATTCTTGAATATCCACTTTACGTGGTTCAACACTCCCACTGGTTTCACCATTCTCAATAAACCTTGCATTTTCAGTCTCAACTATTCTCGTACTATGGCTAGGATAGTAAAAACGATACCCTTTAGATTTTTCTGGATAACCAATGAAAAAACCACTGGTCGTTCTTGAGTCTAGTTTCTTTTCATGTGGATTATAAATCTTGACTTCTGCTAGGCAACCCCAAACATATAGGTGCCTCCTGTCCACAGTTCAAAATGAGTCTTTGGAACTGCCTTACTAGGAACCCTATTTAATAAATATACAACAGTCTTTAATGCATATATCCACAATGATGAGGGTAATGAGGAATGACTTAACATACTCCTAACCATATCCATTAACTTTCGGTTACGCCTTTCTGCAACACCATTCTGTTGCAATGTTCCTGGCATTGTGTATTGGGTACATATGCCTTGACTTTCCAGGAATTTAGCAAATGGACCTAGACATTGTCCAGATTCATTGTATTTACCATAATATTCACCACCTCTATCTGATCGTACTACTTTCATCTTTCTATCTAATTATCTCTCAACTTCATTAATGAATACCTCTAGGATATTAACAGACTGAGATTTTTCATGCGATAAATAGATATATCCATAACGTGAAAGATCATCTATAAAAGTGATGAAATATCTTTCTCCACTAAAAGAAGGTACATCAAAAGGACCACATATATCGGTATGTATTAATTCAAGGAGTTATGTGCTTCTTGTGGCTGCTTTCTTAATTGTGGATGTGGTTTGTTTTCCTTTGATACAATCCACACAAACTCAAAGATCAGTAAAGTCCAAATTAGGTAAAACTTCATCATTTACTAATCTTTGCATCATTTCTCTTGATATATGGCCTAAACGCTTATGCCATAAATAAGCAGATTTCTCATCCACAGAAGCACATTTTGTTCCTATATTATGATGTAGGGTCAATAATGTCTCAGCAAACAAACTATCAAGATGTAATTTGTACAATCCATCACAAAGCACACCAGAACCAATTAAACAATTATATTTAAATAACTGAAACATTCATTCCCGAACTTAAAAGAATATCCTTCTAAATCAAGTTTAGATAAAATTACGGGATAACTCCGGTACATAAAGAGTATTAAACAAATCTAAATGATGTCCAGTATTTAAAATTAAACGATAAGTTCTAATGGCTTCAACTCGTGCTTTGACTCGATTCCCTATATACACAAATCTTTCATTGTCGTTTATGATCTAGGTCATAAGGAATCCCTGCAAAGTATTAGAGATATGAGTGGTACATCCAGAATCAATCCACCAAGTATTATAAGGAACTTCCGATAAATATGATTCGAAACATACAAAAGCACTAGTCTTACCTTTCTTTTCGAACCATGCCTTACGTTTCAGGCAATCCCTCATATAGTGTCCAACTTTCTTACAGAAATGACATTTTTCTTTAGTCTTATCCTTCTTATGGACTTGGGCAGAAGACTCATAATCTTCAGTGGCCTTTTGCCCTTTCCATACTTCTTGTTGGATTAGTTCTTAACTCTGGACGAGCCCACAAGATTAACAAAATGAACTCCTGGTTTCTTCAATCTTTCCTCCTTTTGAACTAACTTAGTTTGAAGCTCAGTCATATTCCATTTATCTTTAATTGTGTTATAATTAATTTGAAATAGACTAAACTAAGGAGGTAAAGAGTTAATGACAAACTTAACAAGGAAACTTTCGTCCACAGACATTCCCATGTTTCTAATTCTTGCTGCTATATTTGACATCTCAGTCACATGTTCATACATGCTACGAGAACCATCATATTTCATGGTGGTCAACCTACTCATTAATGCCCTCGTGCAGGACTTGTCAGCGGCCTTAGACTGAGAAGTCTCTTTGGCTAATCTCATAAATTCCCTAGCATATTCTGTGGTAGGAAGTGAGGTCTTGATTTCACTCACCACTGTCATCCGTAAATATTTTAGGCTCAATCTATTCGATCTCTCCCATTTCTTATGGAAAGACCTTTCTTCATCAGTGTTGTTCTCAGTGAGATCAGCTGGTTTCTCTGTCATGAGTGCAAGGTCGAGATTTTGAACACCCAAGTGATACTCGACTTGTTCACTCCATTCATTATAATTGAACTCATTAAACTTAATAATAGATGAGGCATAAAGAGCAGATGCTGCAAAAACAAAAATTATGCTTACACATTAATGCTTTGAGTTTTATACCTTATACATAATTTCAGATTCAGATATTAAAATTTATTATCATTAAAACATAAATATATATTGAAAATCTCCTTTGGGAGAAATATCAGTATACGATAATTAAACTTAATTGATGCAATCTTTTATAAGTTTTCTTAATTGGTAATTAAATGTACTTTAGTTAGACATGTTTGTTATCTTTGGACATACTAAACACACCTAATCAAGTACATTAATTAACCACTATTATGTTCATAATTATAGGATTAACTAATCCACATTTGGGCGATCCTTAACTATCTTATAACATATAAACTTCAAATTACTCATGTCCAATACATTATGTCATCTCATTAAAGCATCTAATGATCATGAGTAATTGAATCTTATTTAGTTTGATATTTATGGCATAATCATTTTAATTTGGCCACTTTGGTGACTAACAAATTATACATAATATAGTTATCAAACTTTTTCTCTAAAAAAATTATACTTTAAAAACTTATACACATTTCACATGCCTAAACGAACATTAAGGACAAAATTTGATTGATTCGACCCTCATTGTTAATTTTGATTGTCACCGTTAACTTTGACGGTTGACCGTTAACTTTAACCATTGGCCGTTAACTTTAACGGTTGACCGTTAACTTTAACCATGAATCGGTTCAGTCAATAGTCTAAAC
The DNA here is from genome assembly GCF_008641045.1 of Pistacia vera. Taxonomy (NCBI): domain Eukaryota; kingdom Viridiplantae; phylum Streptophyta; class Magnoliopsida; order Sapindales; family Anacardiaceae; genus Pistacia; species Pistacia vera. Next base: position 1,000,996 of record NW_022196110.1, on the reverse strand, counting down.
CGGTTTAACCCGTTGACAGGTCTAGATCACCCTTTTTGGATCCTGATCGGGTCGATTTGACCCATTTTTCAGTTCGGGTCAGCCCATTTTAACCTATTTGGATTGACCCATTTGACCAAAAAGGTTTGGGCTTCTTCATGGGTTATTCTTAATGGATTTGAAAATTAGGCTCACTTAATAAGGCTTTAATCATTGGGTTGGGTCAATATTTTATGGGTCAATTATTGACCCCAATTTCTGGAAAAATTAGGTAAACTTCATATTCCGAATTTCTGGAAAATTATTTTTTTTTTTATTAAAAAAAGGTTCTGGATTTTGAAAATGCAAAAGGTTCTGGATTTTGAAAATTTGCATTTCAGAATAATTTTCCAGCCTTCCAATTTGTTAATTTCTAAACCCAAACTACTTTCTTAAATCTATTTTACCCAAACCATTCCTATTTCACAATTTCCAAAAACCCAATTAATTTCTACATCCCATAAGAACCCTAAAAATAACGTAATGGAAATTCATCAGTCTCTAAACCTGAAACCTGGCTCTATACCACATGTAAACTTAAAAGTAAACTCATCATAAGCAAATAATCAATAATCAATTCATGTTTCTATGCCCTAAGTTACACAAATATAAAGTTATAGGATCTTAAAACTTGATGAACTTTGACATATATATAAAAGAAATACATACTTGATTCCATAGTTTGAAAATTAAAACTTGAATCTTGATTGAATCAAAAATAGGCAGCATTTCTCTCTCTTTCTTCTCTTCTGTAATCGCAAACTCTCTTGATGGATAAAGAAAAAATTTTAGCATATCTTAAGAATAGAGAGAGGACCCACCTTTTATATTGCAATTATTTAATTAACTGCAAACATCAGTTATTTTATTAACTGATGCAAACTTTCCATCAAAGGTTAAAGACCAATATACCCTTTAATTAAATTGATTATTACTAAACCTTATATTATATTTAATTCACATGGACCACTTTATAAGAATTATAAATAATTCTAACACTAATGGCATCATTTCTACTAATTCTAAGGCTCATTCAAAAGATTACTTCACGCACTCCTCTTGAACCACACCATGTCTTGAGTGACAAGTCGGTGCTTCTTACTAACTCAGCTATACATGTGATTGGGTATATACTTATTCTGATTATTCATTCTATAAAATCTCACGAGACACCAGAGAATTTTAAATATTCGAGTGGTAGTTCCCACGAACACCCAGAGTGGGAAACTGAACTTGAGTAGCATGTGGGTCTTGTTCTAGGATTTTTTTTTTTAAATTTTTCTTGCTCCCTCAAGTTATTGGTAATCATTTGTGGCAAATAGATTTTACTGGAATTGCAGTGGTCAGGCTTCTCCCTCATGTATGTGATTACATACGATCTATTATTCTGAATCCTTAATTCGCCGACAAAAATGAGTTTGTGGATCCCAGTTTCGATTTTTACTCCAAGTTTGGGGATATCATCATGTTAGGAGTATTTTCTGGATAGAAAATGTTTTTTGATGATAAATATTGAAATAATGGATAAAACAGTTTTATTCGTGATAAACTATACAATATATTAAGGCTCCTAAACTTTATCAATATAAAAAATTATTTACATGAGTAAGTCATATATGAGAGACATAGTTCTTTTGGGCAAAACACTAGTGTATTTGGAATACATTGAGTAGGCCAGATAATTAATATTTAATGTAAATACCTTAATTGAATATTAAATTCACACTTTGACTATTAAGGCCGTGTCTATCTAAATCATAAGTGGATAGAGTAACTCTTGTTAATAATATGTTTTCTTTTTATTAGAATAAAAGGTGGAACCATATGAATATAATCATCTGATCGTTAACTTCAAAGCTTCGGGAGATTAGCTGAGATAGAGCATGTTAGTCTGGACATCCTTGATATATATATATATATATATATCCTAGCTAGTTAGGCAAGAGTACTTATAAGCAATGTGAACTATAATCCTCATATATGAAATTCGTGACTTCTAAATGAAATAAAAATATCACCTTAAAATTTTTTCAAGGACTTAAATAATAATCTTGACCAAGTATTTAATGATTAGATTCATCAAATTGAGATTATGTTTATATTTGTATAAATTGTGACAATTTTCTTTATCCATTAGATGAAAAACGATCTCAACGGATTAAAATGCAATTTGAGGGTAAAATGGTAGCGAATTCCAATTATTTATATTCTATAAGGATACACATGTAAATTATTAATTGTCATATGGATAGAGTTTTAATGTAAAATTAATCAAGATTAAATTATTAAAACTTTCTTAATAGAGTATTTAATTAAAAAGTTTAATTTTAGGCTTTTACGAAAATAACCCAGAATTAATGGAACAAGGCCTGTTACACTTAAAGAGTTAAGAGTGATGCTATGGGTACTAATGGATGAGTACTAATTTGTGTACTAACTAAAGCATAGTACCCGTACTATGCGCATAGTACGGGTACTATGCTTTAGTTAGTACACAAATTAGTACTCATCCATTAGTACCCAAAGTATTATTCAAGAGTTAATTAGATAATGCACCTATTCATCTATATTTAATTTCTAACGAAATTAGTTTATTATAAGATTCTCCCTTCCGGTCTAGAGTATATGAGAAGATACATTCCAAGTCCATCGAAGCTGAACTTGCCTCCGGTGTCAACAGGAATGCCACAAATGGGCGAGAAGATGATGAAGACAACGATGAATAGCATCAAGTTCTTTCTACGTTAATAACAGACACAGTTACTGTAAACATACATTAAAGTTGCTTCTTTTTTGGTTGTTTTTTTCATGTATGAGATTGTGGTCTTCCAGACACCGAAGCCTGAAGGTATAAACTTTGTTTTATCATGCAAAAATTTGAACAATGAATATGTTAAAGATCTTAGAAAATGCCTTCTTTATATTAAAACTGATGGAAGAATTCTCCATAACTCTAGACTTCTTTATATTAACTATGCCATAAGTTTGCATCACCATCATGATGTTAGAAGGTTGATCAAGGGAAATCTTTTGCCCCTATTTGTTGCAGTATTCTAAATCATTATTCTGTTATCTTATTTGGATTAAAAAACAGAATATGTGTTTGTTTACTTACAAGTTAATCCAACTCAAATAAGATTTTTTGTTTAAAAATAAAAAGAGGGTGGGACCTGTTTTCAGATTATCTAACTCTATTTAACTGAAAACATTTTTTCTCTCTCCTCCTCATTTTTGTCTCCTTCCAATCTGAAAATTAATCCACCCAAGACCACCGCCGTCAACTACCACCGACCGACGTGGCCGAAACAGCACACAACCGGCCAAATCTGGCCGGTCGTGCACCAATCTTGCCAGAAACAACCAGAACTATGGCCAGACATCTAGCTGCTGATGGCCAAACATCTGGTTGTTGATGGCCAGATTCTAGCCGAGATCTGGCCATTAACGATGGGCAAAGCGTCAACAGCCATATTCTGGCCGTAGATCTGGCCAAAAACGACTATATCGACACACGATCGATCAGATTCAATCGATCGTGCATCGTTCTAGCAACTGCCAACTGCCGTACGACGGTGGTGGCCGATGGTTGGCTGTCCTCTTACGTTACTAGGGTACTTTAGTTAATTTTTAAACTTTTATTGTGGGGTATTTAGCTAAATTAATAAATATAGGGGGTTAAAAATAGTATAAATATTTTCACAAAATATACCAAATAACTATTCTGTCTTAAAAACCTTTTTTAAAAAATGTACCAAACAACTATGCAACATTTTATCTAATTCTGATATAATTTTCAGATATTTTACCAAACACATTTTCATATTCAGATCTAATTCGATTTGATTCAACTCAACTCAACTTAAAACACTTTTTCAAAATACCATTTTTAAAAAGTATAACAAACAGGCCATTTGTTTTTTATTCCATAGAAATAACCCAGAAATTTTTTTGGATTATTTTTATATATTAAGCACTGTGACATATTTTAAAACATGATCTTATTGGAATGTATAGCAAATAATTATATAGATTTCATGTAATTATGAGTAATATTAAATACTTTTAGTGATATTCTAAAATTTTCATTACAATAATTTAATGTTATATTATATAATATTACATTAATTACTACATTTCAACATCACATACATATAGAATATTATTCAATAGTTAAACTATTTGATACGTGAAAGTTTTGTGATTTATTATATTTGTCCATATTTTAATTTATAAACATTTAACCCACTGGAAATAGGGTGATGTTGAAAATTGGGCCAACAACTGAATTGAATTAAAAGAAGTGAATGTTATGCCTCGTTCGGATTTAGAGGTTTTAAAATCTATGGATTTTGTACAATCCATGGATTCAAAATCCATATATTTGATAAATTCCATTATTTGGTTTAAATATAAAATCCATAGATTGTTTATTCAAATTTTCATGCACTCATGTTTGGTTAGATGAATACAATCTATGGATTTGATAAAAAATTTCCAACTTTACCCTCAATATGCAAAACAAACAAAAATTCAGCTTTCATCTAAATAAGTACAAGTTAAATTATGTTTGATAGAAAAATCTAATTATAATAAATGATTTTTTGTGATTTGGTAAAAAAAAAAAAAAAAAAAAAAAAGAATTCCAAGTTACTATAATATATTATCAACTATCTTTATTCATGGTAACTTTAATAGTTGAGTAATTTCATATTAAAATATATAACATAACAATATCTATATAGAAAATTAGTGTCAATATATAGCACAAGAAAGCTCATAGGCAAAATTGTAACATAGAACCAGAGTTTGCCCCCAATCTATATATTGTGAGACTCATTGCTTTGTAAAAGAACTTATATATATGACAAGCCCGAGGGTTACTTGCAATGGCTTCGTTGATTTTATATTTCATGAATAATAAAAAGTCACCACTAATAAGTTTTCAACCAAATAACAAAAAGACTCACTAATGAGAAATTGAAATAATAAAAAAAATTTGCAAATAAGAAATTGAAAATAATAATCAAAAGAATGAAACTCACAGGTAGATTATTTCTTTAGTGTGCTCTGAAGATACTGGTGATATAAAGGTGAAGAATTCAAAAAAAGAGAACAACAAATATATTTCTTTTAACTAGGGTAAAAGGTAATTATTGGGATATTAAATTATTAACAATAATATTTTGAAAAATTAAAATATTACAAATCTCTCATTTATCAAAACTGATGGATCTGGCAAAATCCCACCTGTGTGGGATATAAAACCCAAAATGAAGGATTCTGCAGGGGTGTGGATTTTTCAAAATCTGTGGATTTCAACTTTTTTTTTTTTTAAAAGAAAACAAACAAAGGATTTTACAAAATCCATGGATTTACGAAATCATTTATTTAAAATCTCTCAATCCAAATGAGGCCGAAATGATTTTTTTACCCACATCTTCATCTCTTCCAATTAACAATCAAACATCTTTCTGTTTATTAAAGAACTATTAGTCAATCAAACCTTGTTTATCAATTCATCCTTCTATATATTTTCATTTCATTAGTAAACTCCTTTAAGCTATATTTACCTCATTTATCAATTCATCAACTATTATTTAATCCTCTAACTTATTCTCATTCTTCTTAGACATAACAAGTTTAGATATGTTGGATATCACTTGAATTATTGGGATTAAGTAGATATCTTAAATCACATCATATTTAATTTCATACCATTTTTTTTATATAACAGAGGCATCTGAGTTAGCTTGTACGTAACTTAACTAATCTTGAAAGCCCATTGAACACTTTACAAATTTAATATTTCAGGTAAATCATAAATGTAATAGGTAACCTCAAAGTGGTTTGAACCCAAAAAATTAATAAAATGAGCAAGTCTTCTTAACCACCAGGCTAACCTTTAGGGTGCGTTTGGTTCTGGAAATGTTAGATTACTGGAATCTTATATTACCTTGAAAATTACTGAGAATCTTTAAGAAAATATGTTTGGTTAGTTGGAAAAAATTAGTAGGTATTTTATATTAATATGTTTGGTTAGGAGAAATAAATTTGGTTGGTATGTTATTTAAATTACTAAATTGCCTTCTTTTTAAATATTAATATAATATTATTTTTATTATTAATTTTTAAATAATTTTTTTAACCCCTAATATTTCAAATTTAGCTAAAACACCCCGCTTATATAAAACTTTAATTTATAACGAACTCAGCCCCACCACCTTGCCACCGCCTGCCGCCACCGCAAACCACCGTCGAAAGTCACCATGAGCAGCCCACCGTGACCGGGAGGCCTCAATATGGCCCTTTTTGGCGACTCCAGGTGACTTCCAACGACTTCCAGCGATGACCGACGGTGGTTTGGCTGGCGGCAACAGGTGGGTGGGGGTGGTGGCTTGGATAAGCTGAAATTTGTTTTGATTTCAAGGGTAATTTTATCCCAAAAGTTAATTAATTTGGGTGAAATAGTAAAAGCAAGATTCATGTAAATAAATTTAAAAATAAGGGTATTATTGTCCTAAAATTTTATTAATAAGAGATAGAATTGTAACAAAAAAAAATTATCCAAGTAATCTTACAATATATAAGAAAATAAAGATAATCAAATTACCTCCAATATTATAAATAGTAACAACTTTTAGTATTTAAAGATTACCGAAATCTTATTTTATTTAACAACCAAATATAATAATAAAGTAATATAAGATCATTGGTAATCAGATTACCTCTAATATTATAAATAGTAATTATTTTTAGTATTTAAAAATTATCAAAATTTTATTTTATTTAACAATCAAATATAATAATCAAATAATATAACACCACTTAACCAGTAATCCCGTAACCTTCCACCAAACGCCCCATAAAGTTTTAATACCTTTTTAACTCCTTTTTTTAACTCCGGAAAGAACAACCAAGGGTGAAAATTTGTCCTATTAATCCAATCTTTCAATCAAATCAACTGTATTAATCTATTCTATGCCGTAAAATCCTTATCTTAAATCACATCACATTTATTGTTTCTTATAAAAGAAAGAACAGAGGTTCCGAGAAGAAGAATTTTGTTTCTCTCACAATCATCTTACTCTACTTTAAATTAATAGTGCCTAAAGAGTAAACAAGAGTAAAGTGTAGTTATTTAACCACAGTTACAAAAAAAAGCATGCATTATTATCATTTGTATTACAATAAAGATAAAGATAGATTGGTGAACAAATTTTTCAAATTTTTTTTTTTATAAATTCAACGTAACAATTAATAAATCAGAAATTAATTATCAATTATCATATTAAATTTATAAGAAAAAATTTATGAAATTCGTTTATCAACATAATATTACTCTTTTTATTACAAAAAAAGCACAAAAAATACAAACTTAAACAAAACGTGAATCCATTAATTATTTGGGTTTATTTATTAATCAAAAGAGCTTATTTGGAAATTATAAACACATTAAAATTTATTTCTTTACATCTCAAAAGTGATTATAAAATTGAAAAAACATTGTGGCTTCTTCCCTAATTTCTTTTTAAATTTATTTATAGCATTGAAATTATATATATTATTTTATATTTTTGTATATTAAAATGTTTTTTCAAGTAATTTTAGCCTAGAAAGCTTTTTAATTTTTTTTTTAACCTAATAATTAATCAATTTTAATTCTCAAAAAAGATCTATTTTAATAAATTCTACTTTTATAAATTCTATAAGAAGAAATCGTATCAAATCAACCATAAATTAATTTTGTATTGTAAGATTGAAGTTTGAAAATATATTAAAATTTATCTAACAATAATCAATAAAAAAGCAAGCCATTAGTAGCCATGAAACCCACCAAGCCTTACAAAAATCTTTTGAAAAAAGATTGATATAAAATTAATGGGTCCCATATATTTAATTTTTTTACACTTTTCCCCCTGTCCTGGATCCAAATCACTTGAAATCTCTTACATCTGAATGAGAATCAAATTGATTTGCATTTTAATCTTTGAGATGCATCAAAGTTTCAAAAGTAATAGCTTTTGATCAATAACTCAATAAAATGTGGTCTGCTTTTGAAGTGGACGAATTAAAAAAATGTTTTCCTTGTTTTAAGCTTCTTACTGCATACAAACGAGTTCCTCTCCTAATAAATGGAAAAGGACTTGATCCAAATCAAAGCCAATTTTCTCGAAGATCAATAAAGCATTTCAACTATGTATGTAATTGACCAAACATCAAAACCCCTTCCTTTACTCAACGATTTCCATATTATAAAGTCAACACCATGCTTTTTTTATTTTATCAAAATGCTTTTAATTTCAACGACATTCTAGATGCAATTATATTTTCTTCATATTTTTCAAAATCAAATCATGTTTATTACTAATGGGAAACAAAAAATTTAGATCATTTTAAGAAAATAAACATCCATATTTTTTTTTTTTTAAATTTGATCTTTTAGTGTTGAAAAAGATGATCGAGAATTTGTATTTGAAAAATTAATATTAAAATGTTTTGATTAAAGAATATACACAGTTATTTTCTAGTAAAGACATTCTAATAATAATTATTTGAATAATGTTTACATATTGTTGGATTCATTTTGGATTGAAATAAAATTTTATAACTCAAATTCCATAATATAAATGCATGATCCTGGCAAAATTACGTTAAGACATTGTGACTAGAAAATAACCATATATATAAAAAGAAAGAGATATCTCATTTATATGCTCATATAATAAAATCGTAAATATATATATATATATATATAAATTTTATATTATTTGACTAAACATCAAAATAATTAATAAATCTGAAAATAAAATTTTTATAAGAGGCAGAATTTGTTGATTGAAAGTCTGTCCTTGAAAAACGTTGAATTGCTTTCCTTGATGATATTTTTATTCTTTGATTAATAGTTGTCATAATATAAAGTTTCTTTTTCTCGTTCTCCCTCTTTTCCAATGCAGAAATTGACATTTGAAAGCATATATTTTTTTTGGGATCACCAATTAAATATAAATTTGGCATTCTAGAAGATCATTGAAGTCCATTAATTAATAATTATATTTCAAGATCTAAATCTCTAATTAAGTCTGGATTTCATCAATCCTTTTAAATTATCGTCAAAGAAGGAGGTTAATGTTGCGCATGCATCTATAACGGATGTCAAAATTATTAACTTAAGAAAACTAAAACTATTTTCACATATACATCCAAAATTAACTCTCTAGAAGATCATGTTGAATGCCAATAATTTCAAGATCTAAACCCTAATTAAGTCTGGATTTCAATATCAACATTTTCGTCAATATTCTTTTAAATTTCTCGTAAAAGAAAGATTAAAAATACTCATATCAGAAGTTTATTGTAATTTTGTAATAGGATATTTGATATTTGATATTTTCAATAGGGTTTTTCATAAAACCTTTGAAACTACATTATGAATAACACAATTAAAAAGGTCTATTAATTGCTTGATAGATGATGTAGATTAACTTATTAGAAACTGCTCATTGAAAAAGATTTTCATGAAAGAGATTTTGATATTATTTGCATACATTTGATATTTTATATGTATAAATATAGCTTTAGTAAGAGATAAGGATGCATTCTTGCACCAACTGGCAGCCTCTTTAAGACTTTGTAATTGATAGACAGACAGCCACTCCTTGGAATCTTCTTTGAGAAACAGTATATTTGTATATTTATTTATCACTATGATTTATAAAAAGTAAATATACACTTTTTGAGAGTTTTTTAACAATAATGATTCTTGCTTTATTACATTTTATACGTGTATAAATTATTCTATTAAGAGTAAACGACTTTTTTCCACCCAAAGTTTGCCTTTAATGACATTTTTCACCCAAAAAATTTCAAAATACTATTTTTTCACCCAAAGTTGATATTTGGTTACTAACAAAAGTCGATCCCAAGATGAAAATTTTCTCTTTCACCATCATTTGAACCGTTGGTCTCATATCTACAAAAACCCTCTCACTTCGATTGCTGGCCATCGCAAGGTTAGGGTTTCTTGTTCTTAGCTGATTTTCGACTGATTTTGACAGCGAATATTCAATCGATCACCACCATTCAATCCATTGGCCCCCAATCTACAAAACCCAAAAAACACATCTTACCCTGGCTCCTAATAACTCATCAAATGCCAGCTGAGAAAGTGAAATGTATGTTGGGTATTAACAAAATAGGAACTTTGGATGAGAAAGTGATATTTTAAAACTTTTTTGGTAAAAAAGTGTCATTAAGGCAAACCTTGGGTGAGAAAAAGTCGTTTACTCTTCTATTAACTACAACTTTGAGCATTCATTTAGTGTAATGTATAAACAATAAATTAAATGAGACTGGAATTACCAATTTGGATTCCAACATTCTCTGGTTCATGAACTAATGGGGAAGAGATTTTAGTTTTAATTATTTTTGGTAAATTATGGAATCGTTTTACACGAGGCACTGAAGAATTAATTAAGCTGATGAGAAAGTCCGTAAATTGATACAGGAGATGTACAATTTTCAGTACCTATATACAAAGACTTTTGACGTGACATTTCTCTTCATAATAAGGGTACTCTCCGTAATTTATGGATCTGTGCGTCGTATGAATATAGTTAAAAGGGTTTATCACGGTGTCATACTCATACTTAAATCGCATTAACTATTTATCTAGAATGACACAGTGCATCATAAATATGATATTAATGCGATTAAATAGTTATGTATTACAGCCATCAAAATACCTAATATTAGGTAAAGGTTTAAAGGTTTGATATGATGCCGTACTATATACGACCCAAATGATATTACATTATTATAAACAAAAATATTACATTTATAATTCAATCTCACAATTTTATCTTACAATCCTAACATAAAAACAGAGTTGATACTATTATGTCAATTAATAATTTTGACTAAGTATGAACAATCATTCCTTAGAGAGGAACGGCTGTTCCTTAAGGACAAAAGATTATTCATTCATAAGGAATGTTTATTCCATTTATAAAAAACAGTCATTTCTTGAAAAGGAACGGTCGTTCATCTCTAATAAACAATCATTTATGTTTAATCAAAGTTATTTAGGGCCTAAGGTATGGTGAGAGCTGATATGATAATTGTCAACTCAACTATCACATAAGTTAAGGTTATAAGAGAATGTTATGAGATTAGATTATAGGTGCAGGATTACTCTATTATAAATTAGGCATACGATATAAACAAAATAATCACACGAGTTTTGGAGCATAAATTGAATTCTCTAACTAATTGATTTAAGTGTTGGAGCATACTAACAATTAGATGAAATTTACCACAGGATTAAATACTTAAATCTATATATTTTAATAATAAATTACAAAAAATAAAAAGTTTTTGGGAGCCGGCTATGCAGCCAAGGAGATTCGGTTCTTTATTCACATCTTCGATCTATTATTTATAATCTCACTTTACAGCATGAACACTGCTACTTTATAAAGAGATCGTAAGAAAAACGTTGCATGCAATATAAATATTTCTGCACTATACTGTTTTGCAAAGAGCCCCCCACTTCGGTTCTTTGATTTCTTTTCTTGTTAACTTAAACAAAAAAGAAGAAGAAGAAGAAAAGAGGCTGAAGGTTTCGGTGGGTTGAGAGCTTCAGCAATGGATAGGGGGATATCTACAGAGCGGGAAGTAGTTTACGTGCAGGAGGAAGTAATTCCTTCTGGAGAAGCGGCAACACATGGACGTGTTTTCCAGGTCTTCGAGAGGAGGAGATGATGAAGAGGCTTAAAATGGGCTGCATTAGAGAAATTACCAACTTTGATCGTTTGAGAAAAGGGATATTGGTAACTGCAGGAGGTGGTCGAGTGAAATTGATATACACAATCTTGGATATCATGAAAAGCAGCAGTTGATTGAACGGTTGGTGAAGATTGCTGAAACTGATAATGAGCAGTTCCTCCTGAAGCTCAAGAACCGCATTGATAAGTAAGTTTTTCTTCATTTTCTGTCATTCTTTCGAGTTTTCTTTCCGGAGAATAGCTCTATCAATTCGGTTTTATTTGAGAATTTAGTGTCGTTTTTCTTTGTCCGTGATTTTTTGTTATCAGTTGGAATTGAGCTTCCGAAAATTGAAGTTCGATTCGAGCATCTGAACGTGGAGGGAGAAACATATGTGGGAAGTAGAGCTTTGCCTACATCATTAACTTCTTCATTAACATAATGAGGTAACAGCTTAGAGATATGAATCATAAATATTGTAAAATAATTTATGTATCCGTTTCTGGTTAAGATTTACTAACATTTTACTTTCTTGGAATTTGTTTTGAAGGGTTTCTTGACTTATGCCAATATTCTTAAAACTAGAAAGAAACATTTGCAAATTCTTCAGGACGTCAGTGGAATTATCAAGCCAGGAAGGTGAGTAATGAGAACTGAATTTTAACTAAGGTTTGTGTTCTGAATGTAGATTCTGAATATTTGGGGATCATTTCTCATTTGTTGCAGAATGACATTGCTTTTGGGCCCTCCAGCCTCTGGAAAGACAACCCTATTGTTAGCTTTGGCTGGGAAGCTTGACTCCAGTCTACAGGTAGAATTTTAGGTAATCAAAGCTTAAATTTTTTGCATATGTTGATTAATATTTCTAATTTGAGAGGTGAATTATCTCCTGCAGAGTAATGGTAGGGTGACATATAATGGCCATGAGATGCATGAGTTTGTGCCCCAGAGAACTGCTGCTTATATTGGTCAACATGATGTGCATATAGGAGAAATGCTGTCAGGGAAACCTGGCCTTCTCTGCAAGATGCCAGGGGGTCGGAACCCGTTACGGTTAGTTTATGGATTGATTTCTTCTTTCCAACTTTGATGATTTTTATTAGTTTTAGCAAACTGATACTCCTTTTGTGAAAATGAAGAGATGTTATCCGGTTGTCAAGAAGAGAAAAAGCAGCAATATCAAGCCTGACCCTGATATTGATGTCTACATGAAGGTGAGAGAAGCTGAAATTTGTTTCAGATGTGTAGCCTTTAACCTATTGCATTACAAGGAAACAATAATTGATGAAATTTGATGATCAGTTCATTCCTTCCATGTCAAATCATTCTCTGAATCAGTGATTATATTTTGTGCTCAGTTAGTTGCACTCAAGGTGATTGAGTTTCTTATATTTCTTGGTCAATTCTAATGTCTCAGGCGGCAGCAACCGCAGGCGAAGAAGCCAGTGTGGTCACTGATTATGTTCTAAAGGTAATTTACATCATGGTCAAACCAATTTAATATAAGGAACCATTATCAATCAGTGAGGATAATTACTTTCCTTCTTAAATTTACAGATTTTAGGACTGGAAGTCTGTGCTGATACCTTGGTGGGTGATGAAATGTTTAGAGGTATCTCAGGAGGACAAAAGAAGAGAGTTACAACAGGTAATTACCAAAGTTTCTTAGTTCATTTAAATTGAAGACACAGATAAAAATTTCAGTTTTTTTCAGTTTAAGCATATAAACATTTTCTATACTGGATTATTTCAGGTGAAATGCTGGTTGGACCGGCGAATGCACTGTTCATGGATGAGATATCTACTGGTTTGGACAGTTCAACAACTTTCCAAATTGTGAATTGTATGAGGCAAACCATTCACATCCTTGATGGAACCGCTCTGATCTCTCTCCTCCAGCCAGCACCAGAGACTTACGATCTCTTCGATGACATTATCCTTCTATCTGAGGGTCAAATTGTCTACCAGGGTCCTCGAGAACAAGTCCTAGAGTTTTTTGAGTCCATGGGCTTCAAATGTCCTGAGAGAAAAGGCGTGGCTGACTTCCTGCAAGAAGTATGTGCTAATGGAGGTCTTTTTGAGCGTTTCTTTCCTTTATTTATGTACAATTGGACATCTAAAGGTTCATATTGAATCTTCATTAACATTGAAATGTTGCAGGTGACATCAAGGAAAGATCAGCAGCAGTATTGGATAAGTAAAGATGAGCCTTACAGGTTCATAACAGTGAAGGAATTCTCTGATGCATTTCAATCTTTCCATGTGGGTCGGAAACTTGGTGATGAGCTTGGAACTCCATTTGATAAGAGTAAGAGCCACCCTGCAGCTTTGACAACCAAAACATATGGTGTCAACAAGAAAGAATTGTTGAAAGCTTGCATCTCTAGAGAATATTTATTGATGAAGAGGAATTCATTTGTTTACTACTTCAAGCTTGGCCAAGTGGGTATTATTATTTGATTTTTCATTTTAGTCATTTATTAATGTGACAATATTTAATACTGATTTTTTCCCCTACAACTAGCTTTCGGTAATGGCATTTGTTGCTATGACACTGTTCTTCCGAACCAAGATGCATAGAGATACATATTCAGATGGAATGATTTACACCGGCGCCTGTTTCTTCACGGCTATGATGATTATGTTCAATGGAATGTCAGAGATTTCCATGACCATAGTAAAGCTTCCTGTTTTCTACAAGCAAAGAGATCTCCGATTCTATCCATCATGGGCGTATGCTCTTCCAACATGGATCCTCAAGATACCCGTCTCATTAGTAGAGGCTGGTGTTTGGGTATTCTTAACCTATTATGTAATAGGATTTGATTCTAATGTTGGAAGGTAAGAAAATAAAGGTTTTGTTTTACGCAATTGTTCTATAAATTCAACTTTTTTAAATGGTAATCTACTTGTTGCAGGTTTGGAAAGCAATTATTATTGCTCTTAATTGTCAACCAAATGGCCTCTGGATTGTTCCGACTCATTGCAGCAGCGGGCAGGACCATGGTCATTGCTAATACATACGGTTCATATGTATTGCTGCTGCTTTTTGCGTTGGGTGGCTTCATCATTTCGCGAAGTAAGAGAAGTACAGATATTTACTTAAAAGATGTTAAATCTTTCTCAAATCTTAATGTTACCTTTCCGTTTTCTTGTTTGATAACACAGAGGATGTTAAGGACTGGTGGATATGGGCTTACTGGTGTTCACCTTTGATGTATGCCCAGAATGCTCTAGTTGTTAATGAGTTCCTTGGACATGGTTGGAAAAAGGTAATGTCAAGAATGACTTGTTGGCATTTGTGTGTTTGTTATCTGATAATCTTCTTATTCCTGAAATTTTTTTTTTATACTGAAGATTGTGCCAAGTGTTTCAATGGAACCACTGGGAGTTGCAGTTATGAAGTCTCGAGGGTTCTTCCCATATTCGTATTGGTATTGGATAGGAGTAGGGGCTATGGTTGGTTTTACCCTGCTGTTCAATTTCGGCTACACTTTGGCTCTCACTTTTCTCAACCGTGAGTATCTTTACTATCGTCACTTTGACTCTTTCTGAAAAGATAAGAGACTGTGTTCTAATTTGTGTAAAAACTGCGCAGCATTTGGTAGGCCTCAGGCAGTTTTGCCAGAGGAATCTCAGAGTAATGAACATGATAACAGAACTGGAGGATCTATTCAGTTATCAACTCATGCAAGTAGTTCTAGTCACAGACCTCATTCAGGTGATTAAACTCATTAGTAGTGTTTGTGTTTTATGTATGTCAAATTTTTCACTAGGACTTTTGAAGATACATAAATTATAACTGATATACCAATCACAGGGGCAGCTGCACAGTCAAGTAATCAAAAGAAAAAAGGAATGGTTCTTCCATTTGAACCACATTCCATTACATTCGATGAAATTTCATACTCGGTTGACATGCCAAAGGTAATCTTAAGTTTTTCTAAATTTCCATATATCCAAATGTTGCGATGGTATATGGTTATGATGTAATGTAGTCCAGACTTGATGGCTATATGTTTTAATGAAACTATGCAGGAAATGAAACTTCAAGGTGTTGTTGAAGACAAACTGAGGCTTCTGAATGGTTTGAGTGGTGCTTTCAGGCCAGGTGTTCTTACTGCTTTGATGGGTGTTAGTGGTGCTGGTAAAACCACTCTGATGGATGTATTGGCTGGTAGGAAAACTGGCGGATACATTGAGGGGACCATCACAATTTCTGGGTACCCAAAGAAGCAAGAGACATTTGCTCGTATTTCGGGATACTGTGAGCAAAATGATATCCACTCTCCTTATGTAACAGTATATGAATCCCTGCTCTACTCAGCGTGGCTTCGATTACCCCCTGAAGTCAATTATGAAACTAGAAAGGTTGGTAAAGAAAACCTCTCTGTTCCAACGTTTATTTTCATTTTTTCTCTTTGTTTCATTTAAAGATGAAACAAATTAAGCCAGCTAAGTCAGACAGAAGCAACTAAAGTTGTATATATTGTACTAACTCTTATGTACCTGTGGTTTGCAGATGTTCATTGAGGAAGTCATGGAGCTAGTGGAATTAAATACATTGAGACAAGGACTAGTTGGTTTGCCTGGTATCGACGGTCTGTCAACTGAGCAGCGCAAGAGGCTTACCATTGCAGTTGAGCTTGTGGCAAACCCTTCAATCATCTTTATGGATGAACCAACTTCAGGTCTAGATGCACGAGCTGCTGCCATTGTTATGAGAACAGTTAGGAACACAGTGGACACAGGAAGAACAGTGGTGTGCACCATTCATCAGCCAAGCATTGACATATTCGAAGCCTTTGATGAGGTGAGTAGTCTTAATACTGGAGGTTCAAATTCTGGATCTGCGAGTATGATAGTTTGATACTAACTCAAACATTGCATTGCAGCTATTCCTACTGAAGAGAGGGGGACAAGCGATATATGCTGGGCCATTGGGTCGCCAGTCTAACCTTCTTATAAAGTATTTTGAGGTATGTTATGATGAACGGCACTCACAAATTAAAAAGAATGAAAATTTAACTTCCAATTAAACTATGAAACTTGCTGAGGCATGTGCATTCCTTTTCTGTAGGGAATTCAAGGAGTTCCTAAAATTAAAGATGGTTACAATCCAGCCACTTGGATGTTGGAAATTACCAGTGAATCACAAGAAATAGCTTTGGGGGTTGATTTTGCTGAAATTTTCAAAAACTCAGAACTGTATCAGTAAGTTCATCATCTCCACTGTGCCACGAACAGAACATGACTGCTTTTCTATTGTTGCTAGCTTAAATTTATATCTGATTTGAGTCATTCTCTTTCAGGAGAAACAAAGCACTCATTAGGGATTTAAGCAAGCCTGTTCCAGGTTCAAAGGACTTATATTTCCCTACTCAATTCTCCCAATCTTTTGTCACCCAATGTATGGCATCCTTATGGAAACAACGTTGTTCATACTGGCGGAATACATCATACACTGCTGTCAGATTTCTGTTCACCTTCTTCATAGCTGTGACATTCGGGACAATGTTCTGGGACTTGGGCACCAAAACGTGAGTTACAAGTAACAACTAGAATATCACTACATTATATTCAAACATAATAGTTCATAGTAATATAGTTTCTTCTACCTATAAATCTCATGTTTTGACATTTTAAATGATAGGAGCAAACGACAAGATCTTTTCAATGCAATGGGTTCCATGTATGCGGCTGTTCTCTTCCTTGGTGTCCAGAATGCCACAGCCGTGCAGCCAGCAGTGGCTGTTGAAAGGACAGTATTCTACAGAGAAAAAGCAGCTGGAATGTATTCACCAATGTCATATGCCTTTGCACAAGTAAATATTTTTCCCATGTTACATCCTCGATATATATGTATAAAACTCTTTGTGAGTTTGACATTGGAATTTAACATTTTTGTTTTCCTTCATCCAGGTTGTGGTTGAGATTCCTTATATCTTTGCTCAATCTGTAATGTATGGCATTCTAGTCTATGCAATGATATCATTTGACTGGGACGCCGGCAAATTCTTCTGGTATTTTTTCCTCATGTTTGTATCTTTAATGTACTTCACCTTCTATGGCATGATGGCTGTCGCCATGACACCAAACCACCACATTGCTGCTGTCGTCGCCTTTGCCTTTTACGAGTTATGGAACCTCTTTTCTGGATTCATTGTCCCAAGACCTGTAAGTACCCGATTCCCGCCTGCATTCAAATGTTACCTTTCCTTAGCTCATAAATATCCAATCATCAACTAACTCCTTTTCGTTTCTGAACTTGTGTGATCACAGAGAATTCCTATATGGTGGCGATGGTACTTTTGGGGATGCCCTATTTCTTGGACGATATACGGGTTGGTGGCATCACAATTCGGAGATATAGAAGATAAACTTGACAATGGTGACACAGTGAAGCAATTTTTGGATGATTATTTTGGTTACAAGCATGATTTTCTGGGTGTAGTTGGAGTTGTTGTTGTTCTATTCACTGTGCTCTTTGCATTTATCTTTGCTCTAGGGATTAAGCTATTAAATTTCCAGACAAGATAGAAATTTTGCCTTGTTTTTTTTTTTTTTTTTGTATAGTAAGAGGGTGATTGTTCTCAATTATTGAACTTCTGTTTTGCCAATTATTTATATGTGTGACATTTGATTAATGTTGTATCAAGATTTTCCACAACTGTTGCTTTTGTATTTCCTGTAGTTGTTTGGGTACAATTTTATGCAAAGTTCTTTTTTTATTTTCTTACTTTCTTTGGGTGTACTTAAGTTGGGCTTACTGGAGTTTGGACTGGGCTTGGGTCGGGCTCAGCCTAACCCATTTAAAAGCAAAAGAGTATTAACTGACCAAAATATTTCAAATAAAATCAAATATTAATTAGAGAAAATCAGAGTAGAAGTGACATTTGAGTATTTTTTATTTTTTGAAATAAAGAATTGGTGTAATGAAAATATTAGAGCTGGGCTAAAAAGCCCGAGCCCAAAAACCAGTCCCAGGACCGGTCCAAGGACTGGACCAGGCTTTGGTGAGGGGTGATCGGGCCCAGGCCGATCCCTCCTCCAAGCCCGGGCACGGTTAATTTCAAAAACCCCCTAACCCAATTACCAAAAACCCCTAACAAATAACTATAATATTGAAATAAATAATAAATTTAGGGGTTAAAAATATTTTTACAATTAAGGGGCAAATTAAAAATTTTCAAGTCCATAGGACTGGTCCTAAACAGACCAGGCTTAGGCTGGGATTGGTTCGAGCCTTCAGAAAAGTGATAGGCCCAGGACCGGTCCTAGTTGGGCCTGGGCCTAGGACCGTCGGGCCTAACTTTTGCCCACCTCTAGAAAATATCCCAATCTAAACAATTATATAAAAATAAAATTCCAGGGAAAATAGGCAACCAACCCAATAAAATGTTTTTATTAACAGGACCCATAAAATTCAAAATTGATTAAATTAAGTTAAAATATCAACTTTACATGTTGCGTAGTAAGCTCATTAAAGTCAATGATAACATTAATTAACAGTTGGCTTTCCAACTGCATTACATCAGCTGCCTTAATCTTCGTGGACTCCCATTATTTCTTCTTCTTCTTTTTTAAACATATTTAATTTGTTAGATCTAGGTCCTCTTCTATCATGTATTATACACGACTTTATTCCATGATTTGTAATTTTTTTTTTTATTTCTCATAAACGTATTAAATAATCTTTTTGTAACTATTTTTAAACAATATTATTTATACCACTCTTAGGTAGTTTAACGGTAAAGACGAACCAAAGGGATTATAAATGATCAAATCTATAATTCCAGGTTTTGATTCTCCGTTGGACATGAATATAATATTTTTATCCATGATTGACCTATAAGACTACGACAATGGGTTGTTATAGGAAAGCTCCCCTTGAGATCACGACTTTTTCTTTTTCTTTGAATTGAGCTTCTAGAACTCACAAAATGAACAAACAAGCGTTGAAGATTTTATGGAATGTGAGACACATTAATACCGAAGAAGACGCGTTTTAACATGAAGCTTTTAATATATGCGAATGTGAATCATTTTAACTTGAGCTTGTGGTACCTCAAAATTTATTGTAAGGAAAATGAGTCCAACCGAAATTATAGTTTGGCGACTACAGATTCCCATCTATAATTGGATTCACACTCTTAACGGTCTAACCCAATTTTACTTTCTGGTTTTCGTACCAAGATGTGGTGTACCAAAGACTTTTGTTTTTATAAGAGTAAATTTGACTTTTTTCCACCCAAATAGTAGTTTAATGACACTTTCACACCCATAAATTTTTAGAATACTATTTTACTATCTGAATTTATATTTCGTTTTCGATTCTGGCATCGTAGTAATTCAACACCACCACTATTCTCTTTCCCGGTCATCACTTACCAAATCCTCTCAAATTTTACTCTTGTCGACCCCGTCAATCCCTAACAATCGAGCAATTAGGGTTTGTACGACCATCCCTCCCAAGTCAAATTCCGATCTATTCCAACTACAAAAATCTAATATTTCACTACCAAAAGACTTATCAACCTCCCTTTCTTCAAAAGTTCTAACAACTTGAATCGAGTTTGTTTTATATTCGTTGTCAAAATAGAAACTTTCGTAATAAAGTGATATTTCAAAAATCTGTGGGTGAAAAAGTGTCAGTAAACCATTATTTGAGTGAGAATATGTCATTAACTCTTTTTATAATAGGGTAAAAATTGAAGAATTTAAATTATAAATAAATAACTTATGAAATAAGTAGATAAAGGATTAATTAATGCGTTGAAAATTGTATTCTCAACGACCATCTTATTGTACAAAAGTTCCCTGCCTACTTAACTGTGCGCTTTCACATTCACTATTTACTGGGGTTATTAAATTTCAGGATTTTGTTTTTAAAATATAGGAATAAATGACATTAAAAGAGAAAAGGATAGTCGGTGGGTTATGTATGTAATTAATAGAAGTAGCCCAAGTGTTAATCGATGGTTGCAACTTGCAAGGTTGGGGACAGCCGGACAGGCTACCGGTTGCTATAGCCGGTTTTTTTTAATGAAGCGACCCACTTTGACCAACGCCACCATTGGAAGACAGATTCATTTCTTTATTCAATCCCCCGTTCAAACTACAACCCGATTTTATGCCCCTTTTTGACACTTTTTTTTTAATTATTATTTTTATTAGATAAATGGTATGGGATCTTTAAGTAGGTAATATATACACATTTATCAATATACCGCACTCACAACTTTCTTACTAATTTATCTCGCAAACGCGACATATTAGTTCGTAATTGATCAGTTCATAATGGGTCTCGATTGACAAACACTTCTCACAATTTTTTCTCACAACGTTAACAACAGTTCGTAATAGTTAGTTCGCATTGATCAAGTAGGACTCATTGTTGGGTAAACAGGACTTATTACAAACTGACTATTACAAACTAACACGTCGCGTTTATGAGAAAAATCTAGTAAAAAACGTTGTAAGTGCAGTATTATTGCAAGATAAAACACGGAAGATTCTTCAATTGTTTGATTGATTCAAATTAATTAATTTATATCGAAATTTGTGAGGTTTTTAGGAAAATGGTATGTAATTAATTTACCTATTTTAATTACATATATAATGTATTTTAAGCCTTGTAACGTTTTGTAAGATTTTAATATCTACTTGATAGGCACTTTTTTTTCTTATTTTAACTCAAAAATATTGTATTAGAATAAGGAAAAAGTCGTTGAAGTATATTAACCTAAAATTTTAACTATTTTAATGAGCTTTTTTGGGACATTTTTAAAGTTTTAATATTTCAAGTATGTTATCATATTATTAAAAAATATTATATTTTATTCTAAACTTAAATATTTCTTTGAAATTATATATATAAAACCTAAAATAGTTAAAATTCCGATGAATATGCTAAACAGAGAGTACTTAATATTTAAAAAAAAAAATTATTACTTAATTCATATTTTATTAATAACACGATATTGTCTTAATAAAGATACTGATGTGCAGTTTTTCATTATAATATATTACTATATTTTGGTTCTTTTTTTTTTTTCCATTTTCAATTTAGTCCTTTAGGGAACGTAAAACTTTTTTAAAATTTTGATAATTGATTGGTTAAGAAAATGTAAAAAAAAATTATAATATTTTTTTTATCAAAAGGTCTTTAATATAGAAGAATATATCAAGTCGAATTTAAAATTTGAATAGAGACTATAGAAAAACTCAAAATTTGAATTTCTTCAATAACCATAAATGCTCATTTAAAATCATATAAACACTTTTAAATGTAACCAAATTGCCTACAAAAAAGTACTGTGATTATTATAGTATTTTTCCACTATTTTTAAATAAAAATTGGAATAAGTAAATAATATAAAAAAAAAAAATCCAGTAAAATAGGCCAAAAAAAAAAAAAAAAAAAAAGCTAAAGAAATTAATCAGCCAAATGTCAACAACCTACCAACCCAACAGCAAGAAATTATAATATTAATAGAAGTTCGGTAATGTGTCAGCATCAACATTTTTTATTTTAATTTAGGAGAATAATAATTAAAAAATTTAATATGAAGTTACAGTCGAGCAGTAAATCCTTCCAAAAATTTTAATTAATCAAAGTCAATTTATTAATTAATTCTTTAGCTTTCCAACTGCATTACATCACCTACCTTAATCTTCGTGGACTCCCATTATTTCTTCTTCTTTATAATATATACATCACTTTTTACTCCATGATTTGTAATAGTGTTTTAATTATTTTATTTTTCTATAACAAAGTTTATTATGTTTTTATAATTAGTTTTTTTTTTTTATTAGTAATACTTTTTCTTATATCATCAAGGTTTATTAATTTGTTTGAGTATATTAACGTCAAATTTTGAATTAGAGTCGACCAATATGTTTAATCGTGTAATTTGATTATCTGATTAGGTTTGGACGATGAGAAAGATTCTTTAATCTTCCATCCTCGGCCAAAAAGTATAAACTCTAGGTCTAAGCTTGGAAGCCAAAAATAAGTAGAAAGTAATTTGTCAATATCTGTAATCTTGATCTTCTTAACAAACCTATCAATGAAGTTAGAGTCTACGAAATTCTCAACGTAGGCACTCCTAGGGCTACAATCAAGCCGAGCTACTCACAAGCAGCTCAAACTCGGCTCTAATGGAGCTCGAGCTTGGCTTGACAGAGCTCAAACTGTTTGAATTGTCAACGAGCCGAGTATCAAACCTGCCAGTACTCGTCTCGTGAGCTCACAAGCTCACTCGAGCTTTTGAGTTTGAATAAGTTCGCGGGCCTAAGTAGGTTCGCTTAAGAGGTATGTGGTGTGTCTTTTTTCTTGAAGTTCCAAGCTCGTTTAAGCAAGAAAAAGGCTCATCCGTCGAAGAAGGGAGAATATTCATTTGCAACTCTACAGATCTATTGCCTTTCTTGAATTTTCTATGATGCATATATGATGATGCCTTTCTTGAATTTTCGTTGATGCAATTTGACGCAATCTACCTTTATATGATGCATTTGTTGAATCATTAAGATTAGATTTATATGATGCATTCTGGTTCTGATATTTGATGATGCAATCTGGTTTTGGAATTTCATATAAATTTGTATTGATGTTACAATTCGACCTCGAACTCGAATTCAAGCCTGAGCTCGAGCTCAAAAGCTCATAATCCCCTTGCGAGCCTGAGCTCGAGCTTGGGATTCCAAAGCTCGAGCTCGGTAAAATCTTCACGAGCCGAGCTCAAGCACCGTAATATTCTAGTCGACTTAGCTCGTATACAACCCTAGGCACTCCAACACTTAAACGGACACTAAACACAAACACGCAAACTCCTAAACTTAAAATCATGTAATCATGTAGATAAGGTTTTGAGCTAATATGGAAATTGGAAAGAACCAAATTCCATAATATTTGATAAGTTTAATATATAGTTTTAACAAGAATCTCATAACATTTGTTCATGTGAATAATTCTAACTTATCTCGTCCTATCTATAAATAATGAACAATTTGTTGTCAGAAAATTTGAATTTGGCCACTACACTTTTCCAGTTTTCCCATCTAAAATTGGATTTACTTTCAAACCGACTTTCACTTATTTTAGTACTCTGTATTTTCTCACCAACATTTTGTTGTACCAAAGACTTTTTTGTTTTTTTTTTTTAATAATATAATATGATATGATTGGGTAAATTTTGATAAAATATGAGAAATTATATTATAAATAAGAATAAAAAAAAATTGTTATGAAGTGAAAGCTGAACTAGAAATCGTTTTGTTATTGTGGTTGACATTTAAAATGAAAGTGTGGTGAATAAAATAAATATACTTTTGAAAATAAAAAAAATAAAATTTGTTGGTGACGTGATATCAATGACAATAAGTTGTATAGACTATAGACAATTTACAATCTCAACTTTTCAAATGAGCAGATAAAGAGTTAATTAATGCATTGAGAATTTTATTCTCAACAACCATCTTATATTATAAAGCTCCCTGCCTAACTATAACGATGCACTTCCACATTGTATTTTTTTTTTTTTTTTATAGAATTAAACTAATAGGCATAAAAAAAGTAGAGTAAATGACTTTTTCCCACCCATGGTTTGCCTTAATAACACTTTCCCACCCAAAAAGTTTCAAAATACCTCATTTCCACTGAAAATTTATATTCCGTTAATACCTAAAACACACTTTACTTTTTCAGTCGGTGTTTGGTGAGTTAACAAGAGTCAGGATAAGAGGGTTTTTATAGAGTAAAGGTTAATGGATCGAATGGTGGTGACCAATTGAATATTCATCGTAGAAATTAGTTGAAAATTAGTTAAGAATAAAAAACCTGAGCTTTGTGGTAGTCGACAATCGACGAAAAATCAGATGTTAAAGTGAGAAATGTTTTATATAGAGGAAATCGGAGGTTTAAATGGTGGTGACAAAGAAAATTTTTGTCACTATAATTGGCCGGAATTAGCTTTGGATAGTAACAAAATATTACGGTTGGATGGAAAAAAGTGTCACTAAAGCAAACCTTGGGTGGGAAAAAGTCGCTTACTCAAAAAAGTACTAAATAACATAACAGTTCCTTTCAATTATCATAAAGAGTTTAAAAGTATGGTATATAACTACTCCTTTAAAAAATCTTTACTTCCCAAAAATGCTACATTTACATTATATATGTCTAAGAATAAACATGTAATTCAAGTTTTTTTATTTAATTTTTTTTATTTACGGATTAAAATTTACTCTGAATAAAATTTTCCTTATAATCAGTATTAGTGTTTAATACAATTGATCAAGAGTAATATTGTATATATTATTTAAATGGTAGAATTTTTTAATTTTTAGCATCAAATAATTATTTGGTAAAAACTTAGCTATTAGCATGGTACAATTTTATTCTAATTTCGTCAATTACAATACAAAACCTAGGGTTGTGGAAAAAATTCGAAAACCAAACTAAACCGAAAAACCAGTTATCCGAAGTAACCGCTTAGATTTCAATTTGCAAATTGAAAAAATCAAAAAACCGTTTCGGTTAACAGTTCAAGTGTAATTTTGAACAAATAATGCAACCGATAATTCGGTTCGGTTAGTAACTGATTCAGAGGTAATCCGACCGATTCGGTCAGATTATCTCTTGAATGAAAAAACGATTCAATTCGAAAAGTAGACATCCGGTTCGGTTAACTAAATTTCACACGCTAGCATAACCTTACACTATTAATTGGTATATAAGGGCACAATGACACTATGAAAAAAAATCTTGGATATTTAAGCACTGATGCTACGTCGACGGATCTCCCACCCTAATATTCACGTGTCAGTGAGTCCAGAGGAAAAACTTGTTACCCTTAGGGGGAAACTTTCCTTAAATTTCAGGGAATTATATTAATAAACTTTATATTATTATTTTTTTTGAAAAAGGAAAATAAAAAGCGTATTAGGTTGGCAATGTCATTAATTTAAAGTAGCCGAACCGTTAATTGATGCGGTTGGAAGGTTCGGGCAGCCAACCGGTTGCTATAGCGAGTTTTATTAATTGGAGCCGACTACTTTGACCAAAACGTGCCTGCCACCACTTGAAGACAGATTCATTTCTTATCCAAAATCCCATTCAAAGTACAACAAGTGTTGCATGTTTGCGGATGGTCGAGAATTCGAGATCAGTTATGGCGGATTCTTCAATTGTTTGACTGAAATTCAAATTGATAATTTCTATCGAATTTGTGAGGGTTTTTTATTTATTTATTTAAATTGGTAGCAATAATTAGTTTGAGACTCCCTAAATTTGTGTTATTTATTCTATTTTAGTATCTATTTTTTATGTTAATTTATTCTGAAACTATTAATATCTCCTTAAAATAATAAAAAATCTTAAATATATAAAAAAAAAATTCCATGAATAGTGAAATAGAAAATTAGTAATTTTTGGAATTGTTGGACACTTAATACTATTTATCATGACAAGGCGGTGGTATTGACTCTTTTAAAAATTTATAGAATATGAAACTAATATTCACCTATGAATAACCACGATAAACGAATAGTTTCAACCCACGCCCTAGGTTAGATTTCCCATTGGGCGCAAACCAAAAAAAATAATATTGAAACTCCTTCCAGTGATTTCTTGCTAACAAGAAAGTGCTCTTACTAAATTAAGATAAGAAACAAAAAAAGTGGATAACCCTTTCATAGAAACTTAAAAAATCTCACCCAATTAGAGTTTTACACTTATTAGTTTAGGGTAAAATAAGCAAAATTTCTTAGAAGAAAGAAAAAGAAAAGGAAAAAGACATTTAAATTAAGTAATTTCTTTAATTGAAAAGGACAATCAAGTACCAAGAAATTGAATTTTGCCTAAGTATTTGCTTCCCTTTTTCTTCCGGGTTTTCATGAGTAAGCTGTAGCTTTCACTCCCAGCAGTCCAACTTCATTCCTTCCTTCTAGAAGCAATTAATTAACCAATTAAATCCTAACTAACCTTTGACTTTCTTATATTATAAAATTTACCGTTGATGTTTTTGACCAACATCCAAACCCCGTTTATACGCAACAAGATTTTTGGAGTTAAGCTATAAAATCTCTTTTAGATTATCTCTGTTTTTCTAGAAGATAAAGAGGATGATTAAATTATACGCAATTAATTAAAAAGTCAATAACTTAATTGGATTTTAATCTCTTGTTCTCCGAGATCATCTCCAAAAAATTTGTTATATAATTTGACTGTAAAGCCAATTTGGATTAATTTATTCACCATTTCACTTGCTAGTCCTTTTCCTTGATTTGAGTGTAATTGAACTTTCTTCGAAATATATTTTTTGATTTTAGATTAATTAAAAAAGCCCACCATGAATGACCAAAAAAACAATTATATTATTATTTTTATTTTTATTTTTTTATGACCAGTGGTATTCGGATAAGCTTATATGCGCATCAACTAATCCATTGAGACCCTGAGACTGAAAGAGCTTTTGTGCATACCCCTATTATCAATTAGAGGTGTTTAAAAGAACCGACTGGAACCAGAACCGACGGGTACCCAAGGTTTGATTCCGATTCCTACCCAGAATCGACCATCAACGGGTAGATTTCAGTTCTAAATTTTTGGAACCATTACTGTGCGGTTCCGGTTCTTATAGTTAGGAAGTGGAACCAGGAATCAAGACTAATATAAAATTAAATTAAATAGTAGGAGGTTAATAAAAGTTTTTTTGTAGAAAAAGTAATGTGAACATTTATATTTATATTTCATAACATTTAAAGTAAGTTGGTTTAACTTTTGAGAATCTGGTAAGTTGGTTTGCCTTTTGAGAATCTATCTTTACAAAACAATGGAGTTTGTAATTTTGAATTTATTAATTTATAATTTTATTTTTGTTAACAAGTTCCAGGTGGGGGTGTATTTGTAAGTTTTTAAGGGTTTTTTTGTCATTTTAAAAACTTTTGGGGGTCATGAATTTTACAAGGTACCCAGAATTGGAACCGGAACCGTTGTTACAGGTTCAGGTTTCGATTCCAAATTTCAAGGAACCGTTGATTCCGGTTCCTTCAAAAAATGCAAGGTACCCGGAACTGTAAATCCCTATTATCAACTGACAAGAGACTCGAATTGAAGACCTCTTGAATAATATACCCAAGAGTCTCCATCGAACCACTAACCAACATTAATCTCTTACTGTTAAATTTTAAATTCTTATTTGAGTTTAATATTAAGATATCTTAACATCAATCCCCTTAAGGTTTGATTAAATGACAAAAATCTTTGACTGTTAAATTCCAAGTGTTAAAATAATCGGTATAAGAGTAATTCAATATATGTTTATAAATTCATAATAGTGTATATTCTGATGATCTACTAACCGGATCAGTGATTTTGTTATTTTTCAAACTTTAGGGGGATTCTTGTTTTTTCACCAAACATTAGGATTGGATTTTTTTAACGCATTAACTGTTTGCTAAGATTTTGTTTGATGTTTGACTAATTGAAAATCCCCCACCGTGAAAACGAAAGACTTGAAAGTTGATCATATCATCTATGACAAGTAAATCAAGGTGGCCGAAGTCTAGAAAATGACAGTTGGGCCCCCAATTTTTTTTTTCTTTTTAAAACCAATTTGTCAATATTTTTTTTTTTTTTAATTGTACAATTATATGAGCCATCATGAATTAAAATAAATATATTACATAGACAACTGTATGTCTTAGTTTCTATTTTATAAATATATTTCTCTGGGTATATGTGATTATACTTTTCTTGAGCTAAGAGATAACCTGAAGAAAAAGTCAAATTCAATGAGCTAATAAAATAGTAAATAGAAGAATCAGTCCATTCTTTGTTTGAAATGTTCACACTTGACCGAATCAATGGAACCAAAATTCCAAGAAGACCAACTGATAATTGAGTTAATAACATTATAATAATACTATATGTTAAATGTAACCTCTAAGATTTATATTTTAAATTATTAAATTTAATGTCACTCATTTTAGAATAATTGGGTCAATTATAATGCACTCAAAGTTTTGTCTAGCTAGATCAATTGTATTCAAACTGCTTACCTATATGGGTTTCCGAATGTCAAGATAATTAACATCAATTTTGTGTCCACATTAAATCAATTTCAATATTAAAAAATGCCCATTCAATATTGTCTACCTCCATAGTCTACTTATCTATGTTATCTTCAAGACAAAATTCTTTCTTTATTCTTTATATCGACCTCTTCATTGAAATATTGATTACAACCCTATAATGATATACCAAATTATTGTGTTATATTATCATATAATAAGTGTTTCTAAGTATCCCACTATATCAACTTTGACTTATAATACTAATTCATAATTTTCATAAATTATATCAAACGGGTCGTATATAATAAATTATTACCTTTAGGTTGCGTACTGTCAGTGCCTTAAGAAGATTACTTCGATAATCTATCTTTTAATCCGATCATTACATTGTTTGGTCCAGCAGGTAATAAAAAGTTACGGTATTACTCAAGTAATATGAGATGTGATACAGGAGGTTACGTCATTATCGACTCGAAGGATGATATTTTAAGATTATCGTGGTAATCATATTTTTGTTCCAGTTTTATCCTTATTTAATAAAAATTTCAGACACAGATGCCCTCCTATTGATGATAAATAATAATTAATCCAACTTGTTGAATAATTTCTTTAACCTTATTAATTAATTATTTGGACAAAATTGCCCCATATACTTGCAAGTTGTGATGTTAATAGGGCCTTGGAATATTAAATACTTTTGGTTTGATGCATGAACCCTTATCCATAATACCTTGGAATATATAAAGGGCATTTCAAGGTTAATAACATTANACAACCTGAAGAAAAAGTCAAATTCAATGAGCTAATAAAATAGTAAATAGATGAATCAGTCCATTCTTTGTTTGAAATGTTCACACTTGACCGAATCAATGGAATCAAATTCCAAGAAGACCAATGTATAATTGAGTTAATAACATTATAATAATACTATATGTCAAATGTAACCTCTAAGATTTATATTTTAAATTATTAAATTTAATGTCACTCGTTTTAGAATAATTGGGTCAATTATAATGCACTCAAAGTTTTGTCTAGCTAGATCAATTGTATTCCAATTGCTCACCTATATGGGTTTCCTAATGTCAAGATAATTAACATCAACTTTATGTCCACATTAAATCAATTTCAATATTCAAAAATGCCCATTCAATATTGTCTACCTCCATAGTCTACTTATCTATGTTATCTTCAAGACAAAATGCTTTCTTTATTCTTTATATCTACCTCTTTATTGAAATATTGATTACAACCCTTTAATGATATACCAAATTATTGTGTTATATTATCATATAATAAGTGTTTCTAAGTATCCCGCTATATCAACTTTGACTTATAATACTAATTCATAATTTTCATAAATTATATCAAATGGGTTTGAAGGAAACAGAGTCGTATATAATAAATTATTACCTTTAGGTTGCGTATTGTCAGGGGCCTTAAAAAGATTACTTTGATAATCTATCTTTTAATCCGATCATTACATTGTTTAGTTTAACATGTAATAAAAAGTTCTGGTATTACTCAAGTAATATGAGATGTGATATAGGAGATTACGTCATTATCGACTTGGAGGATGATATTTTAAGATTACCATGATAATCATAATTTTTGTTCCAATTTTATCCTTATTTAATAAAAAATTCAGACACAAATACCCTCCTATTGATGTCAAATAACAATTAACCCAATTTGTTGAATAACTTCTTTAACCTCATTAATTAATTATTTGGACAAAATTGCCCCATATACTTGCAAGTTTTGATGTTAATAGGGCTTTGGAATATTAAATACTTTTGGTTTGATGCATGATCCCTTATCCATAATACCTTGGAATATATAAAGGGCATTTCAAGGTTAATAATATTATTGGGGGCAACTTGCAAGTTGTGATGTTAATGGGGCCTTGGAATATTAAATACTTTTGGTTTGATGCATGAATCCTTATCCATAATACATTGGAACTTTGTTCTTACTCCTAACTCCACCGTGTCAAAATATTTTCATACCTTAATTAATTACCCAATATAGTTTACACGAACTAAACACAATAATAATTTTATTGATAATCTATAATAAAATATTATCCGAGCGAAATACCCTTTCATATTATTTCGGTAAACAAATGGTGTAAAATCATTGACTCTTACCTATCTCAAGGTTTTACTCCATAGAGCTATCGCTATTTTTAAACAATGGGTATTACAAAATGATTGACTCTTACCTACCTCGAGGTTTAAGGAAATATCAGCAAAACCTCAAAGATATAAAAAATTATCATAACCTCCTCTCATATTTGGAAAAATTATTACTTATCTCCCTTTGAGCATGCAAGCTGTTTTTCCATTGGGCCCCCTTTATTTCGGAAATATTTCATTTTATCCCATTTCCTAAATATATATAATTTTTGCTCTTTCAATTCATTAAATATCACACTTTGACTCCAAGCATAATTTTCGGATTGTGCCAGGTAAGAGTAATAAGGCTCTCTTGAAAAATGGGTTACAGATAATCGATGAATAAGAATCAATTCCCTTCTTCAGGATTTTGCAAAGAATATGAAAATGCGTCCAATACTAGAAGAAGAACATAATGAAAAATTGTATCTGATCTTGTGTGGATTTGATTCACATGCCACGAGCCAATTGGGCGCATGTGTGTAAAGTAAAGGCGCGCCAAATTTGTCGGTCTCCTCCCGGTACTGTATACAGTCGCCTTCCTTAATCAAGTGAACCAAAAATTTCCACCTTTACAGATAATACAGATGAATATTAAATAACTCCTCAATTTCAGACGTGCGTGTAATATTCAATATAAAAAATTATATTAAACTCCCATTCAATCATAACATTAAAAAAAAAATACTTTTTTTGTTTTCACCAGGAACCTGCACAGAAACCCTCCACCTGGTAGATGTTGACGCTTCTTTATGAGCTCATATATATATAATGGTAACGTGTATGAACTTTGAATAACTCGGTCATTGAGTTTAAAAAGATCAACCCTGTTGAGTTGTTGAACTCGTTTCATCAAGAAAGGATACAAGAGTGGAGGGTTGAAGCTGGTTTTGCGGTGTAAACGATTAGTCTGTTGAAATGGATAGTGGGGATGTGTATAGATTGAGGGGAAGTTTACGGATAGGAAGTAATTCGTTGAGGGGATCGTCGAGGAGGGCGGTTCCCATTGATGTATTTTCAAGGTCTGTAAGAGAAGAAGACGATGAAGAGGCTTTAAAATGGGCGGCATTAGAGAAATTGCCAACGTTTGATCGTTTGAGGAAAGGCATACTCAACACTTCGCGCGGTGGTTATGATGAAATTGAGGTAGACAATCTTGGGCCGCAGGAAAAGCAGAAGTTGATTGAAAAGTTGATTAAAATTGCAGAAGTTGATAATGAAGCGTTTCTCTACAAGCTTAGGGACCGTATTGATAGGTAAAAAAATTAATCTTGTTTATGCAGAGTGATGTTTTTGCATGTTCGTGAACAGAGAAGCTCTGTTTTGTTCCTGTTTTTATTTGTGTTTTTCACTTTTTTTTTTTTGTTCTTGGATTTCTTTCTTTTCAGAGTTGGAATTGAGGTTCCTAAAATTGAGGTTCGATTTGAGCATTTGAATATTGAGGCAGAAGCATATGTGGGAAGTAGAGCTTTGCCTTCTTTCGTTAACTTCTCTATCAACATGATAGAGGTAACAATATAGAAAAATATGAATCTTGTAAATTATTTTTCATTTATGTTTATGTGTTTGTTCTGGTTAAGTTTTGACTTTATTTCTTTGATTTGGTTTGAAGGGTTTCTTGACTTATCTGCATATTCTTAAAAATCGAAAGAGACGCTTTACAATCCTTAACGATGTCAGTGGAATCATCAAGCCCAAGAGGTGAGAGTTGAATTCCTAATATGTTCTTTGAATGCAGATTTAGAATATCTGGCAGTTATTTATAATTTGGTTCAATATTTTGTTGCAGAATGACATTGCTTTTGGGTCCTCCGGCATCTGGAAAGACCACACTACTGTTGGCTTTGGCTGGGAAGCTTGATCCTTCTCTAAAGGTGTGATTTTATATCTGAATTTAGCTTTAAAATGTTGACTATTTGGTTACTATTTCTAATTTGAGAAGTGAATTATGTTCTGTAGACAACTGGTGAGGTGACATACAATGGGCACCAGCTGAATGAGTTTGTGCCGCAGAGAACTGCTGCTTATATCAGTCAACATGATTTGCATATAGGAGAAATGACTGTTAGGGAAACTTTGGCCTTCTCTGCAAGATGCCAGGGGGTCGGAACCCGTTATGGTTAGTTTCATGGGTTCTTTTCCCCCTTTAATTATAAAATTCAGAGTTTATGCTGCTGTTCTTTTGTGTAGTTTAAGCCAATACTGATTACTGCTTCTATATATTGCAGAAATGTTGGCGGAATTGTCAAGAAGAGAGAAAGCAGCAAATATTAAGCCTGATCCTGATATTGATGTCTACATGAAGGTGAGAGAAGTTGAAATTTGTTTTAAAGATATGTTTTCATTCCAATCAAAGAAGATCAAAACAACAATTTTTCTTTAATGTTTTCCTATGACTTGATGTCATATTAGATAAACTTTAGAATGTTCAATTCCTGCCATATTTAGCCCTTTTTTTGTGAATTGGTCTTTGTAATTTGTGTCAGGTTAGCAAATTGGATTCTGAGTAGAGTCATATTTGTAAGCATTGAGTTGTACATATCGTGATTAAGTTTCTTATATTTCCATGTCAATTCCCATGTCACAGGCAGCAGCAACAGAAGGCCAAGAAGCCAGCGTGATTACTGATTATATTATAAAGGTAAAATCATTGTTAAATCACTCTTACAATAATGTTTAAGTATTATCAAGAACAGGTAACATAATATCACTAGTTTAATTAATCTCCCTCATAAATTTACAGATTTTAGGACTGGAAGTCTGTGCTGATACCATGGTAGGTGATGAAATGTTTAGAGGTATCTCAGGAGGACAAAAGAAGCGAGTTACAACAGGTAATTGCTGAACTTCCTTAATTCATTTATGTTGTAGAGATAGATAACAATTTTCTATCAGTTATTCAAGCATATAACCTTTTTAAATGATAAAATTATAGGTGAAATGCTGGTTGGACCAGCGAATGCACTGTTCATGGATGAGATATCAACTGGTTTGGACAGCTCAACAACCTTCCAAATTGTGAATTGTCTAAGGCAATCTGTTCACATCTTGGATGGAACCGCTGTGGTCTCCCTCCTACAGCCAGCACCAGAGACTTATAATCTCTTTGATGACATTATCCTTCTATCTGATGGTCAGATTGTGTACCAGGGTCCCCGTGAACAAGTGCTAGAATTTTTTGAATCCATGGGCTTCAGATGTCCCGAAAGAAAAGGCGTCGCTGATTTCTTGCAAGAAGTATGTGTTGATAGAGCTATTTTTAAATTTATTATTATTATTTTTTTTCAATCAATATGAAAATGAAAGATGAGGCTCACATGTAACGTGTAATATTCAATGACATGTTGCAGGTGACATCAAAGAAAGATCAGCAACAGTATTGGGCACGTAGAGATGAGCCTTACAGGTTTATTACAGTCAAGGAATTTTCTGATGCATTTCAATCATTCCACGTGGGTCGGAAAATTGGCAATGAACTTGGAGTTCCATTTGATAAGACAAAGAGCCACCCAGCTGCTTTGACTACCGAAACATATGGTGTTAGCAAGAAGGAGCTGTGGAAAGCTAACGTATCAAGAGAAATTTTGCTGATGAAGAGGAATTCTTTTGTCTACAAATTCAAGCTCACACAAGTGTGTACAATCTTCATTTTGAGTTGTTTTTTAATATCTTACTTATGTAGTCATAATAACTTAATGTTTTTTTTTTCTGCAACTAGCTTACGGCAATGGCTCTGCTTACTTGTACAATCTTCTTTCGAACCAAGATGACCCGAGATAATCAAAATGATGGAACAATTTTTACGGGTGCCATGTTCTTCACTGTTATTATGGTCATGTTCAATGGAATGGCAGAGATTTCTATGACCATAGCTAAGCTTCCTGTTTTTTACAAGCAAAGAGACCTCCGTTTCTATCCTTCTTGGGCATATGCTCTTCCCACATGGATTCTCAAGATCCCCATCTCAGTGATTGAGGTTGCTGTTTGGGTTGCCATAGCCTATTATGTAGTTGGTTTTGATCCCAACGCTGGCAGGTAAGAAGATAAAGAAAATGATGAATTTGCTGGAAATGTTTGTTCTATTAATTCAACAGATAAGTAAATAAGGTCAACTGTTCATTGCAGGTTTTTTAAACAGTACTTAGTTCTCTTGCTAGTTAACCAGATGTCTTCTGGAATGTTCCGATCAATTGCTGCAATGGGCAGGAACATGATAGTTGCTAATACATTTGGATCATTTGCATTGCTCCTGCTTTTTGCATTGAGTGGATTTATCCTTTCAAGAGGTATAAAAAATACCCTCTTTTTGATAAAACAATTAGTATCTTACAAATCAAAGTTTAAATATAACATTTTTTCTTTTTCTGTTTAATAATGCAGCTGACATCAAGAAATGGTGGATATGGGCTTACTGGTGTTCACCTTTGATGTATGCGCAGAATGCAATAGTGGTTAATGAGTTTCTTGGACATAGTTGGAATAAAGTAATGCATTTAATGACTTTTTTTTTTTGTATTTGTATTTGTATTTGTCTATTGATAATATTCTAATGTCATAACTTCTTTCATTTAAAAGTTTGATCCAGCTTCAAATGGGACACTAGGAGTTGCAGTTCTGAAGTCTCGCTCATTCTTCACAGAAGCATATTGGTATTGGATAGGAATTGGGGGACTAGTTGGTTTCGTGCTACTGTTAAACGTCATTTTCACTTTGGCTCTCACTTATCTCAACCGTGCGTATTTTTACCTTCTTTACTTTAATTCATTCTGAAATTGAGAAAATATGACCTAATTTCGAGCAAATATGTGCAGCATTCAATAAGCCTCAGACTATTGTACCAGACGAATCTAAAAGTGATGAGCCTGAAAACAGCACTGGAGGAGCCATTCAGTTACAAACCTATGGAAGTAGCTCGAGTCACAGAGCTCACTCAGGTGAGAATTCTCATTTACATGTTTGTGTGTGTATATCTGTGATGTTTATTCTGTATATGCCTTTTCAGTGACAAATTTTAATTGACATGCAGAGAGAGAAGATGTCATTAGGAGGAGATCAAATTCCTCTGCTTTTTCTGCGTCCATGTCAGAGGCTGTTCGTCTCAAGAAAAGAGGAATGGTTCTTCCATTTGAACCACATTCCATCACCTTTGATGAAATTACATACTCAGTTGACATGCCACCGGTAAATTAAGTTTTGCAAGCAATACATATCTGCAAAAGTTTGGATGATATATATTGTCTCAAGCAATTTAGTCCAGACATGATGACCACTTGATTTAATATAACTTTGCAGGAAATGAAAGTCCAAGGTGTTGCTGAAGACAAATTGGTGCTTCTGAAAGGTGTGAGTGGTGCTTTTAGGCCTGGTGTTCTTACTGCTTTGATGGGTGTAAGTGGTGCTGGTAAAACCACTCTGATGGATGTATTGGCTGGTAGAAAAACTGGCGGATACATCGATGGGACCATCACAATTTCTGGGTACCCAAAGAAGCAAGAAACGTTTGCTCGCATTGCAGGATACTGTGAGCAAAATGACATCCACTCTCCTCATGTAACTGTATACGAGTCTTTGACCTATTCCGCTTGGCTCCGTTTACCCTCTGAAGTGGATTCCAACACTAGAAAGGTAGGTAAAATGAAATTGCTATTGTGTTTCCAGCTTATTGTTTCTCTCTGTCTCTTTCTCTATAGAGCTTAAACATATTAGTCACTATCATCATCTTCAAGTTGAATAAATTGTTGATAATACTAATTATAATTTCACTGGTGGTTTGCAGATGTTCATCGACGAAGTCATGGACCTTGTGGAATTAACTCCATTGAGAAACGCACTAGTTGGTTTGCCTGGTGAAAATGGTCTGTCAACTGAGCAGCGCAAGAGGCTTACCATAGCAGTTGAGCTCGTAGCAAACCCATCAATCATATTTATGGATGAGCCAACTTCAGGTCTAGATGCAAGAGCTGCTGCAATTGTTATGAGAACAGTTAGGAACACTGTGGACACAGGAAGAACGGTGGTTTGCACCATCCATCAGCCAAGCATTGACATATTTGAAGCCTTTGATGAGGTGAGTAATTTTAACTCACATAGTGGTTACGGTTTCTTTTGGATTCTGTTCTATCCCATGAGTATGATACATTAAACATGTCATTGCAGCTATTCCTATTGAAGAGAGGAGGAGAAGAAATTTATGCTGGGCCTTTGGGTCGCCATTCTAGACATCTGATAAAGTATTTTGAGGTATGAAGTGATGAATATTCTCAAATAACAAGTAATGCAAGTTTTAACTCAAATTACATTATAATATTAACTAATGCATTTATTTTCGTGCAGGATATTCAAGGAGTTAGTAAAATTACGGATGGTTACAATCCAGCTACTTGGATGTTGGAAGTTACTTCTATGTCTCAAGAAGTAGTTTTGGGTGTTGATTTTGCTGAAATCTATAAAAATTCAGAACTGTACAGGTTGGTTTATGTTAAACTGCTAGTCTACGTCACTCAACCAATATATATCACCTCTGTGCCAAGCACTGAAGATGACTAATCTAGCTTTTCTATTGTTATTAGCTTAAATTTATTGCTGATGTATATCATGTGTTTCAGGAGAAACAAGGCACTCATTAAAGATTTAAGCAGGCCTGTTCCAGGATCAAAGGACATCTATTTCCCTACTCAATATTCACAATCGTTCTTGATCCAGTGTGTGGCTTGCTTATGGAAACAACGTTGGTCATACTGGCGTAATCCATCATACACAGCCGTCAGATTTCTGTTCACAACCTTTATAGCTTTGATATTTGGGACAATGTTCTGGGACTTGGGCATGAAA
The DNA here is from genome assembly GCF_008641045.1 of Pistacia vera. NCBI lineage: Eukaryota > Viridiplantae > Streptophyta > Magnoliopsida > Sapindales > Anacardiaceae > Pistacia > Pistacia vera. Next base: position 963,134 of record NW_022196110.1, on the reverse strand, counting down.
ACGTGAGTTATAACACTATGCATATCCATAATTTGAAGTCTTGTATTTTCCTCCACCCTTTAATCTTCATTTTGAAATTTTAAATCACAGGAAAACTAGACAAGATCTGTTTAATGCAATGGGTTCCATGTATGCTGCTGTTATCTTCCTTGGTGTCCAAAATGCTGCAGCTGTACAGCCAGTTGTGGCGGTTGAAAGGACAGTGTTTTACCGAGAAAGAGCCGCTGGAATGTATTCAGCTGTGCCGTACGCCTTTGGGCAGGTATTGGTTTTTAACATGTTACATCTTTCACATGTAAGTGTCTTTGTGAACTTCAATATGGAATTTAACTTAATATCGTGTTTTGCAGATTGTGGTTGAGCTTCCTTATATATTTGCTCAAGCTGCAGTCTATGGCGTCATAGTGTATGCAATGATTGGATTCGAATGGGATGCTGCTAAGTTCTTTTGGTACTTATTCTTCATGTACTTCTCATTACTATACTTCACCTTCTACGGCATGATGGCTGTGGCTATGACACCAAACCACCACATCTCCGGCATTGTTTCCTCTGCATTTTACGGAATATGGAACGGCTTTTCAGGTTTCATCATCCCAAGATCTGTAAGTATTACCTGCCCTCATTCATTCAAACACTACCTTCCCTCTGCTCACACATATCTGATCACCAACTAACTCTCTCCTTTCATTTTATTCCTTAACTTGCTCGATAACAGAGAATTCCAATATGGTGGAGATGGTACTACTGGGCATGCCCTGTCTCTTGGACGTTGTACGGGTTGGTTGTGTCACAGTTCGGAGATCTTCAGGATATACTCCAAGAAAATGGTGGCGTAGAACAAACAGTGGAACAGTTTTTGAGAGAATTTTTCGGTTTCAGGCGTGATTTTCTTGGAGTAGTTGCAGTTGTTGTTGTTGCATTCTCAGTTCTGTTTGCACTAATCTTTGCAGCAGGAATCAAGGTATTAAATTTCCAGAGAAGATAGAAATTTAATCCCACTTTTTGTATTAGTATTTTCTTCATTGTTACCTTTTGTATAGTGTTCTGTCAATGGGTCACTTTTAGTAGCAAATTTGTATAAGTTTCAATATTTGTAATTTACTGTAAGCTGCTGGACCAAATTAAAGAATAATGTACACACTTTTTTATTATGATTCCATTGATTAAGTAATTGAAGAAACTATGATCCATTTTGTCAAAATCACAATATTTCCTCTTTTTTCCTGATTTATTTCTGGAGTTTGAGTTTGAATTGAATATTCACCAAAACAAAGTTACTCATATGTGTAATAAGAGAAATTTAGTGAAGAAAATATTACATTCAATTAATAAAAAGATAATAATAATATTAATGAAGTATGTTAAGAACACATAAAGAGGACATGGTTATACCTAAATTTTCCAACTTCATAGTCAGTTTATTACGTCACTCATTATATCATCTCATTTAATGGCTTATTGAAGAGAGGTTAACTGACTTCTTTCCATCCAAAAAATGATACTTTCCCAATTTCGGACGTTAGAAATACCACTTTCCCATCCAAACCACAAACTTTGCTAATAATTTCCTTTAAATACAGTAATATTAATTGCAAAGATGAAAATCCCCTACCAAATTTCAATCCTTAATTGCTTGCTACCGTGGATCAAACTTTCACACACGATTCTAGTAGACTCCGACCACCACAATCTAACGTTCTACCACCAAACGAATCACCATCCACCTCTCTTCAATAACCCCAACAATTTGGATCGTGATAGCTCTCCAATCACCAACAACCGTGGTTCAGTTCTTTTTTTGAATAGTCAACGTCCGATGAATGGTGAACAACCAAGGTCTAGGATGATGAGGCTTTTAAAGAGGAGGTGTCGTTGATACTACAAGTGGCTTTAGGTGGAATTTTTGGCAGCTAGATCGGCTGGAATCTGGCCTAGAAGCTCAATGATCATGCGAATAAAAAACCGGCGATGGCTGGTGATTGGCGTGCTCGGTGTGGCGGGAAGGTGAAGGGTTTTTGTGAGTGAAGGATGGAGAGCTATCACAGTCCAAATTGTTAGGGTTATCGAAGAGGGATGGTTGATGATTGGTTTGGTGGTAGAAGGTCAGATTGTAGTGGTTGGAATTGACCAGAATTATGTGTGAAAGTTTGATTTGCAGTGGCTGGCAATTAGGGATTGAAATTTGCAGGGGTATTTTTGTCTTTGCAATCAATATTGCTTTATTTAAAGGAAATTATTAACAAAGTTTGTGTTTTGGGTGGGAAAGTGTCATTAAGCCATTTTTTGGATGGGAAAAAGTGGTTAACTCTATTGAAAAATCAACTAAATTTTAGTTGGGTTTATTTATTTATTTTTAAAATGGGGGTATTGTTAAACAAACTAACATGATTTAAGTGTTCTAATTAAATTATGGGGTTTTTCTCAACCTCAATGTTTTAATCAAATAAACAAATTTCTCCTTAGATTTTAGAAATAACATAAATTCTCTTGCCGTAAGTGAGCCGTTAATTTATCACATGATGTTTAATAAATATCTATTATATTGTCTCTTGTTGTTATTTTAATACCAAAAGTGTAAGAATTTCTACTACTATTATATTTTAGGAAAATTTTTGTTACTTAATTATAAGAGTAATACTACAAATATAACATTTTTTTATAACATTTTTTATACAATATTATGTGGCAAAGTATGATTAATTGATTTTAAATTAAAATTAAATTTTTACTTAAATATCTTTTACCACATAATATTGTATGAAAAATATTATGCGAGAATGTTATATGTATAATATTATTCTAATTATAAATTTAGGGAGATTATTTTATTGCTTTTATGGAAAGCACGTATACAACTGGTCAACTTTTCAATATTATCATAACAATATTATAAAGAATTTTAACAGTTGAGTAATAAATAACCCACGTCTTCTAGAAGAAAAGTTATTATATCGTAATTATTGTTTATACTTTAGGATATTGTAAAAGTAGAAAAATAAAAATTCTCATAAGCAAAAGAAATTACAATATAATTTCTATAAATTAATAATTTTGGGATCATATAAATTCGATTAATTAAAAAAGTATTAATTAATCGATAAATTAATATTATTAATTTATAAAGTGTATTTACGATTTTATGAACATATATTTAATCAATTAAAAATTCATTGTATTTTATCAGTGTAAGCAATTGAATATGAATTAATTAATTAAATATATATTAAAACATTAATTTAAATTCATTATACTTATATACTTAATTAAATAACATTTTTTTATATATAATAAATTCAGTGTACTTATATACTTAATTAAATAATATTCATTATATATAATTACATTAATTTAATTAAATGTATTCAACAAAAAAATATGTGTGCATAATTTAATTAAATTAAATGTATAAACAACACTTTATAATTTTTTATTGCAATTCGAGAATTCAACCCCAAAACTTATAAATGCAATGAGAAAAATTAGAGATAAGATCTAACAAGATTTAAATTTTAAGAAAAAACAAGTAACATTAAAGCAATGTTTTGAAAACCGGACCGGACCTTGACCTGGTCAAGGGTCTAGTTATAGTTTGATTGGTCCGGCCGATTAAACCGTCGTTTTAACAGGTGGTCCGAAAGTTTAAAATCTTGCAAAAACACCCTTAAAATATACGTTTCACTCCCTACAGGTTTGAAATCTAGCAAATACATCCTTATGATCTGTTTGGACTTTGACTTTTCTGACCAAATTTTGGCTGATTCCGGTGGCCAAAATTCAATCTGACACCACCACTTAAACCACCGTCCTCCACTCAACAAAACCTTGGAATTTGGTAGTCCCCCATTTGCCGGTCGTGACTTGCGAACATCGTCGCAATTAGGTTGATTTTTCTGACCAAATTTTGGCATAAAAAATTCAATCCAACACTACCACCGAAACCACCGGCCTCCACTCTACAAAATTCATCTAACCTCGGCACTTGGTAGCCCCTTGTTCTTCGGCTATGACTTGCGTATTGGGTTGATTTTTCTAGCCAAATTATGGCTGATTCTGGGGTCCAAAATTCAATCCGACGCCACCCCTTGAACCATCGACCTCCACTCTACAAAACTCTTCTAACCCTGGCATCTGATAGCCCCTTGTTCATCGACGGTGAGATTAGGGATTTGGGTAAACAGTAAAATAGGAAATTAGGATCGAAGAGGACATCGGTAGACGGTCTGACTGATCTGACTAGCCGGTCTAACTTGGTTTTCAGAATATTGCAATAGAGTCATATTTTAATAAAATATCATAGTCAATGAGCAACTTATATATTTATGATATGAACTGTGAACAGGACTACAAAGTTATGTAGAGTTTTCCATAAAAGTATAATTTTATTAATTTACCAAAATTGTTAATTTAACCATATATATAATAAATGTTATTAATTTATCGAGTATTAGTTTATAGGGATTATGCCGTATATTACTTTATAGATATGGTTTCCTCAACAATATTCCAACGTTTTGTAAAAATGAAAGAGTTAAAACATTAACCCCTTCAGTTTAATAAAAATCTTTTCGAGATTTTTAAAATTCATTAAAAACTTTTACAGCTGTATAATTTGTTTATGAAAAATGGGTTAAATACTTAAATTTAGTGAAATAAATTTAAAAAGTCAACTGATTTCAATTGGGTTTATTTAAACAAACATGATTGGTTATTTAATAATTCTACTTCTTTTATTTGGAAAGTACGTAAAGCTATTGAATTTTATTTTAACATTATTAGAAAGAATCTTAACAATTGGATAATTAAAAAAAAAATCCCGATCCTCTAGAAGAGAAGTTATTACGCTTTTATATAATTATTGTTTAAGGTTTTCTTCCATCTCGAGGTTTAATCAAACAGCAAAACTCTTTAATATTTCAAAAATAACTTTAATTATAAGCAAAAGACATGTTCTCACCCAAGGTTTTGCTAATCCTTCAGTTCCCACCCAAAAACTAATACCACTAGCAATTTTTAGCCTCTTGCATGCGTGTTGACGGTGTTATTATTATACTGCTCTTGACTAATATATTAGTAAATTACTTTTTAACCCTAAATTTATAGAATTAGAAAATTAAATATATTACTTTCAATTTTATTTCAATAACACCCTTTTCTTCAACGTTCATATCATCCCCATGTCCAACCACCCAACTAGAGATGGCGGTGGACCGTGCCGACTTAAAAATTCAAGGCCCATCATGCCATGGATCGGGCCATGCCAAAGCCCACAAAAATTTGTGCCCTATCGCGCCATGTCGGCCTACCAAATTTGAAGGCCCACGGCAAGACACGACCCACTATATATCGTGTTGTGCCTTAGGTCGTGTCGTTGGTTGTGCCATGGGCCGGCCTACGTGCTTTGTAAAAATATCGATATTTATAAATAATGGTAATTTTGATTTATTATTAATAATTATTATAAAAATATTTTATATTTTATATTTAGTGACATTTTGTATTTATATTAATTTAAAAAATATATAATCACTATAAAATATAATAAAATAATGAGACATTAAAATATTAATTGAATTTCAACACTTTTTATTACTTATAAGTTATAATTATAAATTATAAATACAAACTTAGAAATTAAGATTAAAAATTATTATATTTCTTCATTTTCATTCATTTCTAAATTCTTAAAATCTTCAAATATATCTTCAACAACACATTTTTTAATTTTTATTTTTTTCGTGCTGTACCGTGTCGGCTCACATGCTTTTTTTGAGGTTCACGACATAGCTTGCATATTTTCATACCGACTGTGCCGGCTCTACACTTGATCACTGCGACCACCCAGCCATTGCCGCCATCGCCACCAAACCACTATCACCATTTAGCCAAATTAAAAAAATTTCAGGAAAATCCTATACATCTCAAATTTATCAACACCCTCTTTAATCCAATAAATTTTCTTTCAATTCAAACAATCTTCATCACCAACAATCCAAACAACACAACACCAACAATCCCAACAAACTCTATCAAATTTATTTAAAGTAGTGGCTAGATCGGGCAACCATGATTTGACCACCTCTTGGTCGGAATGGGTTGCTAAACGACAACACCTTGGTGGAGTTAACTAGGTCGCGGTGACCAACGATTGTGAGAGGGTTGGTGGCCAGATCGTAGGCGCCAAATCTGGTTTTGTGGCCGACTAGATCGGGAAGCCACAATTTGACCACCTCTTGGTCGGAATGGCTTGCCAAACGACAACACCTTAGGGGAGTTGACTAGGCCGCGGTGGCTGGAAATTGTTAGAGGGTAGACGACTATGGGTTAAGGAGGGAGAGAGGAGTACGACTGCTAGTTAGGGAGAGAAATGGGAGGTTATGGCTGAGGGAGGGAGAGAGAAGCGACGGAAAAGAAGAAATAGTTTCATAAATAGGGTGCTTGTAAGAGAAATTTGAGATGTAAAGGGTTATTTTGAAAATTTTGTTTTTATTTTAGATTTAATGTAGTGGAAATAACCACTTTATTCTTTAACCATTACATTAAACAGTTTTCGGTTGATTTAAGGGTAAGAATATAGAATATATAAAATCATGAGTGGGAACTTGCAGATTCACAAAACCTTGGGTGGGGACATGTCTTTTACTAATTTCTATGCAATTAGAAACTTAGAATTTAGGATAGGATAAGTTAATGCATATTTATGTAGTTGCTCAACTATTGTTTATTTCAACACTAGAAACTTAAACGATTGAATGATTTCTGCTATTATATGACCTTGTGGGGATTATTGTAATTAACCCTATTGTTTATTTTATACAGGATATCGTAAGAATAAAACAAAAAATCTCACAATTAAAGGTTATGAATGATATTACTTACCAGACACGGTATCCAGAACCGGCGCTGACAACTGTAAGAATACTGACAATTACTCAACAATATCCCAACTATATCTCGACCTTCTGTGGAAAAATAAAATAATACGTAATCTTCTAGAAGCAATTCCATATTTCCAACAATTGAAGTTTTAACACATCAAATCAACCTCACATTCCTCTGTCACTCTCCTTATATAAATGCTAAACTAATTAACATCCCAATATATGCAAAACTAATCTCTTTTGAAGGGTTTTTGTAGCATTTTTTAACGATGCATGGGGGAGATTTGTACAATGGGGGAGGTAGTTTACGTTTGGGAAGTGGTTCAATGAGAAGTAATGGAAGAGATTTATTTTCGAGGTCTTTAAGAGAAGATGATGATGATGAAGAAGCATTAAAATGGGCTGCATTGGAGAAATTGCCAACTTATGATCGTTTGAGGAAAGGCATATTGACTACTCCCGAAGGTTGTGTTGATGAAGTTAATGTGAATAATCTTGGACTTCAGGAAAGGCAGAAGTTGATTGAAAAGTTGGTTAAAATTGCTGAAGTTGATAATGAGAAGTTCTTGTTGAAACTCAAGAACCGCATTGATAGGTAAAATTTTATAAAATTTCATTATGCTAAATATGAAACAGAGGAAGTCGGTTCTGGTTCTTGAAGTTCTTAATTTCATGTGTATTGTTCTTTGATTGTTTTGTTGTGATTTTCCTTTATTTTGAATAATTTTCAGAGTTGGGATTGAAATTCCGAAAATCGAGGTTCGATTTGAACATCTAAATGCGGAAGTAGAAGCATATGAAGGAAGTAGAGCTTTGCCTTCATTTTTTAACTTCTGTTTCAGCATCATAGAGGTAACAATTCATAGATATGAATCATGAATCTTGTAAAAAATTTATGTGATTTTGTTAAGTTTTAACTAACGTTTTTCTTAATCTCTTAATTTGGTTTCAAGGGTCTCTTGAATTCTCTCCGTATTCTTTCAAGTAAAAAGAAACAATTGAAAGTTCTGCAGGATGTCAGTGGAATTATCAAGCCAGGAAGGTGGAATCGAATCCCTAATTTTGTACCTTGAAAGCAAATATAGAAAGTCTGTGTACTGATTTCTTTTATTCCTTCATTGCAGAATGACATTGCTTTTGGGTCCTCCAGCTTCCGGAAAGACTACTCTACTATTGGCTTTGGCCGGCAAGCTTGATTCTTCTCTAAAGGTGAGATTTCATACATGAAATTCGCTTTAAAATGTTGTCTATTTGGTTAGTATTTCTAATTTGGGAAGTTAATTATGTTCTGTAGACATCTGGGAGGGTGACATACAATGGGCATGAGATGCATGAGTTTGTGCCACAGAGAACTGCTGCTTATATCAGTCAACATGATGTGCATATAGGAGAGATGACTGTAAGGGAAACTTTGGCCTTCTCTGCAAGATGCCAGGGGGTTGGAACGCGTTATGGTTAGTTTGATGGATTGCTTTCTTATTTCCCCCTTCAAGGATAAAATAAAAAATGGGTCGATGAATTTTTAAATAGTTTAAGCATTTCTGATTGCTACTTTTGTAAAATGAAGAGTTATTAGCGGAATTGTCAAGAAGAGAGAAAGCCGAAACTATTAAGCCTGATCCTGACGTTGATGTCTTCATGAAGGTGAGAGCATACTGATTGAGCTTCAATGTTCTATTCCTACCATGTTTAGCAAATCGAATTGGATTGTTATCAATCTTATAGGCCTGGAGCTGCACTCATGGTGATTGAACTTATATTTGTCTCTCTCAATTCTCAATTCACAGGCAGTAGTAACAGAAGGTCAAGAAGCCAATGTGATCACTGATTACATTCTGAAGGTAACGTCTTTGTTTAATAAATTTTAACATAATGAACCCTTATCAAGAACAAGTAACATAATGACAATAGTTGAATCACACTTTCTCTCAAATTTTTCAGATTTTAGGACTGGAAGTCTGTGCTGATACAATGGTGGGTGATGAAATGTTTAGAGGAATATCAGGAGGACAAAAGAAGCGAGTTACAACAGGTATGTCAAACTTCATGAATCATTTATGTTCCAGAGATGGATAACACTCTGCCATCTTTTTCAATTTAAGAATATAATAATTTCAATTATAGGTGAAATGCTTGTTGGACCAGCGAATGCAGTGTTCATGGATGAGATATCTACAGGTTTAGACAGCTCTACAACTTTCCATATTGTAAATTGTATCAGGCAAACCATTCACATCCTTGATGGAACTGCTCTGATCTCTCTCCTTCAGCCAGCACCAGAGACTTATGATCTATTTGATGATATTATCCTTCTATCTGAAGGTCAGATTGTGTACCAGGGTCCCCGTGAACAAGTTCTAGACTTTTTTGAATCCATGGGCTTCAAATGTCCCGAAAGAAAAGGCAGCTATTTCTTGCAAGGGTGTGTGCTGCTAAGATGGATTTTTTTTTTTTTTTTTTTTTTTTTTTTTTTTTTTTAATTTTATCACGTCAATGAACAGAAAAAGGAAGAAATAGGAGATTTCTTCTAAAGATGAGGTTTTCTTTCACCTATTTATGTACAATATGACAATGGAAGTAGCTTTAAAAGATGAGCGTCTCATGTTAAGTGTCACAATCAATCTTCATGGACAATGAAATGTTGCAGGTAACTTCAAAGAAAGATCAGCAGCAGTATTGGTCAAGTGAAGATGAGCCTTACGAGTTTGTCACAGTCAAGGAATTTTCTGATGCATTTCAATCATTCCATGTGGGTCGTAAACTTGCTGATGATCTTGCTATTCCATTTGATAAGAAAATGAGCCACCCAGCTGCTTTGACAACCAGAAATTATGGTGTTAACAAGAAGCAATTGTTGAAAGCTTGTATCTCAAGAGAACTTTTGCTGATGAAGAGGAACTCGTTTGTCTACATGTTCAAGCTCATCCAAGTGGGTATTAACTGCAGTTTCAATTACTTTAATATTTTATTTATGTGATATTAACTCATTAAAATTTCCCATGTACTAGCTCATAACAATGGCAACAGTTGGCATGACACTCTTCTTTCGAACTAAGATGCACCGAGAATCAGTGACAGATGGAGTCATTTACACGGGTGCCATGTTTTTCTCTCTAGTTACAATCATGTTCAATGGAATGGCAGATATTTCAATGACCATAGTTAAGCTTCCTGTTTTTTACAAGCAAAGAGATCTCCAATTCTTTCCTTCATGGGCATATGCTCTTCCCTCATGGATCCTTAAGATTCCCGTAACCTTTGTAGAGGTTGTTGTGTTTGTATTCACAACCTATTATGTAATTGGGTTTGATCCCAATGTCGAAAGGTAAAAAGATAAGAAAATTGCTAGGAACTAGTATTAATTTTTACATATTAATTTTTTTCAATTGATAAAACTGTTTTACAAGGTGATCAACATGCTGCAGGTTGTTTAAGCAGTTCTTGCTGCTCTTGATACTTAACCAGGTGGCTTCTGCATTGTTCCGACTGATTGCTGCAACAGGCAGAAACCTGGTTGTTGCTAATACATTTGGTGCATTTGCATTGCTGCTGCTTTTTGCTTTGGGTGGATTTGTCCTTTCACGAGGTATGAGAAGTGCACATTTTAATAAAACACTTTTAACATCTTATTCAAATTATAAACATAACATTTTCTTTTTCTTGTTTAATAACACAGAGGACATCAAGGATTGGTGGACATGGGCTTATTGGTGTTCACCTTTGATGTATGGGCAGAATGCAATAGTGGTTAATGAGTTCCTTGGAGATAGTTGGAGAAAAGTAATAACTTAAATGAGTCTTGATTACATTTGTGTATTTGTATTTTAATTATTTTCTGATGTCTGAAATGCTTTCATGCCAAAGTTTTTGCCAAATTCAGCTGAACCACTGGGAGTTTTAATTCTGAAGTCGCGTGGGTTCTTCCCAGATGCATACTGGTATTGGCTAGGAGTAGGGGCACTAGCTGGTTTTACACTACTGTTCAACTTTGGCTTCACTTTAGCTCTCACTTATCTCAACCGTGCGTATCTTTACAGTCTTCACATTAGTTCCTTAAATAAATTATAGAATATGTTCTAATTTTATGCAAATATGTGCAGCAATTGGTAAACCTCAGGCTGTTGTGCCAGAGGAATCTCAAAGGGATGAGCATGATAACAAAAATGGAGGAGTTAGTCAGTTATCAAACCATGAAAGCAACTCGGGAAACAGAGCTCAGTCAGGTGGTAGAGCTGCTCAGGCTAGTCATGACAAGAAAAAAGGAATGGTTCTTCCATTTGAACCACATTCCATCACCTTTGATGAAATTACATACTCTGTTGACATGCCGCAGGTAAAATAAAATTTTACAAATAATACATTTATGCAAAACTTGAATGATATATTGTTTCAATTTAATTTAGTTCAAACGTGTAACTACTTTGTTCAATCAAAATTTTCAGGAAATGAAACTTCAAGGTGTTGTGGAAGACAAACTTGTGCTTCTGAAGGGTGTGAGTGGTACTTTTAGGCCTGGTGTTCTTACTGCTCTGATGGGTGTTAGTGGTGCTGGTAAAACCACTCTGATGGATGTGTTGGCTGGAAGGAAAACAGGCGGATATATTAATGGGAACATCACAATTTCTGGTTACCCAAAGAAGCAAGAGACATTTGCTCGTATTTCAGGATACTGTGAGCAAAATGATATCCACTCTCCTCATGTTACTGTAGAAGAGTCTTTATTCTACTCAGCCTGGCTTCGATTACCCCCTGAAGTAGATTTTGAAACTAGAAAGGTTGGTCTGTGAAATTCCTTCAAAGCTTATTGTCATTTTTTCTCCTTTTGTCAATTAGCCCACTGGAAGAAGCTTGATGTTGAACACATTCTTTCTGATGGTTACACTAATTTATAGTTTCACCTGTGGTTCTCAGATGTTCACTGAGGAAGTCATGGAGCTTGTGGAATTAAAGCCATTAAGACGAGCACTAGTTGGTTTGCCTGGTGTAAATGGCCTGTCAACTGAGCAGAGAAAGAGGCTTACCATAGCAGTTGAGCTCGTAGCGAACCCCTCTATCATATTTATGGATGAGCCAACTTCAGGTTTAGATGCAAGAGCTGCTGCAATTGTTATGAGAACAGTTAGGAATACAGTTGACACAGGAAGAACGGTGGTATGCACCATTCATCAACCAAGCATCGACATATTTGAAGCTTTTGATGAGGTGAGAAATTTTAAGACTACTTCAAAGTAGTTAATGTTTCTTTTGGTCTTTGAGACTCTGAGTATGATACATTTAATTTGCATTGCAGCTATTCCTACTGAAGCGGGGGGGACAAGAGATTTATGTTGGGCCATTGGGTCACAATTCTGTCAGTCTTATAGAATATTTTGAGGTATGGTATGATGGAGATGAATATCTACAATAAACAAGGAATGAAAATTTTAACTTCAAATTGCATATGAAACTAGCTAATGCATGCATTGTTCTTCTTGTGTAGAAAATTGAAGGAGTTGGTAAAATCAAAGAAGGTTACAATCCCGCTACTTGGATGTTGGAAGTTACCGCTTCATCGCAAGAAGTGGTTTTGGGGATTGAGTTTGCTGGTATCTTTAAAAACTCAGAATTACATAGGTAGGTTTCTGTTGGAAGTTACAATTTTATGAGTAATCTAGTTTGACTTTATTGCTGATGTATGTCATATGTTTCAGGAGAAACAAAGCACTTATCAAAGATTTAAGCAAGCCAGTTCCAGGTTCAAAGGATCTTCATTTCCCTACTCAATTTGCACAATCATTATTCACCCAGTGCATGGCTTGCTTATGGAAACAACGTTTGTCATACTGGCGTAATCCATCATACACTGCTGTTAGATTTTTGTCCACAACTGTCATAGCTTTGATATTTGGGACAATGTTCTGGGACATGGGTACCATAACGTGAGTTACAACTTAAAAATGGAGACAATAAACTTATATGTAATTCAAAGTCTTATAGTTTCTTCTGCCTTTTAATTTTAATTTTGACCATTTTAAAAATAGGTCAAAGCAGCAAGATCTGTTTAATGCAATGGGTTCCATGTATACTGCTGTTATCTTCCTCGGCGTCCAAAATGGTGCAGCTGTGCAGCCTGTAGTTGCTGTTGAAAGGACAGTATTCTATAGAGAAAGAGCTGCTGGAATGTATTCAGCTATGCCATATGCAATTGCTCAAGTAACTACATTTCACATGTTACTTCCTGGACACATAATTGGTGAATTTCTCTACAGAATTCTAAACTTTTTTTTTTTTTTCTGTTTTTTCAGATAGTGGTAGAACTTCCTTATGTATTCTGTCAAGCTGCAGTCTATGGCGTTTTAGTATATGCAATGATTGGATTCGAATGGAATGCTGCTAAGTTCTTCTGGTATTTATTCTTCACGTACTTCTCATTTCTCTACTTCACCTTCTATGGCATGATGGCAGTGGCTATGACACCAAACCACCACATTGCTTCCATTGTTTCATCTGCATTTTACGCAATGTGGAACCTCTTTTCAGGCTTCATCATCCCAAGAACTGTAAGTATAATCTTCCCATCAACTCCATTCAATTACTAGTTTTCCTCGCCTCATAGACATCGACAAATTTAACTCATTCCTTTTACTCGTCTTATTACAGAGAATTCCCATATGGTGGAGATGGTACTACTGGGTATGTCCAGTATCTTGGACCTTATATGGGTTGGTTGCATCACAGTTTGGAGATTTACAGAATAAAGTTGAAACTGGTGTTACAGTAGAACAGTTCTTAAAAGATTACTTCGACTTTGAGCATGATTTTGTTGGAGTAGTAGCAGTCATTGTTGTTGCATTCACAGTGCTCTTTGCAATCATCTTTATAGCAGGGATTAAGGTATTTAATTTCCAGAGTCGGTAGAAACCGAATCCTAATTTGTGTATTTAGAGAATTCTGCTGTGAAAATTTCTTTGTTCATGGATTTATATGAATAATATTTTGATTAAAAGTTGATACAAGTAGTTTAAAAAAATTTTAATTGTTAAATCTTTTACAGTGTTTCTCTCCCTGAAAACTTGATAGTTAAAAGATTTTCTGGTCTTTGGTAAATATCACTTAGGTGAGCAAAGATCCAAAATATGAAGCTTTTATGATACATTACTGAATTACAGGGGGTGTAAAAAAATTCCCCATCAATGGTACCAACATGTCGTCTCAACAAGATAACCTGTAGTTTTTATAACCCACAATCGTAGCAACAAATGAGATGTAGTTTATAAAAATTTAAAGGACATGTCGTTTATCTTCCTTTCTTATAAACTGCGTGCCCTTTTTTTTGTGGATGACATGTCGTTTTTCAATTTAGACGACATGTAGTTTTATTTCAACGACATGTTGTACTTTTGTCGAATATTATCTTAAAGCGTGGTGGAGATGGGTGATAGGGTTCATATGGGCGAGGCTCTAGGCCTTAATCATTCCGCCTTGGATGACGATTATCATTGGAGGTGTGTATAGTTTTGTTTATCTCGTCCTCTTCCCATCTTATTTGAGTGATGACTCGGATTAGAGCATCTTCCATGGTGTTGTACTCGAGCTTAGTGAGATCCTTGTAAAATTCTCTATTAGGGGGGATATTTTGTAAACCTGAGTTGACTTGAGTAATATTTTTCAAAGAAATGTCATTCCTTATATGAAGGGCAGTTCATATTTTGTAAGAAAAATATCAAATACATCCCCTATGGATGTGTAAAGATTTGATAAACCTAATATTCGAAATCTTTCTGGAGTAGAATGATATTTTTCAATAACTCTACGTAACAAATTAGTTCACCAAAAGCAGCACATAAGATGGTTCTCCTCTACGTTTCGAATATGTGGTTAATTAAAACAAGATCTAATAACTCTAAATATTTCATTCATAAAATTATTTAAAAAATAAAAATAGTTTCTTAAATAAAAATCTTTCGTACCATATAAATTAATTTCCAATTTAGGTATCAACTTTATATTAATACTTAATTTGATAATTCTCTTATTTATAGTCCTGATAGGTTGAGATAATTCTCTTCAATAAATTAAAGTATAAATTAAAATTCCTTTATATTCCGACCAATTTAAAGTCAGGTGACGTTTGATGACTTGTTTAATAACTGTTTTGTACTATTTACTAAATAACTTTGAAATTTTTTGATATGTTCGTTTATAATTTTTGAATTTTTGATTAACAATTAATTAGCTAATTAGTTAATCAACAAAAAAAATAACTCAAACTCGTTAGAACAAATGAGATTGTATGATGTGCAGCGCAATTAAGATTAATTGTTTTTAAGAGTAAAGACTTTTCCCACCCAAGGTTTGCCTTAATGACACTTTCCCAACAAAAAAGTTTCAAAATATCACTTTGGTTTATATTCCGACCAATCATCAGCTAATCCCGGCATCTTTCTGACCCCAGGCACCACCATTCTCTTTCTCGATCAGCACTCACCAAAACCTCTCAAACCTTGCTCCTGCCAACCTCGTTAATCGCCGACAATTGAGCGATTGTGTAATGCATAGCGTCTCTCCCAAATCAGATTCCAACCACCCTGACCACCAAAATCCAACTTGCCACCACAAAAAAACTCACTGATATCCCCTTTTCAAAAGCCCCAACAGTTTAAACCGAGTTTTCTTTCTATTAGTTGCCGAGTCGGAAAGTGGATTCTGGATACTAAACAAAATACAAACTTTGGGTGGGAAAGTGGTATTTTGAAACTTTTTGGGTGAGAAAGTGTCATGAAGGCAAACCTTGGGTGGGAAAAAGTTGTTTACTCTTGTTATTAAATCTTACAATAAAGATTTACTCACAACCCAATCTTATAAATTTTCTTTTATAACTCCGATGTGACAGTTTGCAATTGGTCAATTCTCAATTGGGTAGATTTGATCCATTGTTTGTCAGATAAGACTCATTACAAGCTGACCAATTGTAATTTTTCATGTCTGTTTTTTGAGAGAAAGTTTATAAAATTTGGTTTTAAGTGTAGTATTTCCCTAAATCTTATTTTCTTCCGTTTGTATAAAAGAGTCAATGAACAAAATGGAAGTTCAAGCCCCTTTAACTCCAAACTTTTTCGGAAAACACTTTCAAAAACACATGGGCATACGGTTTGGGCCGCATGGCCAACATTTAGGTTAAAATTAAATGAACCATTAATCCATGTCTCAACATGTTGACATTCTTTAAATAATTTAAATTCTTCAATAACTCAACTACTAACAAATTAAGTCACCTTTACACCCATTTTTCTCTAACTCCAAGTCATCATATAACTAGGATATTGTACCTTAATTTCGCATATTTTTCTATTACATATCTTAAGTTCAATGCATAATTAAAAATTTAAAAGTATATATTAAATAAATAAAAAAACTAATCCTAAGTCTAATAATCAAATATACTTGATAATTTGAAGATAGTTGTGTCTTGTGTGTGCTGGTTTGGCATGTTTATTTCACTATTTTTAATTTTTACTGCATGTGGTATTATTAATTAGGACCAAGAACAATTAAAGCATTTTAATTACTTAGATGTGAAAGTCAGCTTAATTAAACAGAATAATTAATTAATTAGAATCTAATCTACCAGCCTTTATTAATTAATATTATGGCTGCCAAAGGTCAGAAATGTGGTGGTTTGGGTAAAATTCTTATATAGTTAGACATCTTGTGTATACATAAAATCATAGTTTATAAGACAAAAGTTAATTGATTAAATTTAACTATGTTTAATGCACATAAAACTTAAAGAAAATATGTTTTGTGGGTGGCTGCTTTTTTACAAAATGTTTTTAAAAAACGGAAAATATGTTTAGAAAAAACAAATTACAAAGTTATTTTTGGTGTTTTCATCATTTCTCACATCAATTAAATTCATCCTCTCCAAATACATACATATACCCATCAATATCATGCAATTTGTTTGTAAAAAAATTTATCCCTATCTCTCATTCATTGAATGATTTGGTACAATTGTTTCTATTTAAAGGTCAAAATAGTTTTAATAATGTAAATTGAGTATCAAATTTAATGCATGCAAGTGAATAATATTACCTTGAGCCGTTTGGATCGGGTTAATATTAGATAACTAGGGTAATATTTTTTAAATTGAGTAGATGACGATGTCTGGTTGGTTTGTAAAAAATTATTTATGGAATATTTTATGACAAACCGTATCATTTGGGGGGTATATTTATGGTAACCTTAATACCGCGGGGCCAGGGGGGGGGGGGGGGGGGGTGCTGTTATTAAAACTTACCCTAGTATTACAATTTTTTCCCATATTGCCCCTAAACAGTTGAGCATTTTGTCCAAATTAACCTTATATTTGTTAATATTTATAAAACACCCAATTACTCATGCAGACACTTTTGTCCTTGCTTTTTAAAATTTTTGGACGACATTGCCCTTGTTATTGTCATTATTTACAAAAATACCATTATACCCAGAACTAACCACTATCGGCATCCACAGTTGACTGCCGCCGAAGGCTGTCAAAAGTTAGCATAATGGTGTGCGATCAGCCGTATATGGCCGGCCATGCGCCGATGAAGCTTTTTCCGACTGTGGTCGAAAAAAGCCAGATCTGGTTGTTTCACGACTAGATCTATGGCCATTTCACAGCCAATGATGTGGCTGTGAAACGGTGACTGATCTAGCTGTGAAACAGCTAGATCTGTGGCATTGTCAGAGTCATGACTAGATTTGTGGCATTGCCAGCGGCCGCCAGCAGTGGTGGCTGGCTGCCGACAGTGGCTTGGGGTGAATAGAGGTGTTTTTGTTAAGTTTAAAACGTTTTTGGTTGCTAGGGTGTTTTTGCTAAATCTGAAAGGTAGGGGGTTAAAAAAATTATTCAAAAAATAATACTAATAAATATTGTTATATTAATATTTAAAAAGGAGGGTAATTTAGTAATCTACATAACATACTCACCCATTTATCCTCCCAACCAAACATATTATTCACCAATTTATTTGAACCAACCAAACACATTTTCTAAACATTTATAGTAATCTTCAAGGTGATCTTTTATTTCGTTAATATAATATCCCCCTATAATAAAACATTATATGATCTAAACGCTCCCCTTGTGCTATAACTATTTAATTTTGTACTTATTTTTTAATTTATCTTATTTTTTTTAATTTATTTGGTTAATCATTGCGATATGTTAAAAAGCATTTTCTATATAAACATTTATTTTTAATTATGATTTTTCTACATATAATCATGAGTTAATTAAATTTTTGATTAAATTGTTTAAGATATGTAGCAAGTTATCATAACTTAACGGGTTACGAAGGGTGTCAAAAAATTAAGTAAAAAATTGAAGTTACAATATCATAATCCAAATTGGGTTAGCTTTAAATTAATTTTATTCTCTAATAACAAGGCAATTTCCTTTATAAGAATATTAACTAACCATATTCAATGCTCTTTAGATAGAAATAGAATTTGTTAGGTTTGACTTCAATAGTGTTTGACTCCAAGAATATTAACGAAATGAGTTTTTCGTTGTTATCTTACGGGTCTTGTAACTCCTCTCGAATCAAAGTTATGGCTGTTTTAAGTTGATATGCCCATTTAGGTTATTCGGTTTGTGCGTCTCATTGACATCATACATTGTTGGTGGAACCACTTTCGCTCGCCTTCTAACTTAACTCCAATTGCATCTCTTGGCCCGACTTGGCATCTATGCAATAAATCATAGAAATGTTGAAATACCCTTCTCCTTTTCCACTTGGCCATCCGAGTGGGAACAATGATGGATGGAATACAACAGTCAAAACGTTGAATTGTTACTTGGCTTAGCTCGGCCGCTCCATAGCTTAGCCTAACTATACAACTTCACTATAGATGTCTTCAACCCAATAGGACTAGCCGAGTGGATCTCTAGAGCCGAGTGGATCTCTAGGGCCTCTTATTCGACTATTGGTACACACTTAGATAGAATCAGATTCATTCGACTCGACCCAGTCACACTTAGACTTAATCAATTTTAGTTGACTCGACCTAGTCACGCTCCACATAAAGGGATAGCATATCATTGAGATGGCCTCGCTTGGCCTTACATAACTAGCAGGCAAAAGGACTTCACAAGGCATCACTCGGTTCCATTTGGACTCACTCGGCCAGCAGACAGAGGGACCTCATGATGCTCTATCAAAACTCAAATTCCATGATAGAGAAACACTCGCAATCATGGAAGACTCCCCACTGGGCCAATATCTTTCACTCGACAGCATATGCCAAGTAGATTTGAGTGTTATTATAGAGATTTATCTTATCTCAGGTGTAAAACCAATTTGTTCTCCATTCGGCTTGGCCCGCCGAGTGATAACACCCAATGGATTGAAAGTACCACTCATACTTCATTCGGCTTGGCTTAGTGAGCATGAACGATTAGAAGGCACCTAACAAACACAAGTTTTAGGGCCTAAAACATAGACCTTGACCAATCAATTTGGCTCGGTCCAGTGCATGGTCACGGGTGGATCGGCTTGGCTTTGCCTGGCCAGGCCAAAAGTTAATCAAAGTCACCGTCAACTCATGCCAACTCTATACAAGCCACTCAACGCGTGCCATTTGTTTCCACGAATGGATTCCATAGGCAAGTCACCACATTCCCACTCAACAAACACCTTCCATTCGGTGACCAAGCTGAGCCCATTGGGCCCATGCTTATTTCACCCTATGGCATCTATTGAATTATTCTATACCAGTATCTCTCGGCTTGTTACGCACCAGTCATCCCATGATGAGTGGAAGCATCGACACATCTAACGAGCCAATTATCAAGGAACCAATTATCAACACTTCCCCAGATAAGTGGTCTGTAACCAATTGATACACGTTGATTCATCCCCCAAAGGCAATGATCCATTTCAATATAAAAAATCATGAATGCACCATCTGACTCGGCATGGCGAGCCAAGTGGAGACAAATGACCCCACTGATGTTTGACTTTGCATAACTTTGTCAAATTTTTCAACTCTTAACTTCACTCGATTCGGTTGGCCATGGGCATTGCTGAGACGAGTCGAGTCATCTCCCCGAGAGTGACCACTTACCTTTGAAGCTACTTTCTTTCATACTCCTCCCAACTCCGCTTGGTTGAGCTAACTTTCACACTCCTCCCAACTTCGGTTGGTAGAGCTAACTTTCACATTCTTCCCAATTATGGTTGGTCAAGCGAGCTTCCATACTCTGCCCAACTCCGATTGGCTGAGTAGGCTTCCACACTTTGCCCAACTACGATTGGCTGAGTAAGCTTCCAACATTTGGAGTGACATTAGAGCTGACAAATCAAGTTCTATGTTCCTCCCCGTGATAATGACTTAGCCTGCATTAAGTTCACATTCCAAGTTGGGGCATACAACTTCAATCGACTCGACGTACTTGTCTTACTCAAGCCCGCTCGAGGCAAGAACGAACAAAGAATTTTGACATTCCTTCTCTTCCATTTGATATAGATATCGAATGGTTGTATACAGCAGCGACACAACATTTCCAACAATAGTCCATCTGACCTATTGAGTTGCTAGCACTGACCTATTTAGTCCGTGCTCATATTTGACTCAATTTACTCTCTAAGATAAGAACCCCTTAACTTATAGAGTGGGGGACAAACTGTATGGGTCAAAAATCGTACTGAACTTTGCCAGGCCCAATAACGAAATACATACTAAATACGACCTAGTGCCTGAGCCCAATTTCGGTTAGACCTCCGATTAAATCTATCTTGTGGATTGACCATCCTATGGGATGACCCATTTTGTAAGAAGGAAGACTCTATGGGATGACCTATTCTATGAGTTGGACCACACCACGAATCAGCCCTCTCCACGAGTTGGGCTACTTTATGAATGGGGCCTCTCTATGAGCAAGGCCACCCTACGATTTGGGCCAATTTTACACTTTGGCCTGCACCATGAAATAGGCCTTTCTTCAAGAGTAAGCTAAATTGGGCGCTAGATCATTAGCCCACATTCATCCCAAAATAGAAATCAAAATCCTATCCATTTTTTTAATTCAATCAAGATCAAGAATCTTACATGAATTAGTAATCTTAAACCAATAAAGGTAAGGAACAAGAGTTCCTTCCTAATTCGAACTCTCATACCAAGTAGGAGTCCAGCCTCCTTGGCTCATTATATAAATATGGATCAAGCCTCTCATTATTGATTCACAAATAGGCTATAGCTTTAGCTCTAAAAGTTCTTGCTCCTAAGAAAAACCGCATCCCTCACCATAAAGCTTAGTTCCGACGAACTTTACCACCCTTAGCCTCCATAAAGCCATGCTCTGGCCATTTTACTACAGTCCTGCCCTAGCCGCATCATTATAGTAAACCCTTTCCGCTCTCAGCCTTCATTAAAATACCTTCAACCGTTCTGACTTGAGCGTCAAAAGTGCCTACAGCAGACACCATACCGATGTCCCTCGAGCCTTCACGTTCATTTGTTCTCTTTTTCTAAGTCTATCCGATTGTCAATGACTCTCTTCTCACAAGATCGATTCCTTCTAAATCAATCGTAGATTTTATCTTCTATAGACGTATTATTATATGGTATGGTAGATACTTTCGGTTTTATGTAATATATTAATTTCTTTTATTAATATGTAATTTAATTTGTATTAATGCAAGAATAAATATCTAAATATTATTCTTCACGTGTCAGAACAATGTTAAATCACCGTACTTTTAGTAAGTAAAAACATTTAAAAAGAAGTATTAATCATATCTAAAATCTAGACATGTATTCAGAAATAATGGTTTTTAGAAAAATGAAAGGGAATTAACATTTGTTAAGTTTAAAACGTTTGGTTGCTAGGGTGTTTTTGCTAAATCTGAAAGTAGGGGGTTAAAAAAATTATTCAAAAATAATACTAATAAATATGTTATATTAATATTTAAAAGGAGGGTAATTTAGTAATCATACAATACTCACCCATTTATCCTCCAACCAAACATATATTCACCAATTTTTGAACCAACAAACACATTTTCTAAACATTTAGTAATCTTCAAGGTGATCTTTTATTCGTTAATATAATATACCCTATAAAAAACATTATATGATCTAAACGCTCCCCTTGTGCTATAACTATTTAATTTGTACTTATTTTTTAATTATCTTATTTTTTTAATTTATTTGGTTAATCATTGCGATATGTTAAAAAGCATTTTCTATATAAACATTTATTTTAATTATGATTTTTCTACATATAACATGAGTTAATTAAATTTTGATTAAATTGTTTAAGATGTAGCAAGTTATCATAACTTAACGGTTACGAAGGGTGTCAAAAAATTAAGTAAAAAATTGAAGTACATATCATAATCCAATGGGTTAGCTTTAAATTAATTTATTCTAATAAACAGGCAATTTCCTTTATAAGAATATTAACTAACCATATTCAATGCTCTTTAGATAGAAATAGAATTTGTTAGGTTTGACTTCAAAGTGTTGACTCAAGAATATTAACGAAAAGAGTTTTCGTTGTTATCTTACGGGTCTTGAACTTCTCGAATCAAGTATGGCTGTTTTAAGTTGATATGCCCATTTAGGTTATTCGGTTTGTGCGTCTCATATCAAACATTGTTGGTGGAACCACTTTCGCTCGCCTTCAACTTAACTCCAATTGCATCTCTGGCCGACTGGCATCTATGCAATAGATCAAGATGTTGAAATACCATCTCCTTTTCCACTTGGCATCCGAGTGGGAACAATGATGGATGGAATACAACAGTCAAAACGTTGAATGTTACTGGCTTAGCTCGGCGCGCTCATAGCTTAGCCTAACTATACAACTTCACTATAGATGTCTTCAACCAATAGGACTGCCGATGGATCTCTAGAGCGAGTGGATCTCTAGGGCCTATTTTCGACTATTGGTACACACTTAGTAGAATCAGTTCATTCGACTCGACCCAGTCACACTTAGACTATCAATTTAGTTGACTCGGACTGTCACGTCTACATCAAAGGGAACAAATCATCGACATGGCCTTGATTGGCCTTACACAACTAGCAGGCAGAAAGACCTCACACAACCTCACAAGGCATCACTCGGCCTCACTCGGCCAGCAGACGAAGGACCTCATGATGCTCGTCAAACTCAAATTCCATGATGAGAAACACTCCAATCATGGAAGATCCCCACTGGCCAACTTTCACTCGACAACATGAGCTGAGTAGATTGAGTGTTATTATAGAGATTTATCTTATCTCAGGTGTAAAACCAATTTGTTCTGTATGATGTGCAGCGCAATTAAGATTAATTGTTTTTAAGAGTAAAGACTTTTCCCACCCAAGGTTTGCCTTAATGACACTTTCCCAACAAAAAAGTTTCAAAATATCACTTTGGTTTATATTCCGACCAATCATCAGCTAATCCCGGCATCTTTCTGACCCCAGGCACCACCATTCTCTTTCTCGATCAGCACTCACCAAAACCTCTCAAACCTTGCTCCTGCCAACCTCGTTAATCGCCGACAATTGAGCGATTGTGTAATGCATAGCGTCTCTCCCAAATCAGATTCCAACCACCCTGACCACCAAAATCCAACTTGCCACCACAAAAAAACTCACTGATATCCCCTTTTCAAAAGCCCCAACAGTTTAAACCGAGTTTTCTTTCTATTAGTTGCCGAGTCGGAAAGTGGATTCTGGATACTAAACAAAATACAAACTTTGGGTGGGAAAGTGGTATTTTGAAACTTTTTGGGTGAGAAAGTGTCATGAAGGCAAACCTTGGGTGGGAAAAAGTTGTTTACTCTTGTTATTAAATCTTACAATAAAGATTTACTCACAACCCAATCTTATAAATTTTCTTTTATAACTCCGATGTGACAGTTTGCAATTGGTCAATTCTCAATTGGGTAGATTTGATCCATTGTTTGTCAGATAAGACTCATTACAAGCTGACCAATTGTAATTTTTCATGTCTGTTTTTTGAGAGAAAGTTTATAAAATTTGGTTTTAAGTGTAGTATTTCCCTAAATCTTATTTTCTTCCGTTTGTATAAAAGAGTCAATGAACAAAATGGAAGTTCAAGCCCCTTTAACTCCAAACTTTTTCGGAAAACACTTTCAAAAACACATGGGCATACGGTTTGGGCCGCATGGCCAACATTTAGGTTAAAATTAAATGAACCATTAATCCATGTCTCAACATGTTGACATTCTTTAAATAATTTAAATTCTTCAATAACTCAACTACTAACAAATCAGGTCACCTTTACACCCATTTTTCTCTAAATCCAAGTCATCATATAACTAGGATATTGTACCTTAATTTCGCATATTTTTCTATTACAAATCTTAAGTTCAATGCATAATTAAAAATTTAAAAGTATATATTAAATAAATAAAAAAACTAATCCTAAGTCTAATAGTCAAATATACTTGATAATTTGAAGATAGTTGTGTCTTGTGTGTGCTGGTTTGGCATGTTTATTTCACTATTTTTAATTTTTACTGCATGTGGTATTATTAATTAGGACCAAGAACAATTAAAGCATTTTAATTACTTAGATGTGAAAGTCAGCTTAATTAAACAGAATAATTAATTAATTAGAATCTAATCTACCAGCCTTTATTAATTAATATTATGGCTGCCAAAGGTCAGAAATGTGGTGGTTTGGGTAAAATTCTTATATAGTTAGACATCTTGTGTATACATAAAATCATAGTTTATAAGACAAAAGTTAATTAATTAAATTTAACTATGTTTAATGCACATAAAACTTAAAGAAAATATGTTTTGTGGGTGGCTGCTTTTTTACAAAATGTTTTAAAAAAATGGAAAATATGTTTAGAAAAAACAAATTACAAAGTTATTTTTGGTGTTTTCATCATTTCTCACATCAATTAAATTCATCCCCTCCAAATACATACATATACCCATCAATATCATGCAATTTGTTTGTAAAAAAATTTATCCCTATCTCTCATTCATTGAATGATTTGGTACAATTGTTTCTATTTAAAGGTCAAAATAGTTTTAATAATGTAAATTGAGTATCAAATTTAATGCATGCAAGTGAATAATATTACCTTGGGGCCGTTTGGACCGGGTTAATATTAGATAACTGGGGTAATATTTTTTAAATTGAGCAAATGACGATGTTTGGTTAATTTGTAAAAAATTATTCCTGGATTATTTTATTACAAACAGTAGCATTTAGGGGGTATATTTATGGTAATCTTAATACCGGGGGGCGCGTTTTTATTAAAACTTACCCTGGTATTATAATTTTTTTTCCATATTGCCCCTAAACAGTTGACCATTTTGTCCAAATTAACCTTATATTTGTTAATATTTACAAAACACCCAATCACTCATGCAGACACTTTTGTCCTTGCTTTTTAAATTTTTCGGATGACATTGCCCTTGTTATTGTCATTATTTACAGAAATGCCATTATACCTAGAACTAGGCACCACCGGTAGCCACCGTCGACTGCTGTCGAAGGCTACCAAAAGTCGCCATAATGGCATATGATTGGCCGTATATGGCTGGCCATGCACCGGTGAGGCTTTTTCGACCATGCTAGATTTGGTTGTTTCACGACTAGATCTATGGCCATTTCATGGCCAAGGATGTGGCCGTGAAATGGCAAATGATCTGGCAGTGAAACAGCCAGATCTGTGGCATTGCCAGCATCACGACCAGATTTATGGCATTGCCAACATCCGCCAATAGTGGTGGCTGGCTACCGGCAGTGGCTTGAGGTGGGTAGGGGTGTTTTTGTTAAGTTTAAAACGTTTTTGGTTGCTAAGGTGTTTTTGCTAAATCTGAAAAGTAGGGAGTTAAAAAAATTATTCAAAAAAAAATAATAAAAAATATAGTTATATTAATATTTAAAGAGGAGGGCAATTTAGTAATCTATATAACATACCCACCCATTTATCCTCTCAACCAAACATATTATTCACCAATTTATTCGAACCAACCAAACACATTTTCTAAACATTCCCAGTAATCTTCAAAGTGATCTTTTATTCCATTAATATAATATTACCCTATAATAAAATATTATATGATTCAAACGCCCTCCTTGTGCTACAACTATTTAATTTCGTACTTATTTTTTAACTTATCTCATTTTTTTTAATTTATTTGGTTAATAATTGCAATATGTTAAAAAACATTTTCTATATAAAAATTTATTTTTAATTATGATTTTTCTACATATAATCATGAGTTAATTAAATTTTCGATTAAATTGTTTAAGATATATAGCAAGTTATCATAACTTAACGGTTTACGAAGGGTGTCAAAAAATTAAGTAAAAAATTCAAGTTCCAGTATCATAATCCAAATTGGGTTAGCTTTAAATTAATATTATTCTCTAATAACAAGGGAATTTCCTTTATAAGAATATTAACTAACCATATTCAATGCTCTTTAGATAGAAATAGAATTTGTTAGGTTTGACTTCAATAGTGTTTGACTCCAAGAATATTAACGAAATGAGTTTTTCGTTGTTATCTTACGGGTCTTGTAACTCCTCTCGAATCAAAGTTATGGCTGTTTTAAGTTGATATGCCCATTTAGGTTATTCGGTTTGTGCGTCTCATTGACATCATACATTGTTGGTGGAACCACTTTCGCTCGCCTTCTAACTTAGCTCCAATTACATCTCTTGGCCCGACTTGGCATCTATGCAATAAATCATAGAAATGTTGAAATACCCTTCTCCTTTTCCACTTGGCCATCCGAGTGGGAACAATGATGGATGGAATACAATATTCAAACGTTGAATGTTACTCGGCTTAGCTCGCTGCTCCATAGCTTAGCCTAAATACAACTTCACTATAGTGTCTTCAAGCTGATAGGACGAGCCAGTGGATCTCTAGGGCCTCTCATTTGACATTTGTACACACTTAGATGAATCAGATTCATTCGACTCAGCCCAGTCAACACTTAGACTTAATCAATTTTAGTTGACTCGACTGTCACCTCACATAAAGGGATACATATCCTGAGATGGCCTTTTGGCCTTACAAACTAGCAGGCAAAAGGACTTCACAAGCATCACATCGGTCCATTGGCTCACTCGGCCAGCAGACAGAGGACCTCATGATGCTCTACAAACTCAAATTCCATGATAGAGAAACACTCCCAATCATGGAAGACTCCCACTGGCCAATTCTTTCACTCGCACAGATATGCAGTAGATTTGAGTGTTATTATAGAGATTTATCTTATCTCAAGTGCAAACCAATTTGTTCTCATTCGCTTGGCCCCAGTGATAACACCAATGGATTGAAGTACCACTCATACTTCATCTCTCGGCTTAGTGAGCATGAACGAGAAAGGCACCTAACAAACCAAGTTTTAGGGCCTAAAACATACCTTGACCAATCAATTTGGCTCGGTCCAGTGCATGGTCACGGTGGATCGGCTTGGCTTGCCTGGCAGGCAAAAGTTAATCAAAGTCACCTCAACTCCACACTCTTTACAGCCATTCAACGCGTGCCATTTGTTTCCACGAATGGATTCCATAGGCAGTCCCACATTCCCACTAAAACACCTTCCATTCGGTGACCAGCGGAGCCCTTGGGCCCATGCTATTTCACCCTATGGATCTTGAATTTTCTATACCAGTATCTCTTGGCTTTACGCACCAGTCATCCCAGGATGAGTGGAAGCACGAACATCTAACCAATTATCAAGGCACCAATTATACACTTCCCCAGAAAGTGGTCTGTAACCAATTGATACACGTGATTCATCCCCAAGGCATGATCCATTTCAATATAAAAAATCATGAATGCAACATCGACTCGACATGGCGAGCCAAGTGGAGACAAATGACCCACTGATGTTGACTTTGCAAACTTTGTCAAATTTTTCAACTCTAACTTCACTGATTCGGTTGGCCACGGGCATTGCTAGACGAGTCGAGTCATCTCCCAGGTGACACTTACCTTTGAAGCTACTTCTTTCATACTCCTCCCAACTCCGCTTGGTTGAGCTAACTTTCACACTCCTCCCAACTTCGGTTGTGAGCTAACTTTCACATTCTTCCCAATCTGGTTGGTCGACGACTTCCATACTCTGCCAACTCGATTGGCGAGTAGGCTTCCACACTTTGCCCACTACGATTGGCTGAGGACTTCCAACATTTGGAGTAACATTAGAGCTAACAAACCAAGTTCTATGTTTCTCCCGCGAAATGACTTAGCTTGCATTAAGTTCATTCCAAGTTGGGCATACAATCTCAATCGACTCGAGTACTTGTCTTACCGCCCGATCGAGGCAAGAACGAACAAAGAATTTTGACATTCCTTCTCTTCCTTTGATATAGATATCGATGGTTGTACACAGTAGGCACAACATTTCAACAAAGTCCATCTGACCTATTGAGTTGCTAGCATCGCCCTATTTAGTTGACTCTATTCATTCGACTCAATTACTTTCTAAAATAAAACCCTTTAACTATAGATGTGGGCAAACTGTATGGTAAAAAATCTACTGACTTTGCCAGCCCAATAACGAAATACATACTAAATAGACCTAGTGCCTAGCCCAATTTCGGTTGGACCTATGCTTAAATCTATCTTTAGATTCCATCCTATGGATGACCCATTTTGTAAGAAGGAACACTCTATGGTGACCATTCTATAGTTGGACCACACCATGACTCACCATCTCCACGAGTTGGCACTTTGGAGTGGGCCTCTCTAGAGCAGGCCACCACTACGATTGGCCAATTTTACACTTTGGCTGCACCATGAATAGGCCTTTCTACAAGAGTAAGCTAAATCGCTCTAGATCATTAGCCCACATTCTCCCAAAATAGAATCAAATCCTATCACTTTTAATTCATCAAGATCAAGAATCTTACATGAATTATATACTAAACCAATAAAGGAAGGAAGAGTTCCTTCCTAATTCAAACTCTCATACAAGTAGGATCCACCTCCTTGGCTCACTATATAAATAGGATCAACCTCTCATTATTGATTCACAAATAGCATGCTTTAGCTCTAAAGTTCTTGCTCCTAAGAAAACCGCTCCCTCCCATAAAGCTTAGTTCCGACGAACTTTACCCCTTAGCCTCCTAAAGCCGTGCTCTGGCCATTTTACTACAGTCTGCCCTAGCCGCATCATTATAGTAAACCCTTCCTGTCTCAGCCTCATAAATACCTCAAGTTCTGACTTGAGCGTCAAAAGTCCTACAGAGACACCACCTGATGTCTCCGAGCCTTCACGTTCATTTGTTCTCTTTTTGTAGTCCACCGATTGTAATAACTCTCTTCTCACAAGATCGATTCCTTCTAAATCAATTAGATTTTTATCTCTATAGACGTATTATTATATGGTATGGTAGATACTTTCGGTTATGTAATATATTAATTTCTTTTATTAATATGTAATTTATTTGTATTAATGCAAGAATAAATATCTAAATATTATTCTTCACATGTGAGAACAATGTTAAATCTCTGTACTTTTAGTAATAAAACATTTAAAAAGAATGTTTAATCGTATCTAAAATCTACGCATGTATTCAGAAATAATGGTTTTTAGAAAAATGAAAGGGAATTAACATTTTATATTCAAATTAAACAAACCAAATTGATTTTTTACCCCCCCCGGATAAAATTAAGTATCTTAAATCAAACTTAAATAAAAGAAAAAACATTTAAAACTATCTTATACGGACTTCAATTCAATCTAGAAGACAAATAAAGTTTAAACATGTGACCAATTATAAAGATTAATTAAATCTTTACATTATAATGTAAAAAAATGAGGATTAAACTGTAATGATCAGTTTTAACATGTGACCAATTGTAAGACCCTAATTAACTAATTTTACCTGCCTTATAAGTGATAAATTATACATAATCCAACTCTTAATTTAAACTAATAATCATATTAATTGTTAATTTAATTAATTATTAACCTAGTACATAATTAACACGTGGAAAGTCCTAACTCTCAGCGTTTACTGAAATCATCTATATAAATTAAAATGAGATGAAGCATAGAAACCTTAAAGGCATTGGCCATCTTTTCCATTACATATAAGAGAAAGTGTACGTTTTCTTAAAATCATAAATTCTTCTTGTTTCTCCACGTTTAGAAATGGAAGGTGCCGATCTTTATCAAGTTCGTCACACTTTACAGGAAAACAATTCTAGTAATATTTCGATGTGGAGGGACAATGGCAGCATGGCGGCTGCTTTCTCAAAATCTTTTCGAGAAAAGGAAACTGACGATGATGTAGAAGCGCTTAAATGGGCTGCACTTGAGCGACTTCCTACTTACAGTCGTTTAAAGAAAGGTTTACTCATGTCCACGGCGGATGGCGGCGGTTGTGAGGTTGATGTGAGTAAGCTTGAAGCTCGTGAAAGGAAGAATCTGGTTGACAGATTGGTGAGACACACTGAAGAAGATAATGAGAAGTTCTTGCTGAAGCTCAGGAACCGCTTGGATAGGCAAGAATGAATTTAATGTTTTTGAATTTCGGTCGTTTTGGAATTCATGGACAGTACACATATTATTTTTTCCGAGTACGTTGACATGCTTTCTTGGAAAATGAAAACGTTTTTTTTTTTTTTTTAGTTTTTTAAATTCTTACAAAATACAATGACTAGAAAACAATTTTTGTATTTGGTGTTTCCCGAAACAATAAAGATGGAAGTCACAATTCCATTTTACAAACTTTATCTCACAACTGACAACTCCGATGTGCCAGTTTGTAATTGGATAGACGAAATCCATTGCGAACTGTCACGTCGAGATTGTAAGAGAAAATTTGTGAAATTGAGTTGTAAATATAATATTACTCTTTTAAAAAACGAAACACAAAAGTGATAGCAAGGAATTTACCGTTTTCCCTACAATTTTCAAATATTTCAAATATGTATTATGTTCTTTTATTGTTTTTATTTTCAAAATATTATTTATAAAATTTTTATAAACATTCTCGGATCTTGGAAACAGTGAATTTAATTTTCAATTCGTTTTTCAAATATGTCTAATGACTCTAATGTGTCTTGAGATATTGAATTTAAAAAAAAAATATTTTTTTTTTAAATATTAGAAACAAAGAAAATAAAATTATTGTTACAAGATAATATAAATTTATAACGCTAGGGGTAAATTTCCGAAATCTTCTCACTCTTTGGTTAATTTTTGTTACGTAGAGGTTAATTTTATGTTTCCTTTTCAGTTGTCCATTAATCCATGAATTTTGATTACTATTTCCCAAATTATAAGGGGTGTTTTTTTTTATTAAATTATGAATTAGGGGAGGTTTGTGAAATTAGTCGTCCGCATATAGACAAGCTTTAATAATTAATAGTTTAAAATTAACGGGTGAATTTAATCTCCCCTAATATTTATCTTTTGATTAAAAAAACCCAACAATTTTGAAAATATATTATCCTTTGACATTAAGAAATCTCATTAGAGTTTTCTTTGAGTAAAATTTAACACTTTAAAATTTATTATATTTTTTACCTTCTCTCAGCTTTCTTTCTAAAACATTTTAAATGATGATAAATTTACTATTTTATTATATTCCTATGTACTGTTATTTCTTTGCAAAATTATATATATAGTTGTAACATGATTTAATTTGTAACTATTCAATCGTAGCATTGTAAAAATAAATATTTATTTTTTAACATTAGAAAGGGTAAATTTCCTTGTAAATTCACACAATATTTAAGGGCAATGATGAAATTTCACCTGAAAAATGTTCATTTTGTTGATAATTAATATCCGGGATGGAGGTGATTCGGTGTTTTTATAAAACCCAGGGAGCTCATTGATATTTTTCAAATGCATGGAGTTCGAGTGTTTTTGGTTTATTATTGAATGGAATTGTGATTTTCAGTTCAAGTGTATATCTCTATAGATGATTTGATTGTGAAATTTTGTAAATACTTTGACAGGGTTGGAATTGAAATTCCCACACTTGAAGTCAGATTTGAAAATGTAAATGTTGATGCAGAAGCTCATGTAGGAAGAAGAGCTTTGCCCACTTACTTCAACTTCTTCATTAACAATGCAGAGGTAACTAAAAACCAAATTGACATCATCCATTCCCTGTTACAAACTTTGATTTGAATTTGTTTAATGTTTCAACTGACTTTATTCCTTGCATGTCACAGAGCTTCTTGAACTATCTTCATTTACTTCCCAGTAGAAAAAGGCATCTGCGCATTCTTGAGGATGTCACTGGAATCATCAAACCTTGCAGGTGAGAAGCAGGGTTATACATATGATTATATTCATGAATTGAATTTGGTTTAATTCAGTTCAAACTAATGGCGGCTTAAGAGTATAGTGAATTTTTAGTATTTACGTAACAAGAACCTTGGTTTGTCTAAGATTTGCAGAATGACACTGCTTTTGGGTCCTCCAACTTCTGGAAAGACCACACTCTTGATGGCATTGGCTGGAAAGCTTGATCCAGATTTGAAGGTGGATATTTCTTTTTAACAGCTTTAATTAGTTCTCTAATGGATGTTAGCTTGATGTTTAATATACAAATTAAAGATTGAAATTTCTGGTTCAGCTCTCAGGGAAGATCACTTACAATGGCCATGAAATGAATGAGTTTGTGCCTCAAAGAAGTGCAGCATATATTAGTCAACATGATCTTCATATTCCAGAAATGACAGTGAGAGAAACCTTGTCCTTCTCTGCAAGATGCCAAGGGGTTGGCTCTCGTTACGGTTAGTTGAATGAATGATTCTCATTTACCTAATATTCTAAATCTACATTTTAATTTCCAGAATTTAGTTCAGTGGTTTACATTGTTAAAAGTATTGATCTTAACCACATTGACTATCTGCAGAGATGTTAGCGGAGTTGGCTAGAAGGGAAAAAGTAGCAAACATAAAGCCTGATCCTGATCTTGATGTCTTCATGAAGGTGATAATATAGCAAAACATAGCAATTCATATTTTTTAGAATAATGTGGAAATTCGTGGCATTATATTTCTTGAATTTTTATGTTCCAGGCGGCATCAACAGAAGGAATGGAGACAAATGTAGTCACAGATTACATTATAAAGGTATTACCACAAGAAAGCATTTTAAGAATATGAAAAGATTTTCATTAATCACTTGATAGAATACTAAACTTTGCTTGCCACTTGAAGGTTTTAGGACTGGAAATTTGTGCAGATACAATGGTTGGGGATGATATGCTAAGAGGGATTTCTGGTGGACAAAGGAAGCGACTCACCACTGGTAAACAACCTCAAATTATGACATTAACGAATTTCAATATATGAATAAAACTCATGAATAAAAACTCCTCTTTAATTGAATTTCAGGTGAGATGCTTGTTGGACCAGCACAGGTATTGCTCATGGATGAGATATCTACTGGTTTGGATAGCTCAACAACTTTCCAAATTGTGAATTCACTCAAGCAATATGTTCACATTCTCAAAGGAACTGCTCTCATCTCTCTCCTGCAACCAGCACCAGAGACATATGATCTTTTCGATGACATTATTCTACTTTCAGATGGCCAGATTGTGTACCAGGGTCCCCGTGAACAAGTGCTAGAATTTTTTGAATCCATGGGCTTCAAGTGCCCCGAGAGAAAGGGTGTGGCTGACTTCTTGCAAGAAGTAAGCATACAACTAGCTTTTATTTGTCGTATACATTATTATTAAAATAATAAGTGTTTTTCCTGAAGGTGAGACAACAAAGTGCTTTTTGATCTTATTGAATAATTAATTTGTTGCAGGTAACATCAAGGAAAGATCAGCAACAGTATTGGGCACGTAATGATGAGCCTTACAGTTTTGTCACAGTCAAGGAGTTTGCTGAGGCATTTCAATCATTCCATTTGGGAAAGAAACTGAAAACTGAGCTTGCAACTCCATTTGACAAGAGCAAAAGCCACCCATCAGTTTTAACAACCAAGAAATATGGTGTTAAAAAGAGAGAGCTACTGAATGCTTGCTTCGCAAAAGAAATATTGTTGATGAAAAGGAATGCATTTGTCCACATCTTCAACCTCATTCAGGTGGTTTGTTCATATGAATTTATCCATTTTTCTCATGGCATTGTGAAACTGATTATAACCGGGTACATTTTTTTTCTGCTCACAGCTTATAGTGATGGCACTAATTGGATCAACAATCTTCCTGCGGACAGAGATGATGTGCAGCAATTTAATTGATGGAGGAATTTATATGGGGGCTTTATTCTTCGTTATAGTTATGATTACGTTTAACGGATTGGCAGAACTTGCCTTGACAATTTTTAAGCTTCCTGTCTTCTACAAGCAAAAGGACCTACTATTTTTTCCAGCATGGGCATATGCTCTTCCTGTATGGATTCTCAAGATTCCAGTCACAATCATAGAAGTTGGAGTTTGGGTATTTATCACTTATTATGTCATGGGATTCGATCCTCATATTCATAGGTAAACAAATCGAAAGAACCTATGAAAGATAGTTTCATCTTTTCATTCTGTCCAGATTATAAGACATTTTCTTGCCACAGGTTTTTCAAGCAGTACCTTGTGCTCTTTTTAACTAACCAAATGGCCTCTGCATTATTTCGACTGACTGCGGCATTGGCTAGAGACTTGATTATTGCTACCACATTTGGATCATTTATACTGCTAGTACTTTTTGCAAATTCTGGCTTTGTTCTATCAAGAGGTATAATAAGCAAACAAACTTTAAACTCATTTATGTCCACATGACTAAACCTTAAAGAATGGTTCTTTCTTTGCTTTGTTTGATACCATAGATGAGGTAAAGAAATGGTGGATTTGGGGTTACTGGATATCACCTATGATGTATGGACAGAATGCAATCGCGGTAAATGAATTTCTTGGGGAGAGCTGGAGTCATGTAAGTTCTTCAATCAGACTAGTAAGCATACATGCATTCGCACTGAAATCAAACATACTAATATCTGAATAAATTTCGTAACAGAAGGTTTTTCCGAATTCCGCGGAAACACTTGGAGTTGCAGTATTAAAATCCAAGGGCTTCTTCTCAGATGCCTATTGGTACTGGATAGGAGTAGGTGCATTGATTGGCTTCACATTACTATTCAATTTGGGAAATATAGTGGCTCTCACTTATCTGAACGGTCAGTATGTTAACATCTCCAAATTTAAGTGTTTTTAGGTCAAAATGTATATTCTAACTTTGGGTAAAAAAATTGCAGCACTTCATAAACCTCAGGCTGTTAAATCAGTTAACCAAAGCACTGAAGATGATGACAGAGACAAAAAAGCAACCCATGCAGGTATTTGTGCCAAAACAATAATTTCTTCTACTTTTCTTTTGCAAATTGGCCCCCCTGTTCTTTTTTATGACAAGTAATTTTGATTGGCAATCAGAAAAAGGAAATGATATTGGTAGAAGAACCACCTTAGAGGAGTCATTATTCATGAGGCCAGAAACTGCTGCTATAATCATTCATGAAAAGAGAAGAGGGATGATCCTTCCATTTGAACAACGTTGCATTACCTTTGAAAATATTACATACTCAGTAGGCGTGCCAAAGGTAACTTATGATAAATAATTGAAGTTGGAAACTGGAAAGTATTGTTGTCCAAAAATAAATGGCAATAGAGAACTAATTACATTTTACTGTGGAATAACAGGAAATGAAAGATCAAGGTCTCGCTGATGAAAAATTGGTGCTACTGAAAGGTGTGAGTGGTGCTTTCAGACCTGGTGTTCTAACAGCTTTAATGGGGGTAAGTGGTGCTGGTAAAACCACTCTGATGGATGTGCTGGCTGGAAGGAAGACTGGTGGATACATAGAAGGGAACATCACAATTTCAGGGTATCCGAAGAAGCAGGAAACATTTGCTCGAATCTCAGGATACTGTGAGCAAAATGACATTCACTCTCCTCATGTTACTGTCTATGAATCCTTGCTCTACTCAGCATGGCTACGACTGCCCCCAGAAGTGAACTCTGAAGCTAGGAAGGTGGGTAATTGAGATTGAGACAAGACAGAAATGCTTAAAACTTTGTTGGCTTGTCACATTAATTTTTTTTTTCTTTTTTGTTGAAAAATGGTTGCAGATGTTCATTGATGAAATCATGGAGCTTATTGAATTAACCCCATTGAAAGGAAATCTAGTTGGGTTGCCTGGTGTGAATGGTCTATCAACTGAGCAGCGTAAGAGGTTAACCATAGCGGTTGAGTTGGTAGCTAACCCCTCCATTATATTCATGGATGAACCAACTTCAGGGCTAGATGCAAGAGCTGCTGCAATTGTCATGAGAACTGTTAGGAACACAGTTGACACAGGAAGAACAGTTGTATGCACCATACATCAGCCTAGCATCGACTTATTTGAAGGTTTTGATGAGGTGAGAAATCTTAATAAAATAAAAGAGTTATCCACTTCTGTTTTATTCTTTCCTATATGTCGTTGACAGATTTAATATGGCATTGTAGCTATTCCTATTGAAGCGAGGAGGGCAAGAGATATACGTGGGGCCATTGGGTCACCGTTCATGTCATCTGGTCAAGTATTTTCAGGTATGTTGTGGTGGACAACACAATTTCACTATAATTAATAGAATGTCAAACTTTTTAGTTCATGATTACTTATTGCTGAAGCATACAACTGACTGTTTATGAAGGGAATAGAAGGAGTCAGTAAAATTAAACCTGGTTACAATCCAGCAGCCTGGATGTTGGATATTACATCTCCAGGACATGAAGTGGCTTTGGGGATTGATTTTGCTGATCTGTACAAGAAATCAGACTTATACAAGTAAGCATTGAGCAACCTTGAGATATATACTGACACTTACTACTCNAATTTGGAAA
The DNA here is from genome assembly GCF_008641045.1 of Pistacia vera. Lineage (NCBI taxonomy): Eukaryota > Viridiplantae > Streptophyta > Magnoliopsida > Sapindales > Anacardiaceae > Pistacia > Pistacia vera. The sequence goes on along the minus strand of NW_022196110.1, from coordinate 926,422 downwards.
ATTGGAAATATGAATTGAAAATTGCAAAAACTAATAAAAATTAAAATAAGAGCAAATTGATAACAAAAAGATTAAGAGAATAAATGAATAATTGAGAGAATAGAGATTAGAGAATATGAGAGAATGAGAGAATTTGAGTTGTGAGAAAAATATGAGAGTTTAGGGCCAATTTATAGAAAAAAAGGGGGAAAGAAAATGACGAAAAACACCCCTCCAACGGCTATAAAACGGCTATATTTCAAGGGTAAAAGGGTAATTTAAAAAAATAAATTAATTTTACATTTTTTTTTATTTTTTTTTTGGCCAACCAACCGGCATGCAACCCGCCGGGTTGGCGGTCCTCCTGCAGAAATGACAAAATAGCAACCCGCGGGCCGCCGGGTTGCCATTTTGCAACCCGGCCCGCTCGAGGGTTGCTGGCGGGTTGGGCTCAACCCGGCCCACCGAACCCTCTTCATTACGGGCCGGGTTAGGGTTGACCCGCCTAACCCGGCCCATTTTTTCCACCTCTACTCGAAGTCCATTGAATACTCTACAAGCCTAATGTTCCAGGTTAAGCTACAAATGTGGTAGGTGGCACCAACGTTATTCGAACCCAGAAAGTCAATGCAAAGAGCAAACCTTCTTGACTGTTAGGCGAACCCTTGAGGTTTTTTCTCTCTATTTCTTTATACTTTCTAGTTTTTCTACCCTCTTATTTGGATTTGGGTTGACAATTGACATCATCAACATCTCTTATAATTTTAAAAATATAATAGACGCTCCATATTTCAATAATTAAAATAAAAAAATTATTTATTTATTATATAATTGTGGTCCTAGACTCCTAGTGGTCCAAGCTGGTAAAGTTTATCAACAGTTAGATGGATAAAATCCTAATCCCTAATAAATTTTAAATCATATCTAATATGAAATTATACATATGAAGAAGAAAGCATCGTTCAGTCTTTTATAATATAAAATTGATTATTTAACTTGTACCAATATTTCTTTTGTTTAAAAAAAATAATTGAATATATAGCTTTCAACACCAACTATATCAACCTCACAATGATCAATATATTTTATTTGATATCAAATTTGTCATTTTTAATAGTTGTCCAATTTAACGTCTAAATGTTTATGATTATAGTCAATTAATGAGATTGTGGTCCTATTTACAAGTTGGCATCACCGTGTGAAATTGAAAGATAAGAAAGATAAAACTTGATTCTAAGCTGAATAATTCTTTGTATTTGATTGATTAACTTGTTACAATACATTGTAGCTGCTTATATACTTGAAGAAAACAAGTGAGAGAGTGAGTGAAGAAGAGTAAAGTTACAACAGCTCACACACACTGAATAATCGTTTTGAGAAGACATTTACAAATAAAACGAAACGACATTGTTTGTGAAACGTCCAATCAGGTCCTCACATTTTGAGAACTTGCAGTTAGCACCATGAATCTTTGGTCAACATTTCCCCTCAAACTAAGCTGCTTCTCTTTTCCATTATATCTTCAACATTTCCCCGCAAACAAAACTGATTCTGCTTTCTATCAGTAAAGAAATTGACTCCTCTTACTGCTCTTCTAAAAAAAAATCTCCAGAAACAAAGGTCTGCATTATCAACACTACTGATCTGCTGCACTACTTCTGCACCAATAAAACTGCATAAAATGTCCAAAAACAAAATCTGCATTATCAACACTACTGATCTGCTGCATTACTTCTGCACCAACAAAACTGCATAAAATCTCCAAAAACAAAATCTGCATTATCAACACTACTTATCTGCTGACAAAACTGCATAAAATCTCCAAAAACAAAATCTGCATTATCAACACTACTAATTTGCTGCATTATTTTTCTACACAACCAAAACTGCATTAACAACTCCCTGCATTACTTCTGATCTGCTGCATTATTTTTCTGCACCACCAAAACTGCATAAAAACTGACAACTCCCTGCATTACTTCTGATCTACTGCATTATTTTTCTGCACCACCAAAACTGCATAAAAATTGCATTCACAACTCCATAACAGCTGACCTGCTACATTACTTCTACATCATCAAAAATTCTGCATGAATACTTCTACAACATCAAAAAATCATGCATGAATACTTCTACATCATCAAAAATTCTGCATCAATCCAAAACTTCATAAAGATTCTGCATTAACAACACCACAACAAGTAATCTGCTGCACAACAATCAAAAATTCTGCATCAATCCAAAACTTCATAAAGATTCGGCATTAACAACACCACAACAAGTACTGTTGCACTACTTCTGCTTCTGCATTACCACATCAAAACTGCATAAAAAATTCTTCATTTAGCAACACCATTGCAACTGATCTGCTGCACTACTTTGTTGCAATGATCTCTAAACCATCAACAGGCATGGCAAGAACATTCAATTTCTGTCTCAGTTCTTGAAATTGAGTTACTGACAGAGCCTTGGTTAGCACATCTGCTATTTGTAGTTGAGATGGTACATACTGAACTACAATCTTCTTTGCAAGAACTTGATCCTTGATGTAGTGAACATCAATTTCAATGTGTTTGGTTCGTGCATGGAAAATAGGATTTGCGGCAAGAGCACCCGCACTCACATTATCACACCAAATAACAGGAGGAGTTTTCAAGTTTAATCCTAACTCTGAAAACATGCTCTGCAGCCATGCAATTTCACTGGCTATGTTAGCTAATGCCCTATACTCAGCTTCAATTGATGAAAGAGCAACCACCTTCTGTTTTCTTGAGCTCCATTGAATTAGAGTAGAACCAAAGAACACACAATACCCACTTGTAGACCTTCGGTCATCCAAACTACTACCCCAATCCGCATCAACATAACATTCAATGCTAAGAGATGCTACTGGTCTGAACTGTAATCCATAGTACTGAGTGCCTTTTATATACCTTAAAACCCTTTTGCAAGCCTGCCATTGAAGCTCGGTAGGAGCTTGAAGATACTGACTTAGTTTGTTTACTACAAAGCTTATATCGGGTCTAGTAACAGTAAGGTATTGAAGGGCTCCTATGGTGCTCCTATAAAGACTAGGGTCTTTGAACAAAGAGCTGTCTGTAGAATAGAATTTGATACCAACAGCCATTGGGGTTGAACATGCATGAGAATCTTACATTTTTATCTTGATAAGTAGATCAACAATATATTTAGTCTGTTTTAAGTGAATACCATCAGGTGTTCTTGTAGCTTCTAACCCTAAGAAGTATTTGATGGAACCAAGTGTCTTTAAAGCAAATTGATCATTCAATTCTTGAACAAGCTGATGTATGGATGAAGAGTTGGATCCAGTAATCAAAATGTCATCCACATATATAAGAATATATGTAACATGACCATAATTTTTACAAATGAACAAACTAGAATCAGAAATAGAATTCTGAAATCCTTTGGCAATAAGTGCAAACTTCAGCTTGTCAAACCAGGCTCTAGGGGATTGTTTTAGGCCATAGAAAGCCTTATTTAATTTGCAAACATAAGAGGGAACATCAGCATTTTCAAATCCATCAGGTTGCTGGATGTAGACAACTTCATTCAAAGTACCATTAAGAAATGCATTGTTCACATCCACTTGTTGGATATCCCAACCATTAGTTACAACAAGGGTGAGAATGATCCTAATGGTGGAAGGTTTAACTACAGGACTAAATGTTTCAAAGTAGTCCAACCCGAGTGTTTGTTGAAACCCTTTAGCAACTAATCTAGGTTTGTATTTTTGCAAAGATCCATCAACATGAAACTTGGTCCTAAACACCCATTTATTCCCAACTACATGCATGTCATTAGTTCTTGGTACCAAAATCCAAGTGTTGTTTTTCATTAGTGCATCAAATTCCATTTGCATAGCTTCTTTCCATTCAACAGTAGCTAATGCCTCTTTCACAGAACAAGGTTCAGGGAGGACAGGGGTGTTACCAGATAAAATAAGTGCAGTTTTTCCTAAATGGTTGAGGGTCACGAAAGAATTGGTTTTGGGCCTTGTTAACATGGGATATGTGTTTGTATTTGGATGTTGATCAGTTGATGTAGTGAGAAATTGTGAGGGTGCCAAGTGAACTACAAGTGGGCAGTGAGTAAGATCTTGATTGGAAGGTGATTGAGAAGTGACAGAAGGATGAAGAGGTGGATAAGAGGTCAGATCTATTGCAAGTGTGTGGTTTGAGAGTTTGGAATCAATTTTCTTATAGGGAGAAGGTATCAGTTCAAGAGAGGGATTTTGAGGATTGGACACTAGTTTAGATGAATCAGGTGCTGTGTTTAAAGAATTTGGAGAGGAATCAGTAGGTAAATTGGAGGTATTTTCAGAATCAAGGTCAAACTTATAGGATGATTATGGTGAGGTAGAATTTGATACTCCAACTGTTGAATGAGGACTAACTTGAGAGCTCAGTTCTGCTGGAGAGACTTTTTTGCTGGACACATCAGGTGGTTGAACTTTGGAATAAGGAAAATGAGTGTGTGACTCTTTGAGATATGTTTCTCTAGGGGCTTAAGTATTAGGCTGACCAAAACCAGATTTAAAAGGAAACTCTATTTCATGAAATTTAACATTAGGAGTAATGTAAATTTTTCCTTCGGCACTTAGACACTTATAACCTTTGTGAATTAGGCTATATCCTACAAACACACACTTTGAAGAGTGAAAGCTAAGTTTATGTTGATTATAATCTCTCAAATAAGGGAAACAAGCTGACCCAAAAACCTTTAAAGAATTGTATAGGGGTGGTCTACCAAACAGCACTTGATATGGTGAAATAAAATCCAAAACAGCAGTAGACATTCTATTTATTAGAAAAGTAGCAGTGTCAAATGCAAACCACCAGAGATGCATAGGCATGGATGCATGTGCTAACAAAGTTAAACTTGTCTCTACTAAGTGTCTATGCTTCCTTTCACTACGTCCATTTTGTTGATGCACATGAGCACACAAATACCTAAATTGGATTCCTGATTATGTTAAGTAAGGCACTAAACCTCTATACTCATCCCTTTGATCAGATTGTAAACAATGGATTTTATGTTGAAATTGTCTTTCGGCTAAGTGATGGAATTTGATAAAGATAGATTGCACTTCAGCCTTGGTTCTTAAGGGAAATAACCATGTAAATCGACTATAATCGTCTAGGAAATGGATATAGTATTTGAACCCTTCTAAAGATACAATTGGAGCTGGACCCCATAAATCACTATGAATCAATTCTAATGGTTTAGTGGCTCTAGAGTCAGAGATAGGAAAATGGTTTCTATGTACTTTGCCAAGTTGGCAGGCATCACAAAAAGATAAGGCTGGAATGGTTTGTGATGAATTTGAGTGCACTTGATGCATGATTTTATTAAAAACTATTGAGTGTGGATAACCTAGACGATTGTGCCAAAGTGAGGAAACAATTTCTTTGTTACTAACAACTTGTAATGCTAGAGATGGATAGTCAGTGATGCTGGATTTACAATTAGGAATATTAGAAACAGATGCACCTATATCAAACTGAAGATTTCTGTGTATTTCAACATGATTTGTATTTGATGAAGCTGCAATGTCAGATACATGAGAATCATAATCAGAGATAGTATGTAAGGGAATATTGACAGTACATGCTGATGCATCAAACATATCAGAATTATTACTAGTAACAACAGTATAATTAGTAAAACAATTATCATGAGCAGTATTTGATAATACATTAATAGCAGACATGTCAGAAATACTAGTACAGTGTGTCAAATCACAACCATCTTTATTAAAGGCAACAGAATTACAATTGTTCAAAACAGATTCACTAGCTATTTCATTACTACTATTTTTGGTACTGCCAACCTTAAGATAGTATGTAGATTTATTCTTAAGACTAGACATAGGATTATTGCAAGAATCAAGACTGGAGGTTTTAACACAGCTTCCTACAGGCTGATTATCAATAACATCAAACTTATTCTTAACAGCAGACTCAGGTTCAGTAGAAGTTACTTTGATAGGTTCAATCAATGAGACAAAACTCTGACATTTAAAAGTTGCAGTAGACTGATTAAAGGAAGATAGAGGACTGACAGAAGGATGTCTCAACTGATAAAGTTCTCCCTGCAGTAACACTGCCCTGGAAAGTTTGTCCTTAACAGTGCAACAATCAGAGTTAAATTCTACAACAACATTATTATCCTTAGTGAACTTAGATATACTGAGCAGATTTTTAGTGATTCTAGGTACACACAAAACGTTTTTTAAGTGTAAACATTTAGATTATAAAGAGCTAGGTAAGGAAGTAAAGCCAATATGTGAGATATCAAGGACCTCACCACTGCCTACTTGTAGCTGATCAGCTCCACCATAGTTTTTGCTAATAGTCAACTGATTGAGGTCAGAAATGACATGATCCGTAGCCTCGGAGTCCATATATCAAGCAGGATCTTGAGCAGTTGTGTAGGAATTTGATGCAACAGGTATATGTGATGAAGGCTGTGAGTTAAATGGTGAAGGTTGTTGAGAGGCAAAGTAAGTTTGAGTTGGTGTTGTGATCTGCTGGCTTGGAACTGTGAGGTTTTGTGGTGGTGAGGTAAAGTGATGTTGTTGATGGTTAAGACCACTATAGTTGCCATGTGGTTATGTTGTATTGAAAGAGACAAAGCCAGGTTGTAATGGTTGTGGAGATTGCTGTGAAGAGATCTGTGTTGTTTGATTGTTTGGATTGGTAAAAGATCCATTAAGTTGCTCACTGGAGTTGAAAGATCTATTCTCAATTAAGTGATTAGTAGAACTGAACTGTGGAGATGCACCATTTACAACACCTATGGAATGATTATTTGAGTTGTACTAAGGAGGGACACCATTGTAATTAGAATTGTACCGATGATAACACTGCACAACAGTGTGTCCAATTTTACTGCACAGTTGACAAATCGATCTGCCCCTACCATTTCCTCTACCTCTTCCTTGTCCAGAACTTATAAATCCAGTAGGTTGATAGGAGACGATTGAAGCACTATAAGGATTATAAGATGCTGGTTGAAAAAAAAGGCCATAATGGACAGAGGGAACTGGAGCAGGTAAAGGACAATGTTGAGCAAAAGATGGACTGGATAAAGTGTTTAGGGATGGATGAAATTGATATGAGGAACTTGAAGTGTTTACAGGATCATTTGTAGGATTATTGGTGTTGATAAAGGTTGGCTTAAGACCAGTATTACTCACAGTAGCAACGTGGACAGAACTAGCAGAAAAATCAACAGAATTAAACTTTTCTAAACTCAGTTCATACTTCTGTAACAAGAACTGTGCTTCTTGAAGTGTCACTATATCAAACTTGGATTCAAGCCGTGAAGTCAAGTTAACCACCGCTGCATCAAATTCAGGTCCCAAACCGTCTAACACATACTGGAGTACTTCTTCATCAGTGATAACTGGACCACTAGCACTTAAACTTTCTGCTATATTTTTCATCTTCTTTACATACTCACTAATGCTTAAATTGCCTTTTTGTGTAGTTTGTAATAGGTTTTTCAAATGTAGAGCTCTGGCTTTAGAATCATTTAGGAATTCTCGCTCAAGAGCAAACCAAATCTCATATGAGAGCTGACATTTTGATATACAACTGAACATGCATTCAGAGATTGAAGCAAGTAACCAAGTAACTAAAAACTTGTCAGTTCGTTTCCAAGCAATATACACCGGATTGACTTTGCTTTTGGTTAGGTTGTTTTTTGACAGAGCACTTTCTATTTCAGAGGAATTTTCACTTTCTGATGAAATTAAAGGTTGAGGACACGGAATTAAACCTGTGAGGTGTTCTTCCAGCTCATGAGCTCCAACAGTAGAAAGAGCTTGCGACCTCCAAAATCGATAGTTATCTCGATAGTTGTCTCGCGTCAACTTTGGATTAATCACTTGTAAGCTTGAAGAGAAGATTGAGGAGTGTGAATCAGTGGAATTTTGGAGCTTATTCATGCTATTTGCAGAGAGATTAACACCAGAAAAATCAGCCATTGACGTGAGTCTAGGGCTCTGATACCATGTGAAATTGAAAGAAAAGAAAGATAAAACTTGATTCTAAGCTGAATAATTCTTTGTATTTGATTGATTAACTTGTTACAATACATTGTGGCTGCTTATATACTTGAAGAAAACAAGTGAGAGAGAGAGTGAAGAAGAGTAAAGTTACAGCAGCTCACACACACTGAATAATCGTTTTGAGAAGAAGACTTTTACAAATAAAGTGAAACGACATCGTTTGTGAAACTTCTAATCAGGTCCTCACATTTTGAGAACTTGCAGTTAGCACCATGAATCTTTGGTCAACACACCAGTCCAAATTATTAATGAGTTATATTTCATATCAAATGTATTTAGCTAGCTAGTGAAAATGAAATTAAAGCATACACCCATCCGCGGGTAGTCCAAATGGTGGGCGAATTAGAGATAGTATGGATAGATGTATGATCTCAAGTTCGATTTTCTATTTAAGCATCTACAATTTAAGTAGGGGCTGTAGCAGTGGATTGTTGCGCTAGTCTCTCCCGATGATTGGTCTGATGGATTGTTGTGCTAGTCTCCTCTGATAATTAGTCGAGGTATGCATAGGCTGGTCTAGACACCTTTTGGTTGAAAAAAATAAAAATTAAGTATATTTTATGTAGGGTAACAATCTGAAATGTATCATATTATAATGTTAGAATAAAATTTACATAGTACTTTAAACTAGTTACTAAAAAGATTTTTAGGCAACTAATAGTGGTCCATATATAGTTGATGTTGAAATTCTAATTAAGTAATATCATTTTAATGAAAACGAAAGCATTTGCTTACATCTAATTAGATGTGATTGAATTACGGGAAGAAGTTTTGAGCAAATACATATATATGATAACTTTATTAATTGAAAAAAAAAAATGAATGAAAATATTTGGTAATGACCTTTATATTATACAAAAAGGATTCCTTGTCTCTCGAATTTGGGACCAGATTTTGACACCTCAAATATATATATATATTGTATTTAAACAGAAAATACAAAAAATTTAATATATTCAATTATAGACAATTAAATTAGAAGATAGTGTTGATTTTGAAAGCTTTCATTAATTGATATGCTTCTTGCCTTTATGTTCGATTATATTTTAGTTCAATGATAAATGATCCATGAAACCTATTTGCGTATCATAACCTCATCATTTTCTTGGGTGCCAATCATGTTCTTGATATATATATATAATTATCACATAAGAATTCAGCCTATTAAATTGGTCCATGATTTGTAATGTACATATAGAGACAAATATTTGAGATCTCATTAACCACCAATTTGATTCTCTAAGCATATGTGACTCAAAAACATCCATTCTGCTACAAAATATAATGCCAAAATGACAATGAATTCAAGCTACCATTTTTTTTAATGACCAGGGGTATCCAAGCTAGCTTACGCATACCTCAACTAATTTCTCAGGATGCTGAAACTATTGGTTGGGTATGAACTCCCGTACCTACCCTTGTTAGCAACCATGAGAACTCGAACTCGGGAGATCATGTTAGATCCTCCTCTTAAGAGACTATGTTAGATTCTCCTCTTACTCTTTTACCATCAAGGGGATTCAAACTTGAAAGACCATGTTAAATCTTCCTTTGCTCTTTTACCATCAGGACTCAATAGTGGTTAAGCTACATTGTTCATATTGCACATTATCTTATTTGTTTTCTATTGAATCTAAAAACTTATAAGAAAGCTGAACAACAGAGTATATATCCATAACTAAAGAATTAATTGACCTCGAAATAAACAGCAAAAAATGGTTTCCGAAATTTTGCCCAAGCTTCCTGTTCTAGATTTCTCCAGGAAAGACTTGGAGCCCGGAACAACTACTTGGTTCAAAACGTGTAATGATGTTCGGCAAGCTCTTGAAGACTATGGCTGTTTCATAATGGAGTACAATAAACTTCCACCGAAACTTTGCGGTGAAGTTTTTGGTTGCTTAAAAGACTTGTTTGATCTCCCCACTGAAACCAAAAAGAAAAACAGATATGAAAAACCCTTAAATGGCTACGTCGGCCCAATTCTTAAGCTTCCTCTCCATGAAAGTATGGGCATCGATGAAGCAACATTTCTACAAGCAACTCAAAACTTTTCAAATATCATGTGGCCACAAGGAAATGATCATTTCAGGTATCATTTCACTTCACATTTCTGCTTCTGATTATGTGTTTCATAGGGATGGAGTCACTAAGGGCTGAATGGGGGCTCAAGCTCCCACTGACCTTGGAAAACTCAGTCAATTTCCTTCTATTTTGTGTTCTCAAGAAAAGGCCCCTTTCTTCTATGAAAGTAGTTAAGTCTTTATGCTACCAATTTTTCCGTGTTTCGATAATTTTTTCTTCAATCTCTAATATATTTTAAGTTTTTATATATTTTTTTTTTCCTTTCTTGACCAGTAAAACTGTGCACACATATGCAAAGCTGGTGGCGGAGTTAGATCAAATGGTGACAAGAATGGTGTTTGAAAGCTATGGGGTGGAGAAGTACTATGATTCTTACAAGACCTCAATCACTTACCTCCTTCGAGTCTTGAAAAATAGATCCCCCAAGGGGGATGAACCTAATCTAGGTTTTGTTACTCACACTGATAAGAGTTTCACCACCATTCTTCATCAAAATCAAATCAATGGTCTGGAGATTGATACAAGGGATGGCCAGAAAATTAATGTTGACTTTTCTTCACCTTCATCGTTTGTGGTCATTGCTGGGGATGCATTTATGGTGAGTCAAAATAAAAAAAATTAATTTTGTATAATTTTTTTTAAGGATTCATGGTTTTTTTTTTCTCTGTTCATAGGCATGGAGCAATGACAGGATACATTCTCCGAGCCATCGAGTGATAATGAAAGGGGAAGTTGACAGATACTCTCTTGCGTTGTTTTCATTTGGCAATGGAATTGTGGAAGTTCCTGAGGAGCTTGTTGATGATAAACACCCTTTACAATACAAACCCTTTGAGCATCTCGGACTGCTGCGTTTCTTTCGCACGGATGAAGGCTACAAAGCCAAGTGCCCCATCAAAGCCTATTGTGGTGTTTAATATTTCAAATCTTTAGTTAGTTATGTGATCAAACTATGAACTCTATGTTATGTATTTTTTAAGACGGAATGACAAATACTAGCATGTGTGTGGTACCCCAGTAATCTCAAAGGTCCTCTAAATTGGCCATATAATGATTTGAAAATAAAATAAAGGACTATGGCTCAGTTGCCTTGTGACTGTCTTACAATTTAATGTTAAATGAGTTTTCTAGATAATATTGGATTTGTTAAATATGTGATTCCTCTTTGCGAAATATCAAAAACCATGGCTAATCTCTGTCATCCGTAATCAATTATCTGGTGAACAAGAAGATAGAAATATATAATGTTGGTCTTGTAAGATTAATATTTTCATTAATTAGAGGTCCTATATAAAAATAACACAACTATTCATGTGTGCTTGATGTGTGCATGCTTGCATAATTTAATAATTGTGAAGAGACATGTTTGAGGCCAAACCTAGAGAAATGACTCCAAACATTGGCATGAATTTGACTAGTTTTCTGATTAATACTCCATCTGAATTCAGATTAGATCATGAACATGATGACTATATATCTTAAATGAATTTGCTTCTTTATTTATTTTTTAGTGATGAATGTAGTGTTGCACATTTGTGGCATTTGCAAATGGCCGTAAGACGAACTCAATGGTGGAGCTGGTGCTGGGCAGCGGAAGATCTTAATCGGTTCAATATTACCAATTTACGTTGAATTTGCACTAAGATGTTTCACCTCAAAAATTAATATGTCTTGACAAAATCAGAATATGCAATGCTAAATGCACAATTTTGATGCAAGATTTACACTAACTAGAATTATTCGATTGATTTTGGTGAAATCAGAACGGGTGTGTGCATAATTAAAGATAACCAGCAATTGAATGAATATGAATACAATAATGTAAAGAACACAAGAAGTTTTTAAAGTGGTTCGACAAGTTTGGGTATTGAGCCTACGTCCACTGTCTAGCTTATTTGCTTTGAGACCTTACAAGAAAATAGTATAGTTCATAGAATAATTTGCTAACCCCTTCTCCATCGTTGGAGAGGGTCTATATACAAGCTTCTTACAAATGAAATAGCAAAATTAAATGGATTACAATTAAGATTGAATTGCAATTCTGATATTCTCGCGATTAAAACTTGTAGTTTTTCAAAAGAAAGTTTAAAGAAAAGAACGAAAAAGATGCAGAGAAAGAAAAATGCAGAGAAGTTGCTGTAACAGATTTTTGCTTTTGGTAAGGTGTTTTTTCCTTCATTGATGAAAGTACGCGTGATACACTTATAAGCATGGTGTACACTAAAACGCACCGTTTACACAACTGTTAGAGTCGTGAAAGTGACTCTATTTTGGTGATAAAAATATCCCATGTGTGATTGAATTGAAGTTATATTGAGACAATTAAGAGAAATTATGAATTTATGTTTAAAAATCATATTTTGAGTTTTTCTTACTAATTTGGCATGTTTGGATTTAAATTTGAGATTGTGTAAGTTGATATTAGGATGTGATTTATTTGCTAGGGTTGATGTTGTCTCATTTATAGCCATTTTAGCTACGGCAAAACGGGTCTAGACCCGCGGTTGGACCGTACCCGGGTAAAAAATATAGGGTACGGGCCAATTTAATAAACCCGTTTTTTAAGACCCGTACCCGTATCCGGCCCAGATACACACGGGTTATACGGTGAACCCGCGGGCACCCGCGAGCACCCGTATTTGCAGTAATGAGTTTTGTTCTTTGAATCCCTAATTTTTCACGCATTCCATTCACGCAGCAGTCACGCCTCTCACTCTCTCAATCTCATCTCATCAGTCATCTCTGATCTCTCACATCTCTGATCTCTCACTCTCATCTCATCTCTGATCTCTCACCTCAGATTCTCATAACTTTATCGTGGCCGCATCTCAAAGATGGGTTTTTGACAGATTTTGTGTTTTCTTTCCAGTGGAATACGCTCGGGAAGCCATCCGTAAGGGGAACCCGCAGTTGGAGTACGTGGAACCGATATCGTCGTCCTTGGCATCGAGAAGAAATCCACCGGACCACCGCTAAGCTCCAAGACTCTGGTAGTTTATATACATAAGCTAAGTTTCCTCTTTTGTTTACTGGAATTAGTGATTGTATTCCATGGACTAGTGTTTCTGTCATTGCTGTTGGTTTTTGCAATATTCACGAAAATGTCAAATTAACAACAATTTGCAATATGTCACGAAAATGGTTGAATAGGGTTGAAAAAGTGCATTTTTAGTATAGCGACCTTCAACTTATTGCAGCCAGAAGGCACTGACCTGACTGACTAACAGTCATTCTGAATTAAATTTCTGTAGGCTGATCTGGTGCCAGAATGGATGGCACTAAACTTACATGCTAAAAGCCTAAAACAAAGTGTTAGAAATAAGTGGTTTAGACTAAACCTCCCATTATACACCCATATTTGAAGATTCTACACTACTTGAAATATGTCCATCACTTTCAATATTTTGGATTAAAGGAAGACAGATCCAGAGCGTGTTTTAAGCTTAATTACAAACTACTAATTATCAAATGCTAATTACTGAAGGAATCAATTTTCAGTAGAATGTTAATTGTATGATTCAACAGTTTGTGAGTGTGATAAGAAAAACCAACGCAATGACAGAAACACTAGTCTATGGAATTTGTTTCTCAATTCCTTTATTTGTATCTTAGTTATGTTCTTGCTTTTCAAGTTTGCCATTAAAAAGTTGTTGTTGAATCACTACTCACTAGACTCCTGCAACTAATAAGCTGGTATGATATTTTAGTTCACGCATTTAATTGTTGATATAGTAGGTTAAAGAAGCCAAAACAATGACTGGCCTAAGTTTAATACTCTACCCTAATACTTTTTTAATCTGATTCTGATTGCGATTTATCTAATCGATATTTATATCATATTCTCCAATGCATGCGTCTTATTGATCTCACATAGACATTAGCATTATTTTATTGATTACTTTAGTGTTTAGTACTGAATTTTTTAGAGTTAATGATCAGTTGAGTCGTTGGTTAATTATGTTAGAAACACAACAACGTGCTACAGCTAATAGTGACAGGCTATATTCATTTGTCATTGTCCTGTATTGCTTTCTTCTATCTCATCAGATTAATAGTTTTTTGATCGATTGTTTATCTTATATGTAAGTTAGTTCGTTAATATTTGTAGATACCGATAGCAAAGTTGTATGGAGACAGGACTAAAAAAATTAATGAATTAATTGGTAAATTAATGTAAAATTAATTCACTGAAACCAGAACGATAAGACCAATTTACTAAAACCTTGTGCTGCCCTTTTAATTACATAATGAATTAAAGATGATTATCTAAAAGTTACATTGGATGGTCCAGTTTGTTCTTCTTCCTCGTGAAAACAGCCAAATATGAGCACAATGGTGTCCACAGAACAAGTATCGTAAACGTTTCAGCATAGTTTATCATTGCTACAGACCACAGTACCCTAATTAAGTGTCCTCTAATGAGTGATTAAATACTGGATATGAGTTTGAAGGTAACATATTTGTAGTTGATCATTGTTTTGTAGATGATGGGTGAAAGATGATTCGGATGATGATCTTGATGTGCCATTGTGATCCGAACTGTGGAATCAAGAGACTCTACACGCCCACTGTGGGATGAACATTTGCTGTCCTAAGAATATTTTTTGTTGAATATTGTTATGTATTTGTTTATTTTAATTGGATTTATAGTTTATTGCTTTTTTGTTTGTTTATTGTAATTGTGTATTAGTGATTTTGTATTTATTTAATTTGGTTGGTATTTGTAGTTTTGTTTATATGTTATTGTTTGTTTATGTGTTTTTGTTTTTTTGGTTCATATTGTTTATATTCTTAATTGAATTGAATTTAGAGCAGTTGATTGGGGGGGTGTAAATGTAAATTTAAAACTGCAGGAATTTTGGGGGTGTAATTGTCATAATTGAAAACTGTTAAGGGTGAAAGAAAATCTCAAATCTGGAGAGAGAAAAAATGGGTCCACCCGCGGGTCCACCCGTACCCGTATAGGGTAGGGCATGGGTCCAAAATATTGGACCCGTACCCGTTTGACCCGTACCCGTTGACCCGCCCGTACCCAGCCCACCCACCCATTTTGCCAGGCTACCATTTAGGGGTCAAATTGTCATAACTTGGGGTGGATTTTGTCACTTTCAAACATGCAGGGACCAAAGTGATATTTTACATTTTGTTCTATAAAAAGAAGATGAAAAGTCGCGTACAAGGTGGCTATTCACCCAGTTTTTCGACGAGTTCCAGTGACCCTTCGTCTCCCTCTGGCGATGATCCATCTCCCCTGCACCGATCCGCCATCAGCCACCGCAAACCATCGTGGAAACCATCACAACACGCCGACGCTTCGCCTTCCACCACCGCACTTTTCATCTTCCAGGCGAGATTTCGCGTTTTCCGTTGATGTTTCAGCTCCCCAAGAGTCGATCTCCCTTCCCCACGACCGTCTACCCATTCCAAGCTTTAGCCGCCGCGAAAACCGCCGAATCCGTGATTTTGCCTCCGCGCCTCTCATCTTCCAACCCAGTTCCTGCTCATTTTCGGTGACTTCTCACCTCCCAAGACCTGATCTGAACTGCCCATCACCAGAGCTTTCCATCGGTACTTTCGGATCCCATTCCGCCACCGTTTTTCGGAAGACCCACCGGAAAATTAACGTTTTCCGACGAAGTGCGGTTGTTCGTATTCCGGGCTGTCCGTTGGTTGTTTTCGCCCCTTCTTCGCATCATATCGCTGTCGGTTACCTCCTCTTCGCCATGATCAGCTTCGTTTCCACTGTTTCATCCTCCGTCATCACCACATGAGCGGCTGAGTTCCCTTTGTTTGTTACGGTGTAGGCGAGATCGAGATTGACCTCCATTGATCTCCTCATCAGCTCTCGACTAGTTGGTGAGCCCGAATGTTGGATATTTGGTTAAGTTTCTTGTATTCAGATTATATTTGTTTTCGTTTCAGTTTGTTTGCGATGCTTAATATTATTCTGATGCTCGACGTGTTGAATTGATAATGTCCATTGTGAACGTTTATTGATATATAACTTTTCGCATAATTGAATGTCGGTTTGAGATTATTGAATGTTGATTATGACTTTAAATTGCTTCGGTACTGATTGCAATCAAGTTGTAGTAGCGTTTAATATCATTTCTACTAGAAATGCATTTATTGTGTAATTAGTTGATTGGATGATACAGGTTGATAGGTTGTACTTGTTACGTTGTACCAACTAGTGGTGTTTAAGGGTTTAGCGTTTTTTGGTTAGTCGATGATAGTCTTTAACCAATCGACTGTAACTAAGACGACAGGGAGACAGGATAGATTATACCTAGATGCCGAGAGATATTTTTATTGATTTGCCTAGCCTTGTAGGTTTAGGAAATTAAATAGTGAGGAGAGGAATTGTGAGAGTTGGTCTTGAGTCAAACCGAACCCGTAGCGCAACGCTTTTAATATTGTGTTTTAGTTAGCAATTTATTTAATGCTTTTTAATTTCCTGCAAGTAATTAGTTTCCTTAATTTTAATCAATCATTCTGCCAATTTCTCTTTCGTTACACTCAAATATACATTAGGTCATTAGTCTTGCTCTCTGTGGATTCACCCTGCTTACCGCTAACTACGGTATTTAGGTTTAATTTTGTGACCGTGACGACCGGCTCCAACAAATTTTGAACTCTTTAGAATTTACCAATAACCTAAGACACTTTTTACAATCTTACAACTACACCCCAGGTTCCACAGAACTCCAAAATAGAAACTGCAGAGCTAAGCCTAAACTGCAAAATAGATACACCCCAGGTTCTATAGAACTACCAAAACAGAAACTGCAGACATAGCCTAAACTGCAAAACAGAGACTCTTTTATATCACAATATTCACCTTCAAACGTAACCACTGCTGTAATAACAATTTCTCTACTTCACCACTTCATCACAATAACTAAGATCCGCGGTCATTATTGTTGTTGATCTGATCCCTTCCAAAATATCTGAGATTTATGCCTATCTGTGATCTGATTGAATAACTGTTAGGATTGGTTGTGACTAGCTTATGCTGGGTCGAGCTATATCTCGACTTATGCTGGGTCGGACAAGTGTTGACCCGAGTTGGTTATAAATCGGACTATAACGTCGTGTTTTCCGAGCTTAATGGAAAAATCATACACAAAATCTGCCCCCTAGTGTTCGATGCTCGTATCAAGCTTCAAAGACTAATTGCTCGATTTGATATTAAGCTCGATCTTCACAAGTTGCACGCTAAATGCAGATTTGATCAATCTTCATGAGTCGGTCTTAATTTCAGTTGATGTGATCAAGACTTAACAGATTTTCTGCCATGTTATTCTCGATAAACTTGGAATTTGAATCAAGGGGCATGCGAGTAATTTTCATGTGGTCATGTCGCATTAAATGCAGTCGGCTTTTGCAGTTACTTTTCATCACACGTGGGCCATTATAGCTGTCCACTTGCGAAGTCGAGGCGACATGCATCAATGGTTATGATTGTAGCAATTTGATGGTTGATTGCCCCTCGCAGATGATCGACACATGGCCACATCAAACGATTAAAATTGCTCGACAAATGGAGGGTCGAGATTTGTTGTAGATCGATGGTTATAGTCAAATCCTACCTCTTCATCTCCAATGTGCACCACTATAAAAGCGAGCATTCTTTGTTAGAACACTCACTTGCAATATGTTTTAAGCCTTGTTTTACTGCTTTTACTCTGTCGTTGCTCTCTCAATTTCATGGCATTTTTTTCAGCTAGTTCTCACCACTTTTACTTTTCGGTAAAGCTTATTTCTCCTCTTTTACTTGTTTTAATGTCTTTTGCTATTGAGAGTGGCCATTGTCGTGGCCACATTAGACTTTTTTAAGGAGTTTTTTTTTAGTATTCCTGTCGATTTTGGGTTTAAGAAGGGTATAGGAAGGCGGCCGCTGGAATCCTGGTAGCTCGATTGTGTCTATTGATCGATGTGAGCTACCCTGGGTGCCTGAACTGAAAGCAAAGTGTAAATAGGTTGCCGAATTTTTGAGCTCTAACACTTGATCGCTTCTGTTTCAGGTACCCAGAGGCAAGCTTCCATCATGTCCTCGTCCAACACCTACAACATAGATTGACTCTTTGATTCCCAAATGACCTTGGCCGTTCATGGGGAAGTAGTTTTTGAAGTTTCTGAGGACTTTGTCGTGAGGAGTTCGGACTCCGACGCTGTGGGCTCTTTCGACCATGCTTCTATGGAGACTCTTCCACTGAGGGAGTCTTTGATTCATAGGCCTAGGAAGGAACCAAGTTCCTCGATTGGGACCGAGGATATTGAGCACATAAAGGATGTTTATGTGACTCAAATTCCCTTGAGGGCTTTGAGAGACTTTTCCTAAAAGAATCCCCCCGTAGGTTGGCTGGCAATTTCTGACACCCTCTCGAGGTGTGGGATGTCTATTCCCCCTCATTTTTTTATTACAAACATCTTGAATAGGTTTGGCATTGCTCCCTTTCAATTGACGGGGAACTCGTATATAATAATAGTAGGCATGTACGTAGCATACCTGATAATTGATCTAGGTGAATTGTCTATATAGGAGCTCATCCATTGTATAGACCGAAGAAAAGTCAAGACCAAATGTACTACCTCTCAAAGGCAAGGAAAATACATTCCAACAGTTTGGTCGAAGTCCCCAAGAAGATTACACATTAGGACTCACAATATTTTTTCTACAAGTTTGGGGTGACTAGTACTTTTGCCTCGGAAGCTAGTAAGACTCCAATCTTCGTGTGACCTAAAGAATTTTTCCTAGTCTAGCAAGCGAACTAACTTTACGTTCTTTTTTTGCAGTAAATTAATGTGAGCAAAACTTCCTCCCTAAAGCGAGCTTAAAACAACTTTAGAGTTTCAGAAATCTCCTTGACAGTGACTGCGAAGTTACCTAGCTCATCACGTTTTTTTGATTGACAGCATATAGCTTTTGCATTGATGGAGCTAAATTTTACACCATTTTTGAATAAGGTAAGTGCTTGATAGCTCGCTTTTTGTGATCTTACTTTGTTAGGTCGCTAACCACTTGCTTTTCCTTTGTAGATATGTGGGCCAAAAAACCCAAGGGCCTGAAGAAGAAAGCACTAGCCCATGGGTCGCCAAGAAGCTGTTGATTATTCAGGTGAAGAAGCAACCCATGGACACTGTCGAGGTGGCTGGGTAAGGTTCCTCGCGCCTAGTCCTTAAGCATAGCAGCGGTGAACTTGCCCAGGTGCTAAGAAGCCTGCAACTGCCTCCAAGGCAGTTCGGGAGAAGGGTGCCCCCAAGTCCCTAAAGGGTTTGGTAGAGAAAACTCCTGAGCAAGCTGGAGGTTTGGGGAAGAAGAAAATTTCCAAGCAACAATATGGCTCTGGCAAGAAGAAGATTCCTGATTAGTAGGAAGGCTTAGGCAAGAAAAATTCAACTGAGCAACAAGGAGGTTTGGGAAAACAGAAAGTTATTGAGCAACAGGACGGCTCAGGTAGGTTGGTGGCCAAAAAGGCAGTATGGCCAAGGGCTTGGCAAAAAAAAAGTCCATTCCCACGGGCAAAACCTTCATCCCCATGGGAAATAGATCAAGCTCACCTCTGCAAGGAAGTAGAGGAAAGGTGGATGAGGCAGCTCGAGTCGTGCTCGATGCATTGATCGATGGGCTTTTAGAGCACATATGTGTTGAAGCCTCAACGGCCAGGGAGGCCATCTCGCTACAGACCTATGTGATGCTTAAAGACATCCCTCCTCATGATTAGCTTGCTCACACTTGCGGTTACGTCACCAAGGTATTGATAATTCGCTTTTCTTTCTTTACTTAGAGGCTTTTTCCTTTTATTTTTTGCTAATTGCTTCTTCCTAACCACTTGGGGTGGCAAGAAGTGGAGAAGCTGAAAAAGGATGCCTTGGTTAGGATTGAGGTGGCGGAGAAATAAAGAAACTCATTGCAAGCTGAGCTTGAGCGGCTGAAAAATGAGGCTGAGACCTTTGAGGTCAAGGAAAGAGAGTTCTCAATTCATGAATGGCCTATCGGATTGATCCCCCATATCATGAATGGCCATGGACTTGTCAAAGTTGTCAATTCTTGGGGCGGAGCTCGTAGAATATCTGCAAACCTCTGACATTTGTTGCACTTGCATACAAAGTCTGCCACTTCATCAAAGATTGATGGCCAATAATACCCCTGGCAGAGTACTTTATATGCCAGAGATCTACTCCCTGCATGATTCCCACAAATACCTTTGTGGATTTCCTTCAAAATGTATTCTGCATCTTCATGATCAAATACATCGCAAGAGCGGAGAGTTGTATCCTCACTTATACAACTTGTTGTTGATAAGCGTATATCAAGTTGATTTTGCTCGAAGGATCTTGGCCTCATTTCTTCCTTCAGGCACTGTCCCATCTTTTAGGTATGCAATTATTGAATCCATCCAACTATATCACTATCCCGTTACCAAGACTGGTTCTTGTGATGTAAGGATGCTATGACTCGAAAGAAATTTGATAGGAATAGACTCAGTTACTTCTTTGCTCAAAGTTGAAGCTAGGTGAGCTAGATCGTCGGTCATTGAGTTCTTTTCTCTTACAATTTGCAAAACAGTAAAGGTTTTGAATTGCTTGAGCTCAAATTTTACCTCCTAGAGATAGAACGTTATTTTGTCCCCTTTTGCCTGATATTCTCCAAAAATCTGATGGACAACAAGCTGGGAGTCACTATAGATCTTGATTGACTTGGCCCCTATTTCTTTATCAACTTCATCCTTTAGTGCTCTAGACCACTCAACATCCATAGATCTCCTCTTCTATCTTATTGGTCAAGCCCCTGATTCGATGTTCAATTTGTGGCACATTACCTCGGGGTTGATCCCCACCATGTTCGTATGTACCCAAGTGAGAACATCAAGGTTTTTCTTTAGAATCCTTACAAGACTATTTGACAACTCGTCGCTCAGAAAGCTACCAATCTTAAGCACGCGAGTTAGGTCTTTCTTGCTAACCGGTACTTCTTGTAGCTCTTTGATTGGCCATACAACGGGCTTTTCTTTATGGATGCAGGGATCTATGGTATCTTCCAAAGGTCCAGGCTTTGGCTTGGACTTAGCTATGACGTTCTTGAGAGTGGCCATTTTTATGTAGCATGAATGACCCGATTATAACATTCCCAAGAATCTTTCCTACAACTCTTTATTTTTGCGACCCCTCTTGGAGTTGGAAATCTCATTGCTTGGCAATGCATCGAGGTGATTGTGCTCAGGTCATCCAAGATCTGCTTCCCGACAATGACATTATAGGTGGTCGAGCAATCAACCACTAAGAACTCTACCATCACTGTCCTTATCTTTGGCTCTTCCGCAAGAGTCATAGGCAAGTTGATTGTTCCCTTGGGGACCAAGCTATCCCTGGTGAATCCATACAACGGTGATGAACATGCCCTCAAGTCTCGTTCGGTGAACCTCATTTCTTGGAAAGCTCCCAAGAAAGAGATGTTCACTGTACAACAATTGTCGACCATTACCCTGAGTACTTCGACATTACCGATCCTTGCTACGATTACAATTGCATTGTATTTGTGGCGAGAAGATTCTTCACACTCTTGCTTGGTGAATCTTATCATTTTGTTTTCTTGCTTGGGCCATTTTGGCAGCTTTTGTTCACTGTTCATTATTTAAGGGGCCGAGTTTGTCCTGGCTTCTCACGCATATTACTCGTGAGAATGCCTAGAGCTCCATGCAATATCAGGTCTCCCATATATCATGCCTACCAGTACCTCATTGTTTGTCGGAGTTTGTTGGACCTGATTTTTCTGCTCCCTTGATTTTCACAAGCTGGCGTCTCCTTGACAAATTCTTTCAAGTGGCATCTTCTGATCAGATCTTTAATAGTATTCTTTAGAACCCGACACTTATTAGTGTCATGCCCAATATCTCAATGGTACTTGCAATATTTTTGACGATTTCTTCTACTATGGGTCCCCCTCATCCTTTTTGGCATGGGCAATTTCTTAGCCTTGCAGGAGACCTCTTGGATTTGAGCTACATCTTGGTCAGAGGGGTGTAATCTACATACTATGGAAAAGGTTGTTTTTCCCTATGGTTTTCTATTTTTTGCCTTTTTTGGAACCTATTTCAGTCCCTATCATTGTGGTCTTGGCCCTTTCATTTATTTGTTAGGTGATCTTGTCGATTGTCAAGGGCTCTTCTAGGTGAGCTTTTGGCTAAGGCCGCTAGCAAGCTTTCCACTCATTGATGTTTGATAGCCATTTGATAGAACTTGTCCAGATTCACATGGTCTTCACTTTGGTGCTTTTTCCATAGCTCCGTCTTCTGGTGCATCCGCGACCTTTTCTTGTTCATTTTGGAACCTTGTTAAATACAAGGTCACCTAATGAATATTGCTCAAATAGCTAAGCGGCATTGCGAGCTGTCTCCTGGCTTGGAATTGTTATAGGTGTAACGAGGAGAATTATTGCCAAGACTTTATAAGGTTCGCCTTGAGCCTCTTGACCACCACTTGGCATCCCCTACTAAAGTGACCGCGAAACAGCGGCACTTTGCTAAGTCATAGATTTAATGCAGCTCCATCAGGTCATTAAAAGAGTCAAGGTGGTCTTTGGGATCTCCTTTCCCATCGAACTTACTCTCTGGTACCCTAAATCCCTAGGGGAGTGGGGCCTGACAAACTTTCTCCATGAATGGAGAACTCAATATCTCTTCTGCCACATTGTTCCAGTAGGCTCTTAGATCGTTGAGCATTTTTTGCACCTGATCTAAGTCCTCATCTAGAGGAGTACTATGGCTGCAGGTTCTCTTCAGCCTTACTTTGAGCAAATGAGTTTGGAGATCAGTTACTTGTGAACCTCCCCTATCATGCGCATTAATGCACGAAGTATAGTCATGATGGCTAGGTTGGTAGGTGTCATCATTTTCATTAGTGTGCTACATGCGACGTTGGTTAAAACCGAAATGTTGGTCATTGCCAGATTGGTGCACATGAATTAACTCACGAGGTTTGAGCTCGCATTTGGCGTGGGTTAACACTGGCACGCTAGTGTTAGGGATATCATCGAGTAGGTTGAGTATCCCTTGGGCAATCATTGCCTTCATTCTCCCCTATAGGTTGTTTGCATGGTTGCCTCCTAAGGTTAGTTTGCATGTGGGACTCCCGTTCGTGAGTGAAATATACCTTGTGGTATCAAGGGTGTCAGTCACTCCTTGGTGCCGATGAACCAGATTAGTTGTTGGCTGAGTTCCGACCTATTAGGGTAACATCCATGAAGCGTGACTGGTCGAGGTGCCGGGGGGCTAGTTGCTGATTTCTTAATTCAGCCACATTCTATTTCACCACCTGTGCAACCATTGTTCTTATCATTTCCATCAGCTAACCATTCTTGGGATTTGACATCCCTATCCCGTGCTGATTCCTAGCCTGCTGCACTAGCGGCATTGATAGTCGACGCCAGGCGGCGTCTTAATGTACCTCATGGTGGGTGGTTTCCATATTATTGTGGTTTCCTGTGGTGGTTTGGTTTTTGATTTGGTACGAATCGTTGTAAGCCTTAAGTGATCGGGTCGTTGAGATTGTTTGCTGGAAATTTTGAAAGTAGGCAGGGGCCCTCCTTCTAGTGTCAAAATATTGATGCAAAATTTACACTAACTAGAGTGATCTGATTGAATTTGATGGAATTGAAACGGGTGTGTGCGTGATTAAAGATAACTAGCAATTGAATGAATATGAATGTAGTAACGTAAAGAACATAAGAGGTTTTTAAAGTGGTTCAATGAGTTTGGATCTTGAGCCTACGTCCACTGTCATTCTTATTTGCTTTGAGAGCTTGGAAGAAAATAGTATAGTTCCTAGAATAATTTGCTAACCCCTTCTCCATCGTTGGAGAGGGTTTATACATAAGTTTCTTACAAAGGAAAGAACAAAATTAAAGGGATTACAATTAAGATTGAATTACAACTCCTATATTCTCGCGATTGAGCGCTAAGATTGCACCATTATTGTTGTTGATCTGATCCCTTCTGACATATGTAGGATTTGAGCTTATCTATGACCTGATTGAACAACTGTCAGGATTAATAGCTTATACTGAGTTGAGCTATATATCAACGAGCTTATGTTGGGTTGGACAAGTGTTGAGCTGAGTTGATTATGAATCAGACTTAACCTCACGTTCTCCAAGCTTAATGGAAAAATCAGACACGACACACAAGAATGGGAATCTAAAGGGTTTCACAATTTATCCGTATTTACTGGTAAATAAAATTGTGGGACAAGTTCTTGGCTTTCAGCATGCAATGAAATTCTATGAAATTTAAATTAAAAAAATAAAAATAAATAAAGGTTATATAAGCTTCAATTCATAATCCCGTTTTGGTTGTTCCATGCTCAAAATTAATTTGGGTTTACATCATTTCAATTAAAAATGGAAGCTATTATATAGGAGAAACAAAAAACTGTTACATCATTTTTTGATTAGGTGACCTCTCATGGTCGATAAGATAAGCCTATCATTAGAGATATTGATATTCCATTATTCAATTTCAGCGTGTTTGGTATGCATTTTGTAACACAAATAACTTGAGACTTCCCAACTAATTGAATTTTTGTGTATAACAATGTGACGCAACAAGTGAGCTCATTAGTATTAGACAAATTTCACGCAAGAGTTTGTCCTGTGATAGGTTGACCACCTTTATAGACCTCTTTGTACCACTCTCTACTTAATCTAACCAAAAATAATATTTGATTGAGATCATCTATCCTGATCTTATCTTCATATGAACAAGTTGGTGATTGATAATTATTAAATATATATATGAAAAAAAAAAATGATAGATGCTTTTTTGATACATAAAAAATGAAATAGATTACATTATATATATACCAATCAAATTACTTCACTAAGGTAAGTCTCAATAAGTTTCAATCAAAATAGCTCGGTCTCTCAAATTTTCGATTGTGACTAAATGATTTTAACATATAGTGGTCCTATTTTGTATCAAAATAGTGGTCCTAGCTATGGATTTCAATCAGGCTACTGAGTTCCTTTTCATATGATCTCATAATATAATGCTTAAATCTTATTAGGTAGAATATGGATCAGAAAAAGGCCATCAGAAATGGTTATGAATCGGACTATAACCTCGTCTTCTTGAGCTTAATGGAAAAATCACACACAACATTTGCCCTAGTGTTCGATGCTCATATCAAGCTTCAAAGGCTAATTGCTCGATTTGATATTAAGCTCGATCTTCACAAGTTGCGCGCTAAATGCATATTTGATCGAGTTAATGAGTCGGTCTTAATTTCATTGACGTGATCAAGACTTAGCAATTTGCTGTGTTATTCCGATAAACTTGGATTTGAATCAAGGGGCATGCGAGTAATTTCATACGGTCATGTCGTATTAATGCAGCCAGCTTTTGCAGTTACTTTTGTCACAACGTGGGCCACTATAGTTGTCCACTTGTGAAGTGGAGGCGACATGCGTCGATGGCTATGATTGCAGCATTGATGGTTGATCGCCCCTTGCAGATGATCGACACGTGGCCACATCAAACAATTAAGATTGCTCGACAAATGGAAGGCAGAGATTTGTTGTAGATTGACAGTTATGGTCGAATCTTGCCTCTTGTCTCCCATGCGCACCACTATAAAAGTGAGCATTCTTTGTCAGAACACTCACTTGCAATATATTTGAAGCCTTGTTTTACTGTTTTTACTCCGTGTTGTCTCTCGATTTCACAGCGTTTTTCCGACTAGTTTCACCACTTTTACTCTTCGGTAAAGCTCATTTCTCCTCTTACTGTTTTTAATGTCTTTGCTGTTGAGAGTGCCATTGTCGTGGCCACAATAGGCTTTTTTTTTGGTTTTTTTTTGCTTCTGTCGATTTTGGGTTGAGAAAGGTATAGGAAGGCGGGCCACTGGAACTGGTAGCTCACTTGTGTATGTTGATCGATGTGAGTACCTTGGGTGCTGAACTAAAAGTAAAGTGTAAATAGGTTGCTGAATTTTTGAGCTCTAACACTTGACACTTTGTTTCAAGTACCCAGAGGCGAGCTTCCACATGTCCTCCTCTAACACCACAAGATAGATTGACTCTTCAATTCCCAAATGACCTTGGCCGTTCACGGGGAAGTAGTCTATGAGGTTTCTGAGGACTTTGTCGTGAGGAGTTCAGACCCGACGCTATAGGCTCTTCTGACCATGCTTTTGCAGAGACTCTCACTGAGGAAGTTCGATTCTAGGCTGTAGAAGGAACCAAGTTTGTCGATTGGGGCCAAGGATATTGAGCACATAAAGGATGTTTATGTGACTAACTTCCTTGAGGGCTCCGAGAGACTTTTCATGGAAGAATCCCCCTAGGTTGGCTAGCTATTTCTGACACCCTCTCGAGGTGTGGAGTGTCGTTCCTCATTTTTTTATTACAAATGTCTTGAATAGGTTTGGCATTGCTCCCTTTCAATTGAGGGGAACTCGATTAATAATAGTAACATGTACATAGCATACTTCATAGTTGATCGGGCGAATTGTTGTATAGGAGCTCGTCCATTGTATAAATGAAGAAAATCATGACCAAATGTATACCTCTCAAAGGTAAGGAAAATACATTCCAACAGTTGGTTGAAGTCCACAGAAGATTACGCACTGGGACTCATAATATTTTTTCTACAAGTTTGGGTGACTAGTACTTTGCCTCAGAAGCTAGTAAGCTCCAATCTTCGTGCGACCTAAAGAATATTTCCTAGTCTGGCAAGCAACTAACTTTACATTCTTTTTTGCAGTAAATTAACGTGAGCAGAACTTCCTCCCTAAAGCGAGCTTAGATGGCTTTAGCATTTCAGAAATCTCGTCGACGTGACTGCGAAGTTACCTAGCTCATCAGTTTTTTTGAACAGCATATAGCTTTTGCGTTGATGGAGCTAAATTTTACACCATTTTTGAAAAAGGTAATGCGAGCTCGTTTTTTATGATCTCACTTTGTAGGGAGCAATCACTTGCTTTTCCTTTGCAGATATGTGAACCAAAAACCCAAGGGCCTGAAGAAGAAGAAAGCATTAGCCCATGCAATTATGGGTCGCAAGAAGCTATCAATATTCCAGAAAGAAGCAACCCACGGACATTACCGAGGTGGTGGAAGGTTCCTCACGCCTGGTCCTTTAGCATAGCAACGGTGAACTTGCCCATGTGCCAAGAAGCCTGAAACTGCTTCAAGGCAGTTTGGGAGAAGGGTGCCCCCAAAGGGTTTGGCAAAGAAAACTCCGAGCCAGCTGGAGGTTAGGAAAGAAGAAAAATTCCAAGCAACAATATGGCTCTAACAAGAAGAAGATTCCGAGTAGTAGGAAGGCTTAGGCAAGAAAAATTCAACCAAGCAAAAGGAATGTCGAGAAAGCAGAAAGTTATCAAGCAACAGGACGGCTCAGGCAGCTGGTGGCCGAAGGGCGCTATGGCTAAAGGCTTGGCAAAAAGAGTCCATTCCCACGGGCAAAACCGTCATCCCATGGGAAGCGATCAAGCTTGCCTGCAAAGAAGCAGAGGCAAGGTGGATGAGGCAGCTCGAGCCCTGCTCGATGCATTAATCAATGGGCTTCTAGAGCACATAGGTGTTGGAGCTGCAACGGCTAGGGAGGCCATTTGCCACGGAACTATGTGACGCTTAAAGACATCCCTCCTCATGAGTAGCTGTCTCACTTGCAGTTACGTCACCAAGGTATTGATAATTCGCTTTTCTTTCTTTACTCAGAGGCTTTTCCTTTTATTTTTTCTAATTGCTTCTTCCTAACCACTTGGGGCGGCAAGAACTAGAGAAGCTTAAAGAGGATGCTTGGTTAGGACGAGGTGGCAAAGAATAAAGATACTCATTGCAGGCTGAGCTTGAGGCTGAAGAATGAGGCTGAAACCTTTAAGGGTCAAGGAAGAGAGTTCTTTGATAAAATCAAGGTGAGCGAGGCCACTCAAGTGAAGGATGAGGCAGACTTGGCGACACTGAAAGAGTTTGACACATAGCGAGGTGTCAACAACAAGTTGAATTGAGCTTACTGGCTTAATGAGAAGGTTTCACATGAAATCTTTCAAGAGAGGGAAGATCGTAAGGAAGAGGAATTAGTGGCTAAATGGCTTAAGGTCGAGCTAAAGAGTTGAGATCGACAATCAAGAGCCATGCTTGGGACACTTCGGTTTCTTTGTTCAAAAGCTGTGGAAGCCCATCCGCTCAACTTCTCCTTCCTTCATGCGGCCTATCTGAAGGAGATCGATAGGATGAAAATTGAGGCACAAGGCATGGAGTATGTTATTTAGACATCTCTGAGTCCGACAATGAGGAGAGGAGGAGGAGGAGGAATAGAGGTTAAAAGAAGTTGGGGACCCGATTCTCTGGCCTTGCTTAGTTATTGTTGTCAACCGTCCCTTGGCCGAGCCTCCGAAAGATATCCTGATCCTACTCCCAAGTAATACTCAGACTCCGCTACCGACTCCTTGGCGATGATGCCTCCGCTGTTGCTGTTTAGATTTTTTCCTATCTCTTTTTTTTTTTTTTTTTTTTTTTTTTTTTTTTTTGGTTAGTTAGTTTAGTTGTAACAAAACTATTTGAATTAATAGAAGTTTGGTTTTCCCATTTTTGTGAGTAATATTTTATCACAGAGTCATTTTAATTGTTTAATCGAACTTAATATAAAAAATTAGAATTTGCTTTAATATGTGTAGCCCGCTTTTTTAGGAACTAATTTGTGATGCGTCGTTACTACAACATGCAATATATAGCAAGTATACTAGTGCTCAAGTAATAGAGTGATGAGTGAGTATCGTTCTACGAGGATGTTCACTAAGCACTAAGTTTCCTAATGTTCTCAAGTTGGAGCAATCGAATTCTTTTGGATTAATGGGAGCAATTTAAACTAAGACTGAAACAATAATTTCTAAACTAAAATTTAACTAGAACGCAAGATGTAAAACAGGATAAAATCAATTCAAAAACGAGCATTCAGACTCTATGGGTTAAACCTAAAGAATTAAACTAAATTCAATTCACATGCATTGATTGTAAATCAAACTCTCTAAAGTGTCAAACACACCTTCTCAGGCTATGTTTTTTCTACTCCCTATTAACCTTCCACACCCAACAAATTGAAGTAATAAATCTAAGCTCATTAACACAAGAACTAGATGATTTCATGGTTCTTGAATCTATCTCTAGCATCCAATACTACAATGGTGATTGCCCAAGAAGCCTAACAGATTCATTTCCAATCTCATCATGTTCATCACATAAAAAAAAAAACTAAATTCAGAGTAATCACACAATCAAAGCAAAATCATATGAAAAGAAAAACGATCTATTACTTAACCCATAAATTTCCGAATTAGAATCAAACCCTAACCCAAATAGGTTAGTTCATGACTAAATCAACAATACAAACAAAAGAAACGAAAATACCAAAGTTTAACATAATGTAAACACGAAAAGAAAAGAAATCCCCCCCAAATGACGAATCCACTGTTAATCTCGAATCTCACCCTTTTTAAATCTAAGTTCGCCCAAAATGAATCGAAGAAAATGTAAAAGCCACTCTCTACTCAAAGACGAACTCCCTCTCAAAATGGTAAATTTCTCCTATAACCTGCCCCAAAACCTAAAACTTAACCTAAAAACAAAATTGTGCGTTTTACAAAAACTGGAAAATTCAGACTTCATCGCGGCAAAGAAGGAATCTCGCGTGGCGACAAAGAAGCTAATCTGACGGTGACTGGCTCATTTCATTGCGGCGAAGAATAACCTTCGCCGCGGCGAAGCTTCCTGAAGAATTCTGAAAATACAGAATTGCCCTTTGCTTACTTCTTGCTTGAATCTTCAATCTTCGGTGCTCTCCCTTGGGAACAAGCTTCATAGTGCTTACTCACTTCAGAACTCTCCCAATTTCTGAGATCTGCTTCCTTCTGAGTCCAAAATTTCCAATTCTGTCTTTATTCGCTCAAAATGTCCATTTTAACCTTAAACATGAAAATAAGGAATTAAGTAGCAATTCAAGCATAAATGAACTACAAAGTATCAAAATCCGACTAAAAAGTCTAATAAAAATAGTATAATCCACGGATTATCAATTTGCTCCAAGTTGAGCATAGCTTGTTCTTAAGAACTTTTCAAAAAAAAAAAGAAAATCTTTCGTGCATCGACATCAAGTTTAGACCAGTTCTGCTCGAGTTTGGGTTGCAGATTTATATTGATTTTCTTTCGACATGTTTTACTCGAGTGTTCCCAAGTTTTAACTTCATCGATTTAAGGATTTCTTCCTTGATGAGTTGAATTTGGCGTGGCTTAAAAACTAAGTAGCCTTTCTTCGAACTCTTGAATCAAGTTTTTGGATTCAATTGTTGTCGTGGTTTGAATAAAAAATAAATAATAATAAACAGAGACAAAAGTTATGAACAATACCTCTTATTGATGAATGGGATTTGGCTATAAGAGACTTTACATGAATATGAAAAAGATGATAAAACATAATTGAAACGAGTTGCTTATTGGTAGACCTTCGCAAATGCTCGGCATTCCATGTTGCAGTACAACTTCACTGTTGAGGTGTTTCAAGTGGAAATTTCTTGTGCGAGCTTTTCTGAGATCCTAAAAGGACTTTTCCATTTGGGCCCAAGTGCTTCCAAGTGAGTTCTGTGTACCCAGGACAAATTTTCTAAGAACTAGGTTGCCTACTCAGAAATCTTTGCTTTTGACCCTGGAGTTAAAGTATGTTTTGACTCGCTATTGATAAGAAGCAATCTAGCTGTGATTTAGCCTGGTGTTCTTCAATTAGATCTGACTTAGGTAGAGAAGATCTTTGTTTGTTTCTTCGTTGAAGACTTCTCTTGAAATGAACTAATCCCCAATTTCATTGGGGCCATTGCTTTGCATCCATATGAAAGTGAGAATGGGGTTTCAAAAAACGAGCTTCTAACAATTGTTGTAAGACGATCGAAGCTCAGGCAATTTGTCAGCCTATCTTCCTTTGAGGGAGTTGAGTTTCTTTTTATTGTGTGTTTGATTACTTTATTACAGCTTTACTTAACCATTGGCTTAGGGTCGGTAGGTAGCGGAGCATCTTTCTTGATCCCAAGTTCACAAAACGATTGGAAGTCTTTGCAATCGAACTGTTTTCCATTGTCTGTTATGATGGTATGGGGGATTTCAAATCTACAAATGATGTTCTTGTAGACGAATCCTTCAGCTTATATGACATGATGGTGGCTAAAGGCTCGGCTTCAGCCCACTTGGTGAAGTAATCAACCATGACTATTGGGAACTTGACAGCCATTTTCCTGAGGCAAAAGGCCTATCAGATTGATCCCCCATATCATAAATGGCCATGGACTTGTCACAAGTTTAATTCTTGGGGCAGACCTCGCAAAATATCTACAAACCTCTGACATTGTTGCACTTGCATACAAAGTTTGCCACTCATCAAAGATTGATGGCTAATATAGCCCTGCAGAGTACTTTATATGCCGAAGATCTACCCTTGCATGATTCCCACAAATGCCTTTGTGGATTTCTTTAAGATGTATTATGCATCTTCATGGTCAATACATCACAAGAGCGGAGAGTTATATCTTCGCTTATACAACTTGTCGTTGATAAGCGTTATCAAGTTTATTTTGCTCGAAGGATCTTGGCTTATTCTTCCTTCGGGCAGTCCAATCTTTAGGTATGCAGTATTGAATCCATTCAACTATATCACTATCCATACCAATACTGTTCTTGTGATGTGAGGATGCTAGGACTAGAAAGAAATTTGATAGGAATAGACTCAGTTGCTTCTTTGCTCAAAGTTAAAGCTGGGTGAGCTAGATCGTCAGCCATTGAGTTCTTTCTCTTGGAATTTGCAAAACGGTAAAGGTTTTGAATTGCTTGAGCTCAAATTTTACCTGCCAGAGATAAAATGCTATTTTGTCCTCTTTTGCCTGATATTCTCCAAAAATCTGATGGACAACAAGCTAAGAGTCACTATAGATCTTGATTGACTTGGCCCCTATTTCCTTATCAACTTCTCCTGAGCGCTTAGACCACTCAGCATCCATAGATCTCCTCTTCTATCTTATTGGTCAAGCCCTTGATTCGAGGTTCAATTTGTGGAACAATACCTCGGGACTGATCCCACCATGTCCGATGTACCCAAGCGAGTACATTAAGGGTTTTCTATAGGATCCCCACAAGACTATTTGCCAGCTCGTTGCTCAGAAAGCTACCAATCTTCAACACGCGAGTTGGGTCTTTCTTGCTAACCGGTACTTCTCGTAGCTCTCGATGGCCATACAACTAGCTCTTCTTTATGGATGTGATGATCTATGGTATCTTCCAAAGGTTCAGGCTTGGCTCGGACTAGTTATGACCATGGTTCTTGGGAGTGGCCATTTTTATGCAGCATGAATGACCAATTGTAACATTCCCGAGAATATTTCCTGCAAATCCTGATTGTTGCGACCCGCTTGGAGTTGGAAATCTCATTGCTTGGAAAAGCATCGAGGTGATTGTGCTTAGGCGTCCAAGAAAGCCCGACAAGACATTATAGGTGGTTGGGCAATCAACCATACAATTGTCTATCCTTGTTGCGATTACAATCGTATTTTAGTTGTGGTGATGAGATTCTTCACACTCTTCCTTAGTGAATCCTATCATCTTGTTTTCTTGGGCCACTTTGGCAGCTTTTGCTCACAGCTCATTACTTAGGGGACCGAGTTTGTCCTGGCTTCTCACGCATATTACTCGTGAGAATGCCTAGAGCTCCATGCAATATTGGGTCCCCATAGATCATGCCTACCAATACCTCATATTTGTCGGAGTTTGTTGGAATTGATTTTTCTACTCCCTTGATTTTCGCAAGCTAATGCCTTCTGACAAATTCTTTAAAGTGTGCATCTTCTAATCAGATCTTCAATAGTGTCCTTTAGAGCCTGACACTTAGTGTATGCCTAATATCTTAGTGGTACTAGCAGTATTTTTGACGATCTCTTCTACCAGGGGTCCCCCTCATCCTTTTTGGCATGGGCAATTTCTTAGTGCGGGAGACCTCATGGATGTGAGCTACATCTTGGTCAGGGGGGTGTAATTTGCATACCGCAGAAAAGGTTGTCTTTCCCTACGGTATTCTGTTTTTTACCTTTTTTGGAACACTATTTCAATCCTTATCATTAGGTTTTGGCCCTTTCATTTATTTGTTAGGTGATCTTGTCACTTGTCAGTGGCTCTTTAGGTGATCTTTGGCTAAGGCTGCTAGAGCTTTCACTCTCTGATGTTTGGTAGTCATTTGATAGAACTGGCTAGGTTCACATGGTCTTCGCTTTGGTGCTTTTTCCACAGATCTATCTTCTGGTGCATCCGGACCATTTCTTGTTCATTCTAGACCCTTGTTAAATACAAGGTCAGAGTTTTGTCTCTCTCTTGATGATATTGCTAAGTGGCTGAGCGGCATTGCGAGCTATCTCCTTACTTGTGATTGTGTAGGTGTAGCGAGGAGACTTGTTTCCAAGCTTTATAGGGCTTGCCTTGAGCCTTGTACACATCTTGGCATCCCTACTAAAGTGACAGCGAAACAGTGACACTTTGCTGAGTCACAGATTTAATGCAACTCCATCAGGTCATTAAAAGAGTCAAGGTGGTCTTTGGGATCTCTTTCCTATCGAACTTGCTCTCTTGGTGCCCTAAATCCCTAGGGGAGTAGGGCCTGAAAAACTTTCTTCGTGAACGGGGAACTCACTATGTAACAACTGCTTGAAAACTAGTATAATGCTGCATAATAACAATGAAAATTGGGCCCCAAAATTTCTTTTCATTATAATTCCTATGTCTTTTACACACAAGGAATATTGCTTACAAAAATTCGTTTAAAGACAAAACAGGGGAAACAGTGTAGCTATTTCTCTGCTTGCCGACGCCCCTCCGACTACATCATCACCTAGATCCTGCATCCACAAAGGAAAAACGGGGGTGAGCACAAAATAATGCTCAGTAAGTAAAACCCTCTATCTGTCTGTCCCGTATGTATAACTCTTAATTCTTTCTTATACTATTTCTGTTTCTATTCTGTTTCTAATAACATCATGGCCTCATCTTACGGAGGTACGGCCGGATGGCGTTCACACAACACCATCTCACTCTCTATGACTATCGGGTGATTCACACAGTACCATCCCATTCTTAGTGACTACCGAGTGGGGATCACAAAGCACCAACTCGGTTCTTCCTAACTATCGGGTGGAGATCACCTAGCACCTACCCGTTCCTCATGACTTTTGGGTAACGATCACCAAGCATTAACCCGTCTCTAGTCACTATCGGGTGATGGTCACAAAGCATCAACCCACTCTACTAATGCGGTGATGGTCACAAAGCATCAACCTACTTATCTATAACTAACGGGTGGTGGTCACAAGCATCCATCCGTGTATATACTATCGGATGACGATCACAAAGCATCGACCCATCTCTAAGGGCATCCGGGTAGTGATCACAAGCACCAACCCGATTCTCATAAATATCGGGTGATGATCACAAAGCATCAACCCATCTCTACTACTCTTCAATTCACTCTATTCTAGATTTCTATTCTCTCTCCCTAGAGTAGTTGCATCCACCAAGCTCTCTACTCATAGAGTGATTCCATACACAAAGTTTCCTACTCTTTCTTAGGTCATTTTTTAATGCATAAATGATGCATATGGATGGTTCATCTCACTAATGCACTTATGAAAAGCCAACATGCAATGTTGCAAGAATTAAGGTTCATTACCATACTCAAACCTCTACTAGGCATTTATCAAACAACTCAAGTGCATCATAAAACTCTACTATAGCAATGATTCTAAATCTTTCTCTAACCATCCAAAATGGGGAGAAACCCTTCACATAAATATAAAACCTGTCAAAGAAAGCACTTCTAAAAAGGGATCCACAATACCCCTTCAATTTCATCTCAAACTACCTTTCCAACAGCCAACTCATTTCATATTTGCAAGGTCTAAACATTCACAAAGCATAGAAATCTCTATTTAAACCTCCATACATGGCATATCACATGGATATTATATACATACATCATTTCTATAAAAACCTAATCAAGAAAATCTTAAATCTCAACTTGGGTTGGGATTCACTTACCTTGTTATGGAGAGACTTCACCAACTCTTCCTTTCACTTGGTTTGCTGACTCTTCCTCTACTCAACCAAAAGAACAAAAACCCAAACTTCAATATAAACTAAAACTCACAAATCACACAACTTAAGTAGGAATCCTTACCTTAGGAAGCCTTAGGTTGAT
The DNA here is from genome assembly GCF_008641045.1 of Pistacia vera. Taxonomy (NCBI): domain Eukaryota; kingdom Viridiplantae; phylum Streptophyta; class Magnoliopsida; order Sapindales; family Anacardiaceae; genus Pistacia; species Pistacia vera. The sequence goes on along the minus strand of NW_022196110.1, from coordinate 890,986 downwards.
TTTCTACCCCAAATCACTTCAAAAACCCTTGGAACTCCTTGATCAAAAGAAAGAGAAGTTGAGAGAACAAGAATGGAGAGTTGCGTTTTTGAGAAGGAAGAATGGGGTTTGCTAACATCTTAATTCCTTTAATGAACTTTATACCAAAGCATTCCCATTTGCCCTTACTCTTCTTTGGGAATTCCATCTATACCCTTTGATTCATTACAAACCACCCCCATATCAACATATTCTCCATGAAAAATCCTTACAATTAACTCCCCACTTTCTGCTAATTAGGGGTAGAATGGTCAAATTGCCCTTAGGGAAGAAAATATCTAAAACTTAAAAACAATTTAATCGGCCTGTCGCCGCGGCGAAACAACTTCTGTCGCCGCGGCGAAACTGTCCAGCAGCTTCCCGTGGCTTCACACCTCTTGCCGCGGCGAAGAATGAAACACTAAACTTCTTATTTTCCACCAATTTCAGGGCAAGTATTCAACACAACCCCCAATCAAACAATATTACCAAAAACCAACTCATATAAGAGCGAAAGAGGAAACAACAAAACTACGTACCTCAAGTGGGGCGGTTACACACGTTGGTATTTGTAGTTTTGTATTATATGTTATTGTTTGTTTATGTGTTATTTGTTTATTTTGGTTCATATTTGTTTATATTCTTAATTGAATTGAATTTAGAGTAGTTGATTTGGGGTGTGTAAATGTAAAAATTTAAAACTGCAGGAATTTTGGGGGTGTAATTGTCATAATTGAAAACTGTTAAGGGTGAAAGAAAATCTCAAATCTGGAGAGAGAAAAAATGGGTCCACCCGCGGGTCCACCCGTACCCGTATAGGGTAGGGCATGGGTCCAAAATATTGGACCCGTATATATCGACCCGTATAAGGACCCGTACCCGTTTGACCCGTACCCGTTTGACCCGGCCCGTACCCAGCCCACCCACCCATTTTGCCAGGTCTACCATTTAGGGGTCAAATTGTCATAATCTTGGGGTTGATTTTGTCACTTTCAAACATGCAGGGACCAAAGTGATATTTTACATTTTGTTCTATAAAAAGAAGATGAAAAGTCGCGTACAAAGGTGGCTATTCACCCAGTTTTTCGACGAGTTCCAGTGACCCTTCGTCTCCCTCTGGCGATGATCCATCTCCCCATGCACCGATCCGCCATCAGCCACCGCAAACCATCGTGGAAACCATCACAACACCGCGACGCTTCGCCTTCCACCACCGCGACTTTTCATCTTCCAGGCGAGATTTCGTCGTTTTCCGTTGATGTTTCAGCTCCCCAAGAGTCGATCTCCCTTCCCCACGACCGGATCTACCCATTCCAAGCTTTAGCCGCCGCGAAAACCGCCGGAATCCGTGATTTTGCCTCCGCGCCTCTTCATCTTCCAACCCAGATCCTGCTCATTTTCGGTGACTTCTCACCTCCCCAAGACCTGATCTGAACTGCCCATCACCAGAGCTTTCCATCGGTACCTTCGGATCCCATTTCCGCCACCGTTTTTCGGAAGACCCACCGGAAAATTAACGTTTTCCGACGAAGTGCGGTTGTTCGTATTCCGGGCTGTCCGTTGGTTGTTTTCGCCCCTTCTTCGCATCATATCGCTGTCGGTTACCTCCTCTTCGCCATGATCAGCTTCGTTTCCACTGTTTCATCCTCCGTCATCACCACCATGAGCGGCTGAGTTCCCGGTTGTTTGTTACGGTGTAGGCGAGATCGAGATTGACTCCATTGATCTCCTCATCAGCTCTCGACTAGTTGGATGAGCCCGAATGTTGGATATTTGGTTAAGTTTCTTGTATTCAGATTATATTTGTTTTCGTTTCAGTTTGTTTGCGATGCTTTAATATTATTCTGATGCTCGACGTGTTGAATTGATAATGTCCATTGTGAACGTTTATTGATATATAACTTTTCGCATAATTGAATGTCGGTTTGAGATTATTGAATGTTGATTATGACTTTAAATTGCTTCGGTACTGATTGCAATCAAGTTGTAGTAGCGTTTAATATCATTTCTACTAGAAATGCATTTATTGTGTAATTAGTTGATTGGATGATACAGGTTGATAGGTTGTACTTGTTAACGTTGTACCAACTAGTGGTGTTTAAGGGTTTAGCGTTTTTTGGTTAGTCGATGATAGTCTTTAACCAATCGATCTGTAACTAAGACGACAGGGAGACAGGATAGATTATACCTAGAGTGCCGAGAGATATTTTTATTGATTTGCCTAGCCTTGTAGGTTTAGGAAATTAAATAGTGAGGAGAGGAATTGTGAGAGTTGGTCTTGAGTCAAACCGAACCCGTAGCGGCAACGCTTTTAATATTGTGTTTTAGTTAGCAATTTATTTAATGCTTTTTAATTTCCTGCAAGTAATTAGTTTCCTTAATTTTAATCAATCATTCTGCCAATTTCTCTTTCGTTAACTCAAATATACATTAGGTCTTTAGTCTTGCTCTCTGTGGATTCGACCCTGCTTACCGCTAACTACGGTATTTAGGTTTAATTTTGTGACCGTGACGACCGGTCCAACAAAATTTTGAACTCTTTAGAATTTACCAAATAACCTAAGACATCTTTTACAATCTTACAACTACACCCCAGGTTCCACAGAACTACCAAAATAGAAACTGCAGAGCATAGCCTAAACTGCAAAATAGATACACCCCAGGTTCTATAGAACTACCAAAACAGAAACTGCAGAGCATAGCCTAAACTGCAAAACAGAGACTCTTTTATATCACAATATTCACCTTCAAACGTAACCACTGCTGTAATAACAATTTTCTACTTCACCACTTCATCACAATAAAACTAAGATCGCGTCATTATTGTTGTTGATCTGATCCCTTCCGAAATATCTGAGATTTGCACTTATCTGTGATCTGATTGAACAACTGTTAAGATTGGTTGTGACTAGCTTATGCTGGGTCGAGCTATATCTTGACAAGTTTATGCTGGGTTGGACAAGTGTTAAGCCGAATTGGTTATGAATCGGACTATAACCTCGTCTTCTCTGAGCTTAATGGAAAAATCACACACAACATTTGCCCTCTAGTGTTCGATGCTCATATCAAGCTTCAAAGGCTAATTGCTCGATTTGATATTAAGCTCGATCTTCACAAGTTGCGCGCTAAATGCATATTTGATCGAGCTTAATGAGTCGGTCTTAATTTCAATTGACGTGATCAAGACTTAGCAATTTTTCTGCTGTGTTATTCTCGATAAACTTGGAATTTGAATCAAGGGGCATGCGAGTAATTTTCATACGGTCATGTCGTATTAAATGCAGCCAGCTTTTGCAGTTACTTTTTGTCACACGTGGGCCACTATAGTTGTCCACTTGTGAAGTGGAGGCGACATGCGTCGATGGCTATGATTGCAGCAGTTTGATGGTTGATCGCCCCTTGCAGATGATCGACACGTGGCCACATCAAACAATTAAGATTGCTCGACAAATGGAAGGCAGAGATTTGTTGTAGATTGACAGTTATGGTCGAATCTTGCCTCTTTGTCTCCCATGCGCACCACTATAAAAGTGAGCATTCTTTGTCAGAACACTCACTTGCAATATATTTGAAGCCTTGTTTTACTGTTTTTACTCCGTTGTTGCTCTCTCGATTTCACAGCGTTTTTCCGACTAGTTCTCACCACTTTTACTCTTCGGTAAAGCTCATTTCTCCTCTTTTACTTGTTTTAATGTCTTTTGCTGTTGAGAGTGCCCATTGTCGTGGCCACAATAGGCTTTTTTTTGGGTTTTTTTTAGTCTTCTCGTCGATTTTGGGTTTGAGAAAGGTATAGGAAGGCGGCCACTGGAATCCTGGTAGCTCACTTGTGTATGTTGATCGATGTGAGCTACCTTGGGTGCCTGAACTAAAAGTAAGGTGTAAATAGGTTGCTGAATTTTTGAGCTCTAACACTTGATCACTTTTGTTTCAAGTACCCAGAGGCGAGCTTCCATCATGTCCTCCTCTAACACCCACAAGATAGATTGACTCTTCAATTCCCAAATGACCTTGGCCGTTCACGGGGAAGTAGTCTATGAGGTTTCTGAGGACTTTGTCGTGAGGAGTTCAGACCCTGACGCTATAGGCTCTTCTGACCATGCTTCTGCAGAGACTCTTCCACTGAGGAAGTTTCTGATTCATAGGCTGTAGAAGGAACCAAGTTTGTCGATTGGGGCCAAGGATATTGAGCACATAAAGGATGTTTATGTGACTTAACTTCCCTTGAGGGCTCCGAGAGACTTTTCATGGAAGAATCCCCTCGTAGGTTGGCTAGCTATTTCTGACACCCTCTCGAGGTGTGGGATGTCTGTTCCCCCTCATTTTTTTATTACAAATGTCTTGAATAGGTTTGGCATTGCTCCCTTTCAATTGATGGGGAACTCGTATATAATAATAGTATACATGTACATAGCATACTTCATAGTTGATCTGGGCGAATTGTTTGTATAGGAGCTCGTCCATTGTATAAACTGAAGAAAAATCATGACCAAATGTATACCTCTCAAAGGTAAGGAAAATACATTCCAACAGTCTGGTTGAAGTCCCCAAGAAGATTACGCACTGGGACTCATAATATTTTTTCTACAAGTTTGGGGTGACTAGTACTTTTGCCTCAGAAGCTAGTAAGACTCCAATCTTCGTGCGACCTAAAGAATATTTCCTAGTCTGGCAAGCAAACTAACTTTACATTCTTTTTTGCAGTAAATTAACGTCGAGCAGAACTTCCTCCCTAAAGCGAGCTTAGATGGCTTTAGCATTTCAGAAATCTCGTCGACAGTGACTGCGAAGTTACCTAGCTCATCACGTTTTTTTGATTGACAGCATATAGCTTTTGCGTTGATGGAGCTAAATTTTACACCATTTTTGAAAAAGGTAAATGCTTGAGAGCTCGTTTTTTATGATCTCACTTTGTTAGGTAGCTAATCACTTGCTTTTCCTTTGCAGATATGTGAACCAAAAAACCCAAGGGCCTGAAGAAGAAGAAAGCATTAGCCCATGCAATTATGGGTCGCCAAGAAGCTATCAATTATTCCAGCAAAGAAGCAACCCACGGACATTACCGAGGTGGTCGGGCAAGGTTCCTCACGCCTGGTCCTTTAGCATAGCAACGGTGAACTTGCCCATGTGCCAAGAAGCCTGAAACTGCTTCCAAGGCAGTTTGGGAGAAGGGTGCCCCCAAAGGGTTTGGCAAAGAAAACTCCTGAGCCAGCTGGAGGTTTAGGAAAGAAGAAAATTTCCAAGCAACAATATGGCTCTAACAAGAAGAAGATTCCTGAGTAGTAGGAAGGCTTAGGCAAGAAAAATTCAACCAAGCAAAAGGGAATGTCGAGAAAGCAGAAAGTTATCAAGCAACAGGACGGCTCAGGCAAGCTGGTGGCCCGAAGGGCGCTATGGCTAAAGGCTTGGCAAAAAAGAAGTCCATTCCCACGGGCAAAACCGTCATCCCCATGGGAAGCAGATCAAGCTTGCCTCTGCAAAGAAGCAGAGGCAAGGTGGATGAGGCAGCTCGAGCCATGCTCGATGCATTAATCAATGGGCTTCTAGAGCACATAGGTGTTGGAGCTGCAACGGCTAGGGAGGCCATTTTGCCACGGACCTATGTGACGCTTAAAGACATCCCTCCTCATGAGTAGCTTGCTCTCACTTGCAGTTACGTCACCAAGGTATTGATAATTCGCTTTTCTTTCTTTACTCAGAGGCTTTTTCCTTTTATTTTTTTCTAATTGCTTCTTCCTAACCACTTGGGGCGGCAAGAACTAGAGAAGCTTAAAGAGGATGCCTTGGTTAGGACCGAGGTGGCAAAGAAATAAAGATACTCATTGCAGGCTGAGCTTGAGCGGCTGAAGAATGAGGCTGAAACCTTTAAGGTCAAGGAAAGAGAGTTCTTTGATAAACTCAAGGTGAGCGAGGCCACTCAAGTGAAGGATGAGGCAGACTTGGCCGACACTGAAAGAGTTTGACACATTAGCGAGGTGTCAACAACAAGTTGAATTCTGAGCTTACCTTGGCTTAATGAGAAGGTTTCACATGAAATCTTTCAAGAGAGGGAAGATCGTAAGGAAGAGGAATTAGTGGCTAAATGGCTTAAGGTCGATGCTAAAGAGTTGAGATCGACAATCAAGAGCCATGCTTGGGACACTTCGGTCTTCTTTGTTCAAAAGCTGTGGAAGCCCATCCCTCGCTCAACTTCTCCTTCCTTCATGCGGCCTATCTGAAGGAGATCGATAGGATGAAAATTGAGGCACAAGGCATGGAGTATGTTTATTTAGACATCTCTGAGTCCGACAATGAGGATGCGGAGTAGGAGGAGGAAATAGAGGTTAAACAAGAAGTTGGGGACCCGATTCCTCTGGCCTTGCTTCTAGTTATTGTTGTCAACCGTCCCTTGGCCGAGCCTCCGAAAGATATCCTGACTCCTACTCCCAAAGATACTACTCAGACTCCCGCTACCGACTCCTGCTGGCGATGATGCCTCCGCTGTTGCTGTTTAGATTTTTTCCTATCTCTTTTTTTTTTTTTTTTTTTTTTTTTTTTTTTTTTTTTTTTTTTTGGTTAGTTAGTTTAGTTTGTAACTAAACTATTTGAATTAATAGAAGTTTGGTTTTCCCATTTTTGTTGAGTAATATTTTATTTCTACAGAGTCATTTTAATTGTTCTAATCGAACTTAATATAAAAAATTAGAATTTGCTTTAATTTATGTGTAGCCCGCTTTTTTAGGAACTAATTTGTGATGCGTCGTTACTACAACATGCAATATATAGCAAGTATACTAGTCGCTCAAGTAATAGAGTGATGAGTGAGTATCGTTCCTACGAGGATTGTTCACTAAGCACTAAGTTTCCTACTGTTCTCAAGTTGGAGCAATCGAATTCTTTTGGATTAATGGGAGCAATTTAAACTAAGACTGAAACAATAATTTCTAAACTAAAATTTAACTATGAACGCAAGATGTAAAACACGGATAAAATCAATTCAAACAAACGAGCATTCAGACTCTATGGGTTAAACCTAAAGAATTAAACTAAATTCATATTCACATGCATTGATTGTAAATCAAACTCTCTAAAGTGTCAAACACACCTTCTCAGGCTATGTTTTTCTACTCTTCCCTATTAACCTTCCACACCCAACAAATTGAAGGTTAATAAATCTAAGCTCATTAAACACAAGAATCCTAGATTGATTTCATTGGTTCTTGAATCTATCTCTAGCATCCAATACTACAATGGTGATTGCCCAAGAAGCCTAACATGATTCATTTCTCAATCTCATCATGTTCATCACATAAAAAAAAAAACTAAATTCAGAGTAATCACACAATCAAAGCAAAATCATATGAAAAGAAAAACGATCTATTACTTAACCCATAAATTTCCGAATTAGAATCAAAACCCTAACCCAAAATAGGTTAGTTCATGACTAAATCAACAATACAAACAAAAGAAACGAAAATACCAAAGTTTAACATAATGTAAACACGAGAAAAGAAAAGAAATCCCCCCCAAATGACGAATCCACTGGTTTAATCTCGAATCTTCACCCTTTTTAAATCTAAGTTCGCCCAAAATGAATCGAAGAAAATGTAAATAGCCACTCTCTACTCAAAGACGAACTCCCTCTCAAAATGGTAAAGTTTCTCCTATATACCTTGCCCCAAAACCTAAAACTTAACCTAAAAACAAAATTGTGCGTTTTACAAAAACTGGAAAATTCAGACTTCATCGCGGCAAAGAAGGAATCTCGCCGTGGCGACAAAAGAAGCTAAATCTGATGCGTGACTGGCTCATTTCATTGCGGCGAAGAATAACCTTCGCCGCGGCGAAGCTTCCTGAAGAATTCTGAAATTACAGAATTGCCCTTTGCTTACTTCTTTGCTTGAATCTTCAATCTTCGGTGCTCTCCCTTGGGAACAAGCTTCATAGTGCTTTACTCTACTTCAGAACTCTCCCAATTTCTGAGATCTGCTTCCTTCTGAGTCCAAAATTTCCAATTCTGTCTTTATTCGCTCAAAATGTCCATTTTAACCTTAAACATGAAATATAAGGAATTAAGTAGCAATTCAAGCATAAATGAACTACAAAGTATCTAAAATCCGACTAAAAAGTCTAATAAAAATAGTATAATCCACGGATTATCAATTTGCTCCAAGTTGAGCATAGCTTGCTTCTTTAAGAACTTTTCAAACAAAAAAGAAAATCTTTCGTGCATCGACATCAAGTTTAGACCAGTTGTCTGCTCGAGTTTTGGGTTGCAGATTTATAATTGATTTTCTTTCGACATGTTTTACTCGAGTGTTTCCCAAGTTTTAACTTCATCGATTTAAGGAGTTTCTTCCTTGATGAGTTGAATTTTGGCGTGGCTTAAAAACTAAGTAGCCTTTCTTCGAACTCTTGACTCTAAGTTTTTGGATTCAATTGTTTAGGTCGTGGTTTTGAATAAAAAAATAAATAATAATAAACAGAGACAAAAGTTATGAACAATACCTCTTTATTGATGAATGGGATTTGGCTATAAGAGACTTTACATTGAATATGAAAAAGATGATAAAACATAATTGAAATCCGAGTTGCTTATTGGTAGTACCTTCGCAAATGCTCGGCATTCCATGCTTGCAGTACAACTTCACTGTTGAGGTGTTTCAAGTGGAAATTTCCTTGTGCGAGCTTTTCTGAGATCCTAAAAGGACTTTTCCATTTGGGCCCAAGTGCTTCCAAGTTGAGTTCTGTGTACCCAGGACAAATTTTCTAAGAACTAGGTTGCCTACTCAGAAATCTTTGCTTTTGACCCTGGAGTTAAAGTATGTTTTGACTCGCTATTGATAAGAAGCAATCCTTAGCTGTGATTTAGCCTGGTGTTCTTCAATTAGATCTAGCCTTAGGTAGAGAAGATCTTTGTTTGTTTCTTCGTTGAAGACTTCTCTCTGAAATGAACTAATCCCCAATTTCATTGGGGCCATTGCTTTGCATCCATATGAAAGTGAGAATGGGGTTTCAAAAATCGAGCTTCTAACAATTGTTTTGTAAGACGATCGAAGCTCAGGCAATTTGTCAGCCTATCTTCCTTTGAGGGAGTTGAGTTTCTTTTTTATTGTGTGTTTGATTACTTTATTTACAGCTTCTACTTAACCATTGGCTTAGGGTCGGTAGGTAGCGGAGCATCTTTTCTTGATCCCAAGTCTTTCACAAAACGATTGGAAGTCTTTGCAATCGAACTGTTTTCCATTGTCTGTTATGATGGTATGGGGGATTTCAAATCTACAAATGATGTTCTTGTAGACGAAATCCTTCAGCTTATATGACATGATGGTGGCTAAAGGCTCGGCTTCAGCCCACTTGGTGAAGTAATCAACCATGACTATTGGGAACTTGACAGCCCATTTTCCTTGAGGCAAAAGGCCTATCAGATTGATCCCCCATATCATAAATGGCCATGGACTTGTCAAAGTTTTAAATTCTTGGGGCAGACCTCGCAAAATATCTACAAACCTCTGACATTTGTTGCACTTGCATACAAAGTTTGCCACTTCATCAAAGATTGATGGCTAATAATAGCCCTGGCAGAGTACTTTATATGCCGAAGATCTACTCCTTGCATGATTCCCACAAATGCCTTTGTGGATTTCCTTTAAGATGTATTATGCATCTTCATGGTCAATACATCACAAGAGCGGAGAGTTATATCTTCGCTTATACAACTTGTCGTTGATAAGCGTATATCAAGTTTATTTTGCTCGAAGGATCTTGGCCTTATTTCTTCCTTCGGGCATTGTCCAATCTTTTAGGTATGCAGTTATTGAATCCATCCAACTATATCACTATCCCATTACCAATACTAGTTCTTGTGATGTGAGGATGCTAGGACTAGAAAGAAATTTGATAGGAATAGACTCAGTTGCTTCTTTGCTCAAAGTTAAAGCTGGGTGAGCTAGATCGTCAGCCATTGAGTTCTTTTCTCTTGGAATTTGCAAAACGGTAAAGGTTTTGAATTGCTTGAGCTCAAATTTTACCTGCCAGAGATAAAATGCTATTTTGTCCTCTTTTGCCTGATATTCTCCAAAAATCTGATGGACAACAAGCTAAGAGTCACTATAGATCTTGATTGACTTGGCCCCTATTTCCTTATCAACTTCATCCTTGAGCGCTCTAGACCACTCAGCATCCATAGATCTCCTCTTCTATCTTATTGGTCAAGCCCTTGATTCGAGGTTCAATTTGTGGAACATTACCTCGGGACTGATCCCACCATGTCCGCATGTACCCAAGCGAGTACATTAAGGTTTTTCTATAGGATCCCCACAAGACTATTTGCCAGCTCGTTGCTCAGAAAGCTACCAATCTTCAACACGCGAGTTGGGTCTTTCTTGCTAACCGGTACTTCTCGTAGCTCTTCGATTGGCCATACAACTAGCTCTTCTTTATGGATGTGATGATCTATGGTATCTTCCAAAGGTTCAGGCTTTGGCTCGGACTCAGTTATGACCATGGTTCTTGGGAGTGGCCATTTTTATGCAGCATGAATGACCCAATTGTAACATTCCCGAGAATATTTCCTGCAACTCCTGATTGTTGCGACCCCGCTTGGAGTTGGAAATCTCATTGCTTGGAAAACGCATCGAGGTGATTGTGCTTAGGTCGTCCAAGATAAGCCTCCCGACAATGACATTATAGGTGGTTGGGCAATCAACCACTACAATTGTCTATCCTTGTTGCGATTACAATCGTATTTTAGTTGTGGTGATGAGATTCTTCACACTCTTCCTTAGTGAATCCTATCATCTTGTTTTCTTGCTTGGGCCACTTTGGCAGCTTTTGCTCACAGCTCATTACTTAGGGGACCGAGTTTGTCCTGGCTTCTCACGCATATTACTCGTGAGAATGCCTAGAGCTCCATGCAATATTGGGTCCCCCATAGATCATGCCTACCAATACCTCATTATTTGTCGGAGTTTGTTGGACTTGATTTTTCTACTCCCTTGATTTTCGCAAGCTAATGCCTTCTTGACAAATTCTTTAAAGTTGCATCTTCTAATCAGATCTTCAATAGTGTCCTTTAGAGCCTGACACTCATTAGTGTTATGCCTAATATCTTAGTGGTACTAGCAGTATTTTTGACGATCTCTTCTACCAGGGGTCCCCCTCATCCTTTTTGGCATGGGCAATTTCTTAGCCTTGCGGGAGACCTCATGGATGTGAGCTACATCTTGGTCAGGGGGGTGTAATTTGCATACCGCAGAAAAGGTTGTCTTTCCCTACGGTATTCTGTTTTTTACCTTTTTTGGAACCTATTTCAATCCTTATCATTATGGTTTTGGCCCTTTCATTTATTTGTTAGGTGATCTTGTCACTTGTCAGTGGCTCTTCTAGGTGATCTTCTGGCTAAGGCTGCTAGCAAGCTTTTCACTCTCTGATGTTTGGTAGTCATTTGATAGAACTTGGCTAGGTTCACATGGTCTTCGCTTTGGTGCTTTTTCCACAGATCTATCTTCTGGTGCATCCGCGACCATTTCTTGTTCATTCTAGACCCTTGTTAAATACAAGGTCAGAGTTTTGTCTCTCTCTTGATGAATATTGCTCAGATGGCTGAGCGGCATTGCGAGCTATCTCCTTACTTGTGATTGTTGTAGGTGTAGCGAGGAGACTTGTTTCCAAGACTTTATAGGGCTTGCCTTGAGCCTCTTGTACCACCTCTTGGCATCCCCTACTAAAGTGACAGCGAAACAGTGACACTTTGCTGAGTCACAGATTTAATGCAACTCCATCAGGTCATTAAAAGAGTCAAGGTGGTCTTTGGGATCTCCTTTCCTATCGAACTTGCTCTTTGGTGCCCTAAATCCCTAGGGGAGTAGGGCCTGAAAAACTTTCTTCGTGAACGGGGAACTCACTATGTAACAACTGCTTGAAAACTAGTATAATGCATGCATAATAACAATAGAAAATTGGGCCCCAAAATTTTCTTTTCATTATAATTCCTATGTCTTTTACACACAAGGAATATTGCTTACAAAAATTCGTTTTAAAGACAAAACAGGGGAAACAGTGTAGCTATTTCTCTTCGCTTGCCGACGCCCCTCCGACTGCATCATCACCTAGATCCTGCATCCACAAAGGAAAATAACGGGGTGAGCACAAAATAATGCTCAGTAAGTAAAACCCTCTATCTGTCTGTCCCGTATGTATAACTCTTAATTCTTTCTTTATACTATTTCTGTTTCTATTTCTGTTTCTAATAACATCATGGCCTCATCTTACCGGAGGTACGGCCGGATGGCGTTCACACAACACCATCTCACTCTCTATGACTATCGGGTGGAATTCACACAGTACCATCCCATTCTTAGTGACTACCGAGTGGGGATCACAAAGCACCAACTCGGTTCTTCCTAACTATCGGGTGGAGATCACCTAGCACCTACCCGTTCCTCATGACTTTTGGGTAACGATCACCAAGCATTAACCCGTCTCTAGTCACTATCGGGTGATGGTCACAAAGCATCAACCCACTTCTACTAAATGTCGGATGATGATCACAAAGCATCAACCTACTTATCTATTAACTAACCGGGTGGTGGTCACAAAGCATCCATCCGTGTCTAATACTTATCGGGTGACGATCACAAAGCATCGACCCATCTCTAAGGGCTATTCGGGTGGTGATCACAAAGCATCAACCCGATTCCCATAACTGTCGGGTGATGATCACAAAGCATCAACCCATCTATTCTACTCTTCTAATTCACTCTATTCTAGCATTTTTCATTCTCTCTACTCTTAGAGTAGTTGCATCCACCAAGCTCTCTACTCATAGGGTAATTGCATACACAAGTTTCCTACACTTTCTTAGGTCACTTTTCAATGCACAATTAGTGCCTATGGATGGTTCATCTCCACCAATGCACTTATGAAATGCCAACATGCAATGTTGCAAGAATTAAGGTTCACTACTCATACTCAAACCTCTATTAGGCATTTCATCAAACAACTCAAGTGCATTATAAAACTCTACTATAGCAATGATTCTAAAACTTTTTCTAACCATCCAAAATGGGGAGAAACCCCTTCACATAACCACAAAACCTGCCAAATAAAAACACTTCCAAAAAGGGATCCACAATACCCCTTCAATTCCATCTCAAACTACCTTTCCAACCCACAACTCATTTCTTATATTTGCAAGGTATAAACAATCACAAGGCATAGAAATCTCTATTTAAGCCTCCATACATGGCATATCACATGTATATCACATACATACATCATTTCTATCAAAACCCTAATCAAGAAAATTCTTAAATCTCAACTTGGGTTGGGGTTTACTTACCTTGTTATGGAGAGACTTCACCAACTCTTCCTTTCACTTGTTTTGCTTGACTTTTTCTCTACTCTTAACCAAAAGAACAAAAACCCTCAAACTTCAATATAAACTAAAACTCACAAATCACACAACTTAAGTAGGAATCCTTACCTTAGGAAGCCTTAGGTTGATTTTCTACCCCAAATCACTTCAAAAACCCCTTGGAACTCCTTGATCAAAAGAAAGAGAAGTTGAGAGGAACAAGAATGGAGAGTTGCGTTTTTGAGAAGGAGAATGAGGGGTTTGCTAACTCTTAATTCCTTTTAATGAACTTTATACCAAAGCATTCCCATTTTGCCCTTACTCTTCTTTGGGAATTCCATCTATACCCTTTGATTCATTACAAACTCACCCCCATATCAACATATTCTCCATGAAAAATCCTTACAATTAACTCCCCACTTTTCCTGCTAATTAGGGGTAGAATGGTCAAATTGCCCTTAGGGAAGAAAATATCTAAAACTTAACAAACAATTTAATCGGCCTGTCGCCGCGGCGAAACAACTTCTGTCGCCGCGGCGAAACTGTCCAGCAGCTTCCCCGTGGCTTCAACACCTCTTCGCCGCGGCGAAGAATGAAACACTAAACTTCTTCTATTTTCCACCAATTTCAGGGCAAGTATTCAACACAACCCCCAATCAAACAATATTACCAAAAACCAACTCATATAAGAGCGAAAGAGGAAACAACAACTACGTACCTCAAGTGGGGCGTTACACACTATCTCTTCTGCCACATTGTTCTGGCAGGCTCTTAGATCGTTGAACATTTTTTGCACCTGATCTAAGTCCTCATCTAGAGGAGTACTATGGCTGCAGGTTCTCTTCAACCTTACCTAAAGCAAGTGAGTATGAAGATTAGTTGCTTGTGAACCTCCCCTATCATGCGCATTAATGCGCGAAGTATAGTCATGATGCCTGAGTTGGTAGGTATCATCATTTTCATCAGTGTGCTGCATGTGACATTGGTTAAAACCAAAATTTTGGTCATTGCCAGATTGGTGCTCATGACTTATCTCGCGAGGTTTGAGGTCGCATTTGGCATAGGTTAAAACTGGCACGCTAGTGTTAGGGATATCATCGAGCAGGTTGAGTATCCCTTGGGTGATCATCGCCTTCATTCTCCCCTATGGGTTGTTTGCCTAGCCGCCTCCTAAGGTTAGTTTGCATGCAAGACTCACGTTCGTGAGTGAAATATACCCTATGATATCAGGGGTGTCGGTAGCTCCTTGGTGCCAACGAACCAGACTGGTTATTAGATGAGTTCCAACCTATTGGGGTAACATCCATGAAGCATGGCTGGTCGAGGTCCTGGGGGACTAGTTGCTGATTTCTTAATTTAGCCACGTTCTGTTGCACCACTTGTACAACCATTGTTCTTATCATTTCCACCAGCTAACCATTCTTAGGATTTGGCGTCCCTATCCCTTGCTAATTCGTAGCCTGCTGCATTGGCGGCATTGATGGTCGACGCCAGGCGGCATCTTAATGCACCTCCTGGTGGGTGGTTTCCATATTATCGTGGTTTCCGGTGATGGTTTTTGATCTAGTATGAGTCATTGTAAGCCTTGAGTGATCAGGTCGCTCAGATTGTTTGCTGGAAATTTTGAAAGTAGGCAGAGGCCCTCATTCTAGTGTCAAAATGTTGATGCAAAATTTACACTAACTAGAGTGATCCGATTGACTTTGATGGAATCTAAATGAGTGTGTGCGTGATTAAAGATAACCAGCAATTGAATGAATATGAATGCAGTAATGTAAAGAATACAAGAGGTTTTTAAAGTGGTTCGACGAGTTTGGATCTTGAGCCTACGTCCACTGTCTTTCTTATTTGTTAGAAGAAAATAGTATAGTTCCTAGAATAATTTGCTAACCCCTTCTCCATCGTTGGAGAGGGTTTATATATAAGTTTCTTACAAAGAAAATAGCAAAATTAAAGGGATTACAATTAAGATTGAATTGTAACTCTGATATTCTAGCGATTGAGCGCTAAGATTGCGCCATTATTGCTGTTGATTTGATCCCTTCCGAAATATCTAGGATTTGAGCTTATCTAGGATCTGATTGAACAACTGTCAGGATTGGTAGCTTATACGAAGCTGAGCTATATCTCAACGAGCTTATGCTAGGTTGGACAAGTGTTGAGCTGAGTTGATTATGAATCAAACTATAACCTCACGTTCTCCAAGCTTAATGGAAAAATCATACACAACACACAAGAATGGGAATCTAATGGGTTTCACAATTTATCCGTATTTACTGGTAAATAAAATTGTGGGACAAGTTCTTGGCTTTCAGCATGCAATGGAATTCTATGAAATTTAAATTAAAAATAAATAAAGGTTATATAAGCTTCAATTCATAATCTCGTTTTGGTTGTTCCATGCTCAAAATTAATTTGGGTTTACATCATTTCAATTAAAAATGGAAGCTATTATATAGGAGAAACAAAAAACTGTTACATCATTTTTTGATTAGGTGACCTCTCATGGTCAATAAGATAAGCCTATCATTAGAGATATTGATATTCCATTATTCAATTTCAGCGTGTTTGGTATGCATTTTGTAAAACAAATAACTTGAGACTTCCCAACTAATTGAATTTTTGTGTATGACAACATGACGCAGCAAGTGAGCTCACTGGTATTAGACCAATTTCACGCAAGGGTTTGTCCTGTGATAGGTTGACCGCATTTATAGACCTCTTTGTACCACTCTCTACTTAATCGAACCAAAAATAATATTTGATTGAGATCATCTATCCTGATCTTACCTTCATATGAACAAGTTGGTGATTGATAATTATTAAATATATATATTAAAAAAAAAAAGATAATAGATGCTTTTTTTATACATAAAAAATGAAATAGATTACATTGTACATATACCAATCAAATTACTTCACTAGGTAAGTCTCAATAAGTTTCAATCAAAATAGCTCGCTCTCTCAAATTTTCGATTGTGACTAAATGATTTTTAACATATAGTGGTCCTAGCTAAGGATTTCAATCAGGCTACTGAGTTCCTTTTCATGATCTCATTATTTAATGCTTAAATCTTATTAGGCAGAATATGGATCAGAAAAAGGCCATCAGAAACATACAAAACATTTATTATAAGATCACGGAATCGGCATATATTTTTCAATTCGGGTTTTTATATATGACTGCAGTTTGCACCGGTGGTTGTATAAATCTCATACAACAATGTAAACATATATCCCTCGAAGCCAGCTGAAATAAATCAAGAAAATTCATAACAATCAAAATTATGGGATCGCAGTCACAGCCCAAGATCCCTGTTATAGATATGTCAAACGAAAGTTTGAAGCCAGGCACAAGCACCTGGCTCTCTACATGCAACGAAATACGCCATGCATTTGAAGAGATCGGGTGTTTTGAAGCAATTTATCGTGAAGTTCCTTTGGAACTTCACAATAATGTCTTTGCCACAGCTGCAGAATTATTTGGTCTCCCAAATGAGATAAAAATGAAGAACAAAAGCACCAAGACATACTTCGATTACTTCGGACAATATGCTTCCCTCCCACTCTATGAATCCTTGGCCATTGATAATCCAACAAGTCTTGAATCAACTCAAAGTTTCACCACCTTCATGTGGCCTGCCGGATATCAAGGCTTTTGGTAAGATTTTATCCACATATTCATGATAGCTTTGTACTAATGTAGGAAAAATTTCCCAGAGAATTTGGTTGATAATAATTGAATACAGAAATTTAGAATTTCACTAGTCTCATCGGATAGCTTCTTTTTTGCTATTTTTTCTGTTTTTATTTCTTTGAGAATTTTCCTTTTATCCAAGTCTGATTCTTCTTTCATTAGGATTACAAATTGATTTTCTAGATATAATTCTAATAAAATATTTTCTTGTTTTGAACTAGTGAAAGTGCTCATTCCTACGCGGAACTAGGGGCGGAGTTAGAAAAAATGGTGATGAGAATGCTGTGCGAAAGCTATGGACTTGATGATAAGCATTATGAATCTTACACTAAGTCAGCTAATTATCTTCTTCGTTACTTCAAATATAGAACTCCGAAGGCGAACGAGACAACGGTGGGCTTAAACCCCCACACAGATAAAACCTTGATATCCACAATTCATCAAAGTCATATTAAAGGTTTGCTGATCAGAACCAAGGATGATGAATGGATCGATATTGAGCCTTCGTCCACATCTTTTCTTGTCATGGCAGGCGATGTACTCACGGTGAGTCTCAGCCTATTGATCTCCTATTTCAGGATTAAGAATAGTAATGAGCTTCTCTTCTTCACAATCTATTTGATATATAAAACTATACCCCAACACCAACACTGCGTCGACATTTTGCAAATATGCCGGCATCGTTAAACGGCGTTGGGGTGTTCTAGCCATAACGTATATCCCATTTCTAAACCCCACGCCAGAATGCATCAGCGTAAGGTAGAAATGGGATACCCAGCACAGTCTGGGTGAGAAGTATAGGGCCGTTTGATAAATTATTTAAAATAATATTATATTATGAATAGGACATGATAAGATTTATTCTAATAGGATATGATTATGAGAATGTGTTGGGTACATTTTTTGAACACATTTAGATTATTTTTTAACACTCTATATTTGTTAATTTAGCTAACACCCCCCACAATAAAAGTTTATAAATTAATAAAAACACCCCCACTTATCCAACCGATTGCCCAGCAATAGTCGCCGATCTGGCCTTTTCCGGCTAAATAACTGTGTATCTAGCCCAAAACGGCTAAATCTACAGCCATAAACTGGTGGCCAGACCCATGGTGGATCTGGTCGGAAATGGCTAAATCGGTCAGATCCGACTGATCGTGCATCGTTCCGACAGTGTCAGCCAACAGTGGTTGCTTGCGGGCAACTGTGGCTTGGGTGGGTAGAGATATTTTTGTTAATTTATAAACTTTTATTGTGAAAGATAATTGTTAAATGTTTTGAGTTAAAATATGATTGGATTTTGAATTGAATAGTCAATATTAAAACAAACACATTTTTTGTTGTTTAAGATAGGATAGTAAAATATAATAAAGTTTGAAAAGTTAAACAAACATCAGGATATTTACTGTCGTCAACAACTTAGTGTCGGTATAAATTGTTTATTCTGACGCCGGAGTCCGGCATACAAAAGTGGCCTTGGTGCATGAATGTTTTACTGTAATGTGTCAATACTTAATTAAAGATGATATAGATGCAAAATATAATAGCATATGAGTTTTAATTAAATTTATTTTTTGTCTTAGGCATGGAGTAATGACAGAATACGACCTTGTTGGCATAAAGTCAATATGACTGCAAGAGAAACGAGAATATCAATGGGATTATTTTCTTTCATCAGTGGAACAGTAAATATACCTGAAGAGTTTGCAGATGACACTTGGCGTTTGCGGTATAAGCCGTTTAACCATTTTGAGTACCTTCGTTTCAATTCTGAAGCAGAGCCTAAAGGATTGCCTTCTACTCTCAAAGACTATTGTGGCATGTGACAGATCTTTTTTTATTTAAAAGAACCAATAAGCTATGCTTATGAGGGCTGATAAAAATTTCAGCACAAGATTATTTGGTGCAAAGTTTGTAAAGTTTGTGAATTGATTATTAAAAGCTTCTTATCTAGAATAAAAGTCGTGTTGTGTAATTTGTATGCACATGAACATATAGAAATTTTACAGGCTTCTCACTTGTTTTAAAATTATTTTTTCTGGTAATTGAGATATTTTGATCAATTTGCGCGTACCTTAACTAATCTTTGAGATCTGTTGAACATCTTATAAGCTTAATGAGTTAGGTAAGTCACAAATGTGGTAGGTAACCATTATATTCTAATATTCCTTGATTAATATGTTTGGAGAATATTGTTCATACATAAATTGTTGCAAAAAACCGATATGGCCACTATTTATGGAATACATGCTTGGTGTTGGAAAGCTAACCTAAAATCCCAAACATTAAGCAATAATGTCCACAAACCCAAAATAATCAACAATATAAAAAAATTAAATAACACAATAAGTAAACAAACAACACAATGTAATCAAATCGCCTACATGAATAAGTGATGATGTTGATTTCGCTACATAAGGAAAATTAAGTGTTACTATATACTCTCACACTCCTTACAGTAGCCAAGTACTATAAGTTTGCTGAATCCCAACCCAAATTCAGTCGTATAGATATATTGAAGAACACAAACTTTAATCTCTTTCACAATAAGCCTCTCAAGTTTTACTTTGTTTCTTCATACTGTTAAGCAAAGTAGCAAAGGATATAATATAGCCTTTTCAATAATGCTAAACAATCCAGAAGTTATCCCGAAATTCCTATACCAAGTAATGTATAATCTTTTATATAGTTTAGATGTAAATGAAGTAGTGATTAGGTCAATGATATGAACTAATTAAATGAGGGCCAGAGATAATATATAACATAAATTTGAGGCAACTTTATAATTATAACCCTTTTCTAGATCTTATTCCCCTCCGTTTGGTTAACAGTTAACAAAGTAAGTTAAGTTTTGAAGATCAAAGTTTTACGGACGGAGTTGACAATATGAATTTATACTTTTTTCTTGGAATATACGTACATTGGCCAGCCACCCGGCTCTTTCCATAGCAACCTTGTTTAAGTTGTAGAGTGAAATTGACAACAAATTTGGCTTTTCTCCGCATTTCCAATCCCGCTTGCAAAGTATTAAGATTAGTATTGGAGAAAAAATATTAGAACTTACAGAAAAGAAAAAAGTTACCAGTTTCAAAATGCTTCCCAAAATTCCTGTTGTAGATTTGTCAAAGGAAGACTTGAAGCCTGGAAGTGGTTCTTGGCTTTCAGCATGCAATCAAGTTTTTCATGCACTTGAAGAGTATGGCTGCTTTGTGGCAGTGTACCATAAATTTTCTGTTATGCTAAAAATCAGAACTCAATCTACCAAAACAAACATCAAGCACATTCCAAAGAATCTAAATCAGACACTAAAGAAGCAAGAACACACAATTAAGAACACCAAGGATTTTACCATGATTCACTTATTCCAAAGTTGGGAAAAACCTACATCCTCGTTGAGCTCCAAGAACTTTTGGGGCTCACTGCACTAAGAGATTAGAAGTTTACAGATTATAAGAACAAATCAACTCCAAATCTTTACACACTCAATCAAGCCCCAAATTCTAACTGTAACCTTTAATCACAAGAGAAATCACAACCTAGATTCTCTACCCTTGAAGGAAGCTTGACCTTCAACTCAAGATTACAGAAATCTAAAACTAATTACAAGAAAATTAGACTCAATTAGAAACCCTTGAAGAGTACTATTTTTTATTGTAAAGAGAGAGCTGGAGAAAAGATGCAAACCTGGAATTTTTGATGTCTTTAATAGCTTTGACTTTCTTGGACAACTGCCAGCCGTTAGATTTTTTTAACAAGCAAAGGCCAAGATTAAAACTTCTAATTCCTCAAACGCCATTGTTTTGAGCTTTATTTAACAATCTCCACCTTGAAGCTCAAAACTCACCAACTTCAAAACCTTATCAATGCAGCTAACCCATCCAAGTTCTCTTCATAGCTCAGTTGCTGCTCTAATTTACAAACAGCATGTTCAAGCAATGCTTGAACTTGGTAGGTGTCACCACCTTTGTCCCCATATCTGTTGGATTATCCTATGTTGCTATTTTCTTCAGATTTATCACTCCTTGCGCCATTAAATCCTTGACAAAATGAAACCTCACGTCCATGTGCTTGGTCCTCTCATGGTAGACTGGATTTTTACTTAGATATATTGCACTCTGACCGTCACAAAATACCATCACTGCCTCATCTATCAATTTCACCTCTGTTAGAAGTCCTTGCAGCCACAATGCTTCCTTGAATACTTTTTCCAATGCCACATATTCAGCTTCTATCGAAGACAATGCCACAATAGGTTGGAGTTAGGACTTCCAACTCACACAATCTCCGGCCAAAGTGAAGAAATAGGAAGTAGTTGACTTCCTTGAATCCTTGTCACCTGCAAAATCAGAGTCTACGAAACCCACAAGATCAAGTGACTAACATCTTTTGGAATATTCTAAACCAACATGAGTTGTGCAATTTATATATTTCAGCAACCATTTTAGGGCAGACCAATGTCCTAACCCTGGGTTAGACATGAACCTACTAAGTAATGAGATGGAAAAAGCAAGGTCAGGTCTTTTGTTTATCATAGCATACATGACTGATCCTATTACATTAGCATGGGGAACATTTTCCATTTTTAATAAATCATAATCAGATTTAGGACATTGAAACTTACTCAGCATAAAATGACTAGCTAAATGCAAATTTGTACTCTTAGACTAAGCCATACCAAATTTAGAAACCAGTTTTTGCAAATAAGAACTTTGATGTATTTTTAGCTCATTACACTTTTTGTTTTTGGTTATAACTATCCCTAAAATCCTTTTAGCATACCCTAAGTCCTTCATATCAAACGCAGAATTGAGTTTTTTCTTTAATTCATCTATTTTAAACTTAGACTTGCTAATTAGAAGCATATCATCCACATAAAAAAGAAGATACAAAGGCATGTTATCATTCAAGGCATAATCGAAACAATTATCATATTGACTCCTATTAAAACCAATACTCATGATAAAAGCATCGAATCTTTTGTACCATTGCCTAGGAGACTGTTTTAAACCATATAAGGACTTGTGTAGCAAACATACATGATTTGGAAGTCTTTTATCTACAAAACCAACAGGTTACCTCATGTAGATTTTTTCTTCTAAATTTCCATGTAAAAACGCAGTTTAAACATCAAGTTGTTCTAGTTCTAAATCATGGCATACAACAACTAACACATAAGTCTTATGGTCTTATATTTCACAACGAGAAAAAAGATATCATTAAAATCTATTTCTTCCCTTTGTGTGTAGCCTTTGGCTACCAATCTTGCCTTATACCTAAGAGGATGAACCAATGACCATGTTCCATTTATCTTTAGGGAGTGCATTTCCTCCTCCATTGTAGTATGCCATTTGCTTCTATCCTTGGATCTGATTGCCTCTTCATAGGTGGCAGGTTCTTCCTTTTGCAATTCAGCCCCAGCCACCAACGTTGTATATATGAGCTCAGCATAAGAGAACCTCGCTAGTGGCCTGATCTCTTTTCTAGTTCTGTCTCGGGCCAATTGGTATTGGGCTAGTGAATCATGTTAAGAAACCTCAGGATTTTTCAACATGTTCCTCTTCATAGTTAGGATTCAAATCTGGTGCGACGATTTAGTTCCTGGATCTTCCTTTTTAGGTTGGGTTATTAGAGGCTCCACTCAATTTGAATATTCTCAGGTGGTTCTTGACTTATAGGGTTACTGCTTGAGGTACCTACACCATTATCAACAGATTTGCAGGGAAAAAGATTCTCATTGAATATTACATCCCTACTAATCATAATCCTCACTCTAGGTGCACTCCTCTCCCATAACCTATACCCTTGGTTCCCTATTGATAACCTAGAAACACACACCTCAATGATCTTGGGTCTAATTTTCCATCAGTGGTGTGAGCATATGTTGCACATCCAAAAGCCCTTAAGTGACCTAAGTTGGGTTTTCTATTTGATCACTTTTCTTTATGGCACATAAATTCTATGGCACTTGAGGGGCTCCTATTGACTAAGTATGCAGCAGTGTTTAAGGCTTCCCCCAAAAAGATTTTAAGTAGGTTAGATGTAAACAACAAACATCTAACCTTTTCTAATAAGGTTCTATTCATCATCTCAGAAACTCCATTTTGTTGAGGAGTTTTCCTAACTGTTTTGTGTCTTAGAATACCCTAGTCACTACAGTAGTTATCAAACTCTAAATTGTAGAATTCTAACCCATTATCAGTCTTGAGGGCTTTTACCTTTTGGTCAATTTGGTTCTCCAATAATAGTTTCTAGCTCTTAAACTTGCCCAAAGCCTCATCCTTAGTCCTAAGCAAGTAAACCCACAATTTCCTACTATAGTCATCAACTATAGAAAGGAAATAACTACTGCCCCCATGTGATGTTACCCTTTCAGGCCCACACAAATTAACATGCAAGTAATCTAAACAATTTTCAACAAGGTGAGATCCCTTTTGAAAAATCAATTTATGTTGCTTACCCACTACACATGTTTCATAGAAGTTAAGAGTTTCAATGGAGTCCTTACCAAACAGCCCCTGTTTGCTTACGATGTCCATGCCCTTTTAACTCATGTGGCCCATCCTAGGATAGTCAGGTTAGTAGAAAAGAAAGCAATATTATAACATTTAGAATCATGGTTCCCACATAAAACATACAGTCCATTTCTTTTCACTCCCCTGAGGACTATGTTGTTATTCATATAGACATTTACACACCCATCCTTAGCTTTATAACAACACCCATACTCATCTAGTGTTCCTAAAGAGATCAAATTCCTCTTTAATTTTGGAATGTATCTAACTTTAGTCAATTTAATGTTTTTTCCATTTTCAAGCCTTAAGGTTATACTACCAATTCCTTGGACTTTGCAAGAATTATTGTTTCCCATAAACATAGTTTCTAGTTCATTAGCCTCAAAGTCTTGGAACCAGTTTTTATTAGGACTCATGTGGAATGAGCAACCTGAATCTAATACCAATTCATTTACATTATCTGATTTAGAGACAATGAGGACCTCTAACTCTTCGATATTGGTTTTAGTGGATGTTAGGTTGCTCTCTGTATTTTCCTGCTTCTGTTTCTTAATCCAAGCAAAACAAATTTTCTTTAAGTGTCTTATTTTGTTACAAAAGAAACACTTTCTAGTCTCCCCTTTTGCTTTGTAATTGTTTTTACCCTTCTTTTTATTCCTAAGGCCATTTCCAAACTGTGTGTTACTATCCAACATGCTTGACTCCCTTTTTCCCTTCACAAACAGATTGTTACCACTCCTTTTTTGCACTCTAAGTTCTAGTTCCCTAGCCTTTAATCCTAAGATTATTAAATCTACACTAGGGACAGTTCCAGTGTATTGTAATGCATTTTTTACAACCTGATATTCCTCAGTTGGTGAATTTAATAGTATCATGGCTAAACTGGAATCTCCAAGTTCTTGATCTGTACCCTTAAGCACTAGGGTCATTTTCAAGAACTCATCAAGATTCTCATCAATTGTCCTAGAACTATCCATCTTGTAAACAAATAAAACACCTTTAAGATATGCAAGATCAGGTGCTGATTGCAAAACATAAAGAGATTCAAGCTTTCCTTAGAGTGTGATAGGCGTTTCAAAGCCATTTACCTTCCTTAAGACGTTGTCGGAGAGATTCATGATGATGAGGTTATAAGCTTCCTCATCCACCTCAGCTTTCTTCCTCTGTCCACTTTGTTGTGTCCTTTTCCAATGCAATTACTACCTTATTGTGAGATAGCAACGCCTTCATTTTCTTCTTCCAGCTATTAAAATCGATCTTCCCATCATATTGGGTGATCTCAACACGTGTGGTAGTCATTCTAAAGACTAAGTGTTTGATTTGGGATTTTACTGAGAGAAACCCTAGAAATTGAAAACTATTTCTGACCCTTTTCAAGAGATTGAGATGTTGATTTTAGGAATTTCTAACCCTAGGTTGCAATTGAGACTCACAAACCAAAAAGCCCCAAAATTAACAAACCCTAGATTTCAAGAAACCCTAGACCTTGCTCTGATACCACTGTTATGCTAAAAATCAGAACTCAATCTACCAAAACAAACATCAAACACATTTCAAAGAATTTAAATCACACACCAAAGAAGCAAGAACACACAATCAAGAACACCAAGGATTTTACCGTGGTTCACTTATTCCAAAATTGGGAATAAGCTACATCCACATTGAGCTGCAAGAACTTTTAGGGCTCACTGCACTAAAAGTTTAAAAGTTTACAGATTACAAGAACAAATCAACTCCAAATCTTAACACACTCAATTAATCTCCAAATTCTAACTGTAACCTTTAATCACAAGAGAAATCACAACATAAATTCTCTATCCTTGAAGGAAGCTCAACCTTCAACTCAAGATTACAGAAATCTAAAATTGATTACAAGAAAATTAGACTCAATCAGAAACCCTTGTAGAGTATTATTTTCTATAGTAAAGAGACAGCTGGAGAAAAGATGCAAATCTAGAATTTTTTATGTCTTTTATAGCTTTGACTTTCTTGGACAAATGGAAGCCGTTAGATTTCTTTAACAAGCAAAGGCCAAGATTAAAACTTCTAATTCCTTAAACGCCACCGTTTTGAGCTTCATTTAACATTTTCTTTAGAATCTTGCAACAGAGTCTTTGAATCAACCAAAGAGTTGTTTGATCTTCCTTTAGAAATCAACACACTAAACGATAACAAGAAGCCTTACCGAGGCTTATCGGGAAAAGCCCTCATTTTCCTCTTCATGAAGCTATGCGAATAGACAATGTAACCACTTTTGAAGAAACCCAAAAGTTTATAAAACTCATGTGGCCCAACAGAAACGATCCTTTCAGGTACGCTTTCAATATACGTTTCATTAGATTAATTTGTACCATAAGTGCATATATCTAAATTTGAATATATAAATTTTTAACGGACCCTTTCTTAACCTGATCCAACAAATAAAGGTTTCTGATTAGTGAACCATTAGTAATAGGAGTCTTTCTTAGGATTAGGGGTTACCAATGTGCATTTTTAAAGGGTGAATTTTTGTTTGTTGGCTTTGTTTTGGTGATGGTTGTCTTGTATATGGTTTGGAGATGGTCTTGAATAGACTTTTGTTTTTGTCCTAACTCAGGGTTTGTCTGGTAGTAAGATGTGCATTGGGAGATAGTGTCATGTATAATGCTTTTGTCTTGGTTAGACTTTTGTTTTTTTATCCTCCCAAGGGCTTGTCCTGTGGTAGGTTGGCCACCTTTAGAGACCTCTTTGTATATTCTTCTTCTTATTCTATTTAAAGCCTAATTACCCAAAAAAATAAAAGTTTGTGATTATTAATCACAAATAGGAATAAAATAGACAAATGGATTCTAATACCATAAATTAATAAATGACATTGCACACATTACAAAAGATCTTTAACAAAACTCAAGAAAGCTTAGATCATCAGGAAACGATCCTAATTTCATAATTTTTTCCACTTGTTTGTCTAACATTTTTGTGTCTTCTTTGATCAGACAAACTATCCACTCGTACTCAAAGTTAGTGAAAGAGTTGAATGAGCTGGTAATATGAATGGTTTTTGAATGCTATGGTGTTGATGAGTACTGCAACTCCCACATTAAATCAACAAGTACCATCTTAGATTATTGAATTATGAAGAGCCTAGGTGTACTTGTTGAATATTTTTGTCAAACTTATGTTGTCTATGTGCATAGTTGTTGTGTGTGTGCACACTAAAGTCAGACATATGCATGTTGCATTTCATCTCGCATTTTACTTTGTGTGTGCACACACTCTTCTTCTGTGCTAACATCGCATGTCTTACTCACTTTGCACAAGTTACGTTTTTTACTTAATAGCTAAGATATTTTCTTTGCATCTTTTGTGTTGTCATTAGGACCACTTACAAGTGTCCCAATATCCTTTAGTGGTTCAAGGAAAATCAGACTTTTTCGCTTTTTGATTGTGGTCCCAAAAGTTTGGTTGTGGTCCCAAAAGGTAGATGGAATCTTTTCCATTTTTAAACCAACATATATCAGCCCTTGTTTGCTGACTTGGCAAGAATTGGGGAGCACGAAATTGGCGTTTATCATTTTTGCTCATTTGTAAAGCCAACCTTTGATATTCTATTTGTTTGTACTCTAATTCTTTTTGCACATGTGGCGTCTTTCTTATATTATCTTGCCCATCAAGTTTTATCTCTTTCATGGTTTTTGTGTAAGTTTTCTCTTTATAGGTGTCTGCATCTCCTCTTGTGGTCTTGAAAAGTTGGTGAGCTTTTGTTTGTGGTCACAACAAAGGATGAAAGAGATTGTCCACCACTTGTCTTAAAGAGATTGGTCAAGCAAGGATTATTTAAACTCGTCTTCTTCTTCCTTGCATCTTCGAGCCTGGTTTTTTCATTGTTTAGTTCTCTGAAATTTTAGAAAGCATTTCAATCAGGTTCCCTTCTTTTTTTATGGGTTTTTGTTCATTCTTTGATTATCATATCTTAGCTTGTTGATGAGTGTTTATTTGGAACATAGTTCCTTTATTT
The DNA here is from genome assembly GCF_008641045.1 of Pistacia vera. NCBI lineage: Eukaryota > Viridiplantae > Streptophyta > Magnoliopsida > Sapindales > Anacardiaceae > Pistacia > Pistacia vera. Next base: position 863,426 of record NW_022196110.1, on the reverse strand, counting down.
TGAGCTAAAAGGAAGTTCATCTCCTTCCTTGTTTGTTTTCTTTTTGAACCTGGATATTATTTTGTCTTTGCTCTGAAATTTTCAGAGAGTTTATTCCTTGATAGGTTCCATGTATGCTTTAATGCTTAAATCATTTTGTTCATCTTTGTTTATTGTTTGTTGCTGCTAGAACCTGGTTCCTACACGAAAAGCTTGAAAAGAGTTCAAGCCATGGAAGCTGGAGGTGTTCTTCGGCGAGTGAAGCTTGGGTGGAGCTCAAGTGTTGTCCGGGAGTGTTCCTGGTGTGTAGTGATCCTAGAAGCGATGAAGCATTAGAGATTCAGAAGGTAGTGTTTAGTGTAACGTAGAACAACGAATTCTCTTTGCTATAGCTAAAATTAACTCTAAATGATATTTTATAATGTTTGTTGTTATAATGGATTAGCTTCGATCTGAATGAGGTCCTATGGATGTAGGCTAAGAGTGGTTTTAGCCGAACCATCTATATGCTCGTGTGCTTTATCTTTACCACTTGTGGTTGTTGATTCATGCTTAACTTGATAACCATTAATCAACTTAGTAAACATTTTTGTTGCACTTTAAAAATGGGTATCTAATGTTGAATAGAGTTCACCAACTCTAACAGTATTGTAGTCAATTGGCTCTTCCTCCTCACAAAGATATAACTTTCACCAACATATTACATCAAAACCATGTACGAGTTTGGAGATAAAAACAAAAAATGGCGAGTGGATCGATTCTAGCCCTACCCTTCATCCTTTATTGTCATGGTCGGTGATGCATTCACGATGAGACTTAATCCGCTGCTTAAATTTGAAGTAAAAATATATAATTTACAAACTCATCTATAACAACTGAGAAAATTTGCATTTTTTAATTTTTTTTTATCAAGTTAATGTTTAAGGGATGAATTTTTATTGAAACAAGTGTGGACCAATGACAAAATACGGTCGTGTACTTATCAGGTAATCATGGGTGGAAATGAAGACAGATATTCAATTGGGTTGTTGTGAAACTGAAAGACAAAGATTGAATCTAGAAATATTTAGAACTCGTGAACTTCTTCTATTGATTTCAGATGATACAAGCTGAAAATGAACTTTAGTTTATATACAAAGAGAAAACTGATGCTAAGGAGTAAACCAATCAGTTTTGGGCAATTTGCTAAGGAAGTTATGCGATCAGATTTGTTCAAATAGGCAATTGTTTTTCAATTGAGTTACAACTACTAAACTAAAATAAACCGATGTTTAGTTTTATGGTTTTATCTTAATAAGTTATTCAAGTTATGTAAGTTATGAAGTCTTCTCCCTTTACATGTCTATGAAAAGGGAATTAGAGTTGTATTTTATTAAGCAGATTTATATCCTGTTTCAGTTAGTTTAAACACAAGAATATTTGTTTCTCTATTTGCTGTGCGTGAGTTTAATTAAAAGCCAACAAAAAAATTGTTTAGCACGCTTAAAAACAAATGAGTGCAGTTCAAAATTTAATATTTTTCTATAAATGGTAAAATAATTTATTTAAATTTTTTAGCATAGCATTGACTTTTGAGCTCCATCTCCATCTCCATCAACCATGGCCTAGGATTATCTGTCAAATTTTTTGTCTCTTGAGCACCTTTTTTTCTTTCTCTCAGTCTTTTCAGAACCGACAAAAACAAATGTGTTTGATGCTAGTTGTCTAATTTCTAATTACTTCAATTATGGGATGACAATATATCTTTAATTGCGTTAGTTTATATGCTCTTTTTCACCAAATTGAGATTTGATTCTTTAAATGATGCTTATGGATAAATATATTTTAAGGCCTCGCTGAATTCATGTGATTGTGAAACTCAAATATTCAAATATTCAAGTATTAACCATTACTATCAAAATTTATTTAAACCTAATCGTGTATTGACGATTAGGTTATCAAATCTTTGATACCAAAATCTTTTAGGAGACAAAAATTTCATCACGGCAATACTGTGTATTAAACAAAAATCCGATTACATTTACATAAATAATATGGCTACAGTATATAAAAATAATAAAAGTTATAACTACAACAAATATGGGATTTCATAATTCATACCAATATTTTAATGCTTCTTGATGAGTCCCTCAAAGACAACTCTAAGCTGCGTAGAACTTTCGACAAACACTGTTGTGTTTTTAAACGTGGGAGAAAATATGTGTTGTTCTCTCGATAGTGAATAATGCATTTTTCTGTATAATGGCCTCAAACTCCTTAGATGTTGGTAAGTATAGAGGGAGGTTGAAGGAGTCAACTTTTTCTTTGCTAATTAATCCCGGCATCAACCCCCAGATAAGTTTAATTAGTTAATTACAGAAGACATTGGTTGTTTCAAAGTTTTCTTAATTAAATGGCATATATGATTCTTATCATCTTGGCCAAGTCAATGAGGCAAGATCCTAGCAAGTCATGAAATTTACCCGTAATAGTCTTAGACATTAAACTTGGTAAAATAGGTAGTGCAATGACCATCAAGCCTCCAGGAACAAGTTCTTGAGACTCCATGTATTTTTGAATTGAGCTGAATATGCTTCATTGACTTCTTTCAGAAGCCTTGTACACTTATACTGCTTTTATTCCATGCAGGAGATTTCCTATCTAAAATTTCTTTTGGAACCTTAGAGAGCCAATGCAACACATATATAGGAGGAGTACACAAAATGTAGAGTGGACTTGGGAAACAAGCAGCGGCTATGGAAAGAACGTGGCACACCCGTCGCGAAGTATTTTCGTGAGGTAGGAAGGGTTTTGAAAAGAGTATTGAAGTCCATTGTTGTAGTGATCGTTGAAGAAGATTTGGAATTCTAGAGTTGGAAGGGTTTTGGTGCTCGGCAAGGTATTTTTGCTCAACAGCTTTTATAATGTTTTACACGACGATGAAGGTGTTAGGTCCAGTGGAGCATCCAAAATCCACTATTCTAAATGTTTTTGTTAAGCTAAAATTAGAACTCAATCTGCCAAAACAAACATCAAACACATTCCAAAGAATCTAAATCACACACAATCAAGAACACCAAGGATATCGTGGTTCACTTATTCCAAAATTGGGAATAAGCTACATCCATGTTGAGCTCCAATAACTTTTGAGGCTCACTGCACTAAGAGATTAGAAGTTTACAGATTCCAAGAATGAATCAACTCTAAATCTTTATACAATCAATCCCCAAATCCTAACTGTAACCTTTAATCACAAGAGAAATCAAAACCTAGATTCTCTACCCTTGAAGGAAGCTCGACCTTCAACCCAAGATTTACAAAAATCTAAGACTGATTACAAGAAATTTGGACTCAATTAGAAACCCTTGCAGAGCACTATGTTGATTGTAAAGAGAGAGCTGGAGAAAAAATACAAATCTGGAATTTTTTGCCTCTTATATAGCTTTGACTTTCTTAGACAAATGATAGTCAACAGATCTCTTTAACAAGCAATGACCAAGATTAATACTCCCACTTCCTCAAACGCCACCGTTTTGAGCTTCATTTAACAATCTCCACCTTGAAGCTCAAAACTCACCAATTTCAAGTAGGGGTGTTCAAAAAATTGCAAAAACCGAACCGAACCGATAACCAAACCGAAAAACCGGTTAACATAAAAAAGGGTTCAGTTACGGTTAGAAAAATTCAAAAAACCGAATTTCCGGTTCGGAAAAAAATAAAAAGCAGTTAACCGAAACCAGTTTTGCAAATATATATATATATATATATATAATATTAAATAAAAATAAAAATAAAAATAGTATATTATATTATATATTAAATAAAAAAATAATAATATTTTTAATGTATTGTTAGTAGTGGTCAATGGATATGTATAAATGTTTAATTTTTATTTGGATATGTATTATTTATATTTACAATTTAATTTAGGAAAAAATAAAAAAAATAAAATTTTATGAAAAAAAAGGGAAAACCGGTTCAAAACTGGTTAACCGCTTTTTTTAAAACGGTTAACCGAAAAATCGATTTTTCCTCCAAACCGGTTCGGTTTCGATTCGGGAATTTTTCTGAATCGAAAAACTGGTTCGATTCAAAAAAGTGGTTAACCGAACTTTTGAACACCCTTAATTTCAAGACCTCATCAGTGCAACTTACCTATCCAAGTTCTCTTCACAGCTCAGTTGCTGCTCTACTTTACAGACAACATGTTCAAGCAATGCTTGAACTTGGCAGGTGTCACCACCTTTGTCCCTATATCTATTGGATTATCCTTTGTTGCTACCTTCTTCAGATTTATCACTCCTTGCGCCACTAAATCCCTGACAAAATGAAACCTCACGTCCATGTGCTTGGTCCTCTCATGGTAGACAGGATTTTTACTTGGATGTATTGCACTTTGACTGTCACGAAATACAGTCACTGCCTCATCTATCAATTTCACCTCTGTTAGAAGTCCTTGCAGCCACAATGCTTCCTTGAATACTTCTGCCAATGCCACATATTCAGCTTTTGTCGAAGACAATGCCACAATAGGTTGGAGTATGGACTTCCAACTCACACAATTTCCACCCAAAGTGAAGAAATAGGAAGTAGTTGACTTCCTTGAATCCTTGTCACCTGCAAAATCAGAGTCTACAAAACCCACAAGATCAAGTGACTCACATCTTTTGGAATATTCTAAACCAAAATGAGTTGCGTAATTTATATATTTCAGCAACCATTTTAGGGTAGATCAATGTTCTAACTTTGGGTTAGACAAGTAGTGAGATGGCAAAAGCAAGGTCAGGTCTTGTGCTAATCATAGCATACATGACTGATCCTATTACATTAGCATAGGGAACATTTTCCATTTTTAACAAATCAGAATCTGATTTAGGACATTGAGACTGACTTAGCATCAACTGACTAGCTAAAGGTAGATTTACACTCTTAGACTTAGCCATACCAAATTTAGAAACCAGTTTTTACAAATAAGCACTTTGATGTATTTTTAGCTCATTACACTTTCTGTTTCTGGTTATAATTGTCCCTAAAATCCTTTTAGTACACCCTAAGTCCTTCATATCAAACTCAAAATTGAGTTTTTCCTTTAATTCATCTATTTTAGACTTAGACTTGCTAATTAGAAGCTTATCATCCAAATACAAAAGAAGATACAAAGGCATGTTATCATTCAAGGCATAATAGAAACAATTATCATATTGACTCCTATTAAAACCAATATTCATGATAAAGGCATCAAATCTTTTGTACCATTGCCTAAGAGACTGTTTTAAACCATATAAGGACTTGTGTAACAAACATACATGATTTGGAAGTCTTTTATCCACAAAACCAATAGGTTGCCTCATGTAGATTTTTTCTTCTAAATTTCCATGTAAAAACGCAGTTTTAACATCAAGTTGTTCTACTTCCAAATCATGGCATGCAACAACAAACAACATAAGTCTTATGGTCTTATATTTCACAATGTGAGAAAATATTTCATTGAAATCTATTCCTTCCCTTTGTGTGTAGCCTTTGGCTACCAATCTTGTCTTATAACTAAGAGGATCAGAGAGAGATATACCTTCTTTTACCTTGAATAACCATCGACACTCAATTAGTTGCTAGTCTTTGGGATTTGGAACCAATGACCAGGTTCCATTTACCTTTAGAGAGTGCATTTCCTCCTCCATTGCAGTCTGCCATTTGCTTCTGTCCTTGGATCTGATTGCCACTTCATAGTTGACAGGTTTTGCCCTTTGCAATTCAGCCCCAACCACCAAGGCTATGTAAATGAGCTAAACATAAGTCTTGCTAGTGGCCTGATCTCTCTTCTAGTTCTATCTCAGGCCAATTGGTATTGGGCTAGTGAATCATGTTGAGAAACCTTAGGATTTTCAACATTTTCCTCTTCATAGTCAAGATTCAGATCTGGTGCGACAGTTTTAGTTCCTAGATCTTCCTGTTCAGGTTGGGTTATTAGAGGCTCCACCTCGATTTGAACATTCTCTGGTGGTTCTTGACTTATATGGTTACTACTTGAGGTACCTGTACCATTATCAACAGATTTGCAAGGAAAAAGATTCTCATTGAATATTACATCCCTACTAATTATAATCCTCACTCCAGGTGCACTCCTCTCCCATAACCTATACCCCTTGATTCCTTCTTAATAACCTAGAAACACACACCTCAAGGATCTTGGGTCTAATTTTCCATTAGTGGTGTGAGCATATGCTGCACATCCAAAAGCCCTTAAGTGACCTAAGTTGAGTTTCCTATTTGATCACTTTTCTTTGGGGCACATAAATTCTATGGCACTTGAGGGACTCTTATTGACTTAGTATACAGCAGTGTTTAAGGCTTTCCCCCAAAAGGTTTTAGGTAGGCCAGATGTAAACAACAAACATCTTACCTTTTCTAATAGGGTTCTATTCATTCTCTCAGTAACTCCATTTTGCTAAAGAGTTTTCCTAACTGTTCTATGTCTCAGAATACCATGATCACTATAGTAGTTATCAAACTCTAAATTACAGAATTCTAACCCATTATCAGTTCTAAGGGCTTTGATCTTTCGGTCAGTTTGGTTCTCTACCAATAGTTTCCAACTCTTAAACTTGCCTAAAACCTCATCCTTAGTTCTAAGCAAGTAAACCCACACTTTCCTACTATAGTCATCAACTATAGAAAGGAAATAACTATTGCCCCCAATGGATGTTACCCTTTCAGGCCCCCATAAATCAACATGCAAGTAATCTAAACAATTTTCAACAAGGTGAGTTCCCTTTTGGAAACTTAGTCTATGCTGCTTACCCATTACACATGTTTCACAGAAGTTAAGAGTTTCAATGGAGTCCTTACCAAACAGCCCCTTTTTGCTTAGGATGTCCAAGCCCTTCTGACTCATGTGGCCCATCCTAAGATGCCACTTCTCTATAACAGTCAAGTTAGTAGAAAGCAAAGCAGTATTATAACATTCAAAATCATGGTTCCCACATAAAATGTACAATCCATTTCTTTTCACTCCCCTAAGTACTATGTTGTTATTCCTATAGACATTTAGGCACCCATTCTCCGCTTTATAAGAACACCCAGACTCATCTAGTGTTCCTAGAGAGACCAAATTCCTATTTAATTCTGGATTGTATCTAAGCTTAGTTAATTTAATGTTTTTTCCATTTTATAGCCTTAAGGATACACTACCAATTCCTTAGATTTTGTAGGCATTATTGTTTCCCATAAACACAGTTTCTAATTCATTAGCCTCAAAGTCCTGGAATCAGTTTTTGTTAGGACTCATGTGGAATGAGCAACCTGAATCTAGTACCCATTCATTTACATTATCTGATTTAGAGACAGTGAAGACCTCTGACTCTTTGATATTGTTTTTAGTGGAAGCTAGGTTGCTCTCTATATTTCCCTGCTTCTGTTTCTTAATCCAAGCAAAACAATTTTTCTTTAAGTGTCTTGTTTTGTTACAAAAGAAACACTTTCTAGTCTCCCCTTTTGCTTTGCAACTGTTTTTATCCTTCTTTTTATTCCTATGGCCATTTTCAAATTGTGTGTTACTACCCAACATGCTTGACTCCCCTTTTCCCTTCACAAATAGAACGTTACCACTCCTTTTTTTGTACTCTTAAGTTCTAGTTCCCTAGCCTTTAATCCTGAGATTATTAAATCTAGACTAAGGACAATTCTAGTGTATTGTAATGCATTTTTTACAACCTGATATTCCTCAGTTAGCGAATTTAACAGTATCATGGCTAAACTGGAATCTCCAAGTTCTTGATCTGTACCCTTAAGCACTAGGGTCATTTTCAAGAGCTCATCAAAATTCTTATCAATTGTCCTAGAACTATCCATCTTGTAAGTAAATAAAACACCTTTAAGATATGCAAGATTAGGTGTTGATTGCAAAGCATAAAGAGATTCAAGCTTACCCCAGAGTGTGATAGGTGTGGATTAAAGTGTCAGAATTCAGAAGATGAGGACTTAGTTGATATTTAGCTAAGTAATAGCAAAACACAGTCGTTTTGTGTCTTTCTTAAACAAAACACATGAGCTTTCTTCTCCACTTTCCCCTTTTTCTCTTTACTTCATTCAGCTGCTGTCTTTACTTAAAAGTAGCTGCAAACCCTCATTGTAATTCATTCACTCATTTACTCAATTGAATATAGTAATTGAAGCAAAATTTGTTTCTCTTTTTCTTTCAATTTACAAATCTCTCATGGTATCAGAGCCAAAGACTAACGTCAATGGCAAAGATCTCATACACTAATCACTCTGAAACTAGCTTCGAAAGGATGATTCACAACGCTTCAAGCTCAGTTAGCTTAGCTTTTCCAACAAGTCTTCAAGTCGTTACTCCAAAGTTGACCAGAGACAACTATCGCGACAACTATCGCTTCTGGAAATCGCAAGTGCTCTCAGCTGTGGGAGCTCATAAGCTTGAGGATCATCTCACAAGTTTTGTATCTTGTCCTGAGCCTTTAATTACTGTCGATAATGACATATCGCATGAATCAGGAGAAGTTAGGTCAAAAGAGAAAGTTATTGAAAAAATTAATCCTACCTATATTTCTTGGAAAAGGACTGATAAGTTCTTAGTCACATGGCTATTAGCGTCAATATCTGAGTGTATGTTTGCCTCAGTTTCCAAATGTCAATCATCTATAGCAATTTGGCTAACCCTAGAAAGTGAGTTCGTTAATGATTCTAAGTCTAGAGCTCTTCAGTTGAAAACCTTACTTCAAACTACTCAGAAAGGTCATCTGAGCATTAGTGATTATGTCAAAAAGATGAAAGAGATAATTGAAAGTTTGTCAGCTAGTGGCCAAGTAATTTCTGCTGAGGATTTATTATAGTTTATACTAGATGGACTAGGTCCATAATTTGATGATGTAATTGTTAATCTCACATCAAGAATAGCGTCTAAGTTTGATTTAGTGACTTTACAAGAAGCTCAATACTTGCTTCAAAAGTATGAGATGAGGATTGAAAGATTTAATTCAAGTGAGTTTCTTAACAGTTCTGTTAATATGGCTACTATTAGCAATCCAGGAATCCATTCATCAGCTGTCAATGTTTTACCTACATCAACACCAACATCAATCCTTTCCAACCAACCTACTGTTGCCTTTAATTTATCACCAGTATTTACCTCCAATCCTACTGCGCAACACACCACCAATCCTTATATTAGATATCAATATCCTACCCCTGTCAATTACCAACACTTGAATGTGCCTTTGATAAGTGAACAGTATAATTCCTCAGCCAACATTGGACAGTATGGAGTCCTTTTTACCTCCTATAGGTCACCTGGTTTTATTCCTAATGGACAAGGTAGAGGTAGAGGTAGAGGAAATCCTAAAGGAAAACCTATCTGCCAAGTCTGTAACAAAATGGGGCACACTGTTGTGCAATGTTATCACAGGTACAACTCCATGTATAATGGTATACCTCCACCATTTGAAGGTAAAAAACCTAGTGGTAATCCAGTTAATCAACATACACAACAACAACAACAATCCACAATGAATCACAGTCAGCTTGTGCCAAACCTTCACCTACAACATCACAATCAGCCTGTACCAAACCTTCCTCTACAACAGCAGCCTTTACCAAACACTACTCATTCACACTCAGCCTATACATTACCTAGTCAACAAACGTCTAACACTATACCAAGTCAAGCATATTTTGCTGCTCCCCAATCTTTTCCCAATCCTACCCTTCCTGCTCATATCTCATCAACACCAATTCAAGATCCAGCCTGGTAAATGGATTTTGGAGCAACAGATCATGTCACCTCTGATTTGAATCAATTAAGTTCAAGTAGACACTATGATGGTCCTGAACAACTTCAGGTTGGCAGTGGTGAGTTCCTCAATATATCTCATGTTGGTTTTTCACTATTGCCTAGTTCTTTACAATCCAAATCCTTATATTTGAAGAATGTTCTTTGTGTTCCTCATATAACCAAGAATTTACTTAGCATTTCAAAATTTACTAAGGATAATAATGTTGTGGTTGAATTTTCTGCTACTTGTTGTGTGGTTAAGGACAATGCTACCAAACAGGTACTGCTGCAGGGAGACCTTAACGCTAGATTGTATCAGTTGAACCTATCAACCTTCCCTTTACAACCCAAGTCTGTTAACACTTCATTAGCCTCTGATAGTTCATTCACAAAACAATGTCATTTAGGCAAATCAGCATTTACTAGGACTCCTATTGTGAATAATAGTGTTTCTTCTAAATCTAAGTGTGCTGAAAATACACATTCTAGTCAGTTCATACTTTCCTCATGCAATAAAGTTGATGATTCTACATTTCCTTCGTGTAATAAGAACAGTGATGAGCATCCTGTTGAATTAGTTTCTGATAGTTGTAAAGATTTGACTAGTAATAATAAAACAGATTTAATTTTCACTGAGCCTACTATGTTGAATTTACTTTCCACTGGTAATTCTAATTCTGTGAACATGCATTCTAAATCTGATTCTATTAGTAAGTATGCTACTGCAAATATGCATGATGTTTCCTCTAATTTATGTTCTGATATTGACAAAACACACACTGATTTTATATCTGAAACTATTTCTGATAATATGTGTTCTGTTCTTGATAAGCACTCTAATTATTTGATACAACCTACTGTGCACATAACAACCACCAGGATTGCTGATGACACCTTTGTTTTTAGGACTGCTAATGACAACACTTTTGCTTCAACATGGCATAAACGATTAGGTCATCCTCATAATGAGGTATTTAAGAAAATTATGACCACTTTGCCTAAAGCTAATTCATCAATACCAATACCAACACCAACATTTTGTGATGCTTGTCAATTAGGAAAGATGCATAGGAACAACTTTCCCATTTCTCACTCAAGAGCCACCTTACCTTTAGAGTTAGTCCATAGTGATGTTTGGGGACCTGCCCCTCAAGTTTCTTTTGAAGGTTTTCGGTATTATGTCCAATTTATTGATGACTACAGTAGATTCACTTGGCTATTTCCTTTAAGAACCAAGAGTGAAGTTAGGTCCGTTTTCATTAGATTTCATCACTTAGTTGAAAGGCAATTCAGTTTAAAGCTTAAGTGTTTACAATCGGATCAAGGGGGTGAATATAAGGGTCTAATTTCTTACCTCACCAGTGCTAGAATTCAGTTTAGGCACTCTTGTGCTTATGTTCACCAACAAAATGGTAGGAGTGAGAGAAAACATAGACATGTAGTTGAAACTGGTTTGACCCTACTTGCACATGCCTCTATGCCTTTACAGTTTTGGTGGAATGCTTTTGATACAGCAGTATTTTTTATTAACAGGATGCCTTCTTCTGTTCTTAATTTCATTTCACCCTATCAAATTCTGTTTCATAGTCTTCCTCTCTATTCAACTTTGAAAGTGTTTGGATGCACCTGTTATCCATATCTTAGAGATTATAATCAACATAAGTTTAGTTTTCATTTTGAAAAATGTGTTTTCATAGGCTATAGTTTAGTTCACAAAGGTTTTAAATGTTTAAGTTCAACAGGCAAAATTTACATAACTCCTAATGTTAAATTCCATGAGTTAGAATTCCCTTTTGCTCATCAGTTTAGTGTCTCTAGTTCTACTCAAACAAATCCAGACTCTTCTACATCTACCAACCTCACTAGGAGTTTTCCCTTTGTGTCTGTCAAATCATCAAGGTCTTCTGATACAAATCCTGCTGATGGAAGTGTACCTGCTGCAGTTTCTTGTGGTAATAATAGTCCTTGCTCAACAATTGGTCAGAATCATTTGACCTCACATTCTGCATCCTCAGAAACCAGAATTTCACCTCAATACACTGATTCATCAGCCACATTACAGAAATCAGCACCATCTTGTCCCTTAATTGTTGATTTTACCTCTTACCCAATGTTGCATTATCAGTCTGCAAACAACTGTATTCCTGAAGTTGTTCCTGATCCATCACAGCAGTCTACTGCTCTTAATATTCCAAAAATCACTCAAAACACTCATCCAATGGTGACTAGAACCAAGTCTAATTGTCTTCCTCAGCCTAAAACCATTCTTACCTCCAGTTCACTTGTCAACCCATCCATCTCTTTAGTTGTTGCTGAACCAAGGTCTGTTAAAGAAGCATTAAGTACTGCTGAATGGCAGGCTGCAATGGAGAGTGAATTTACTGCTTTGCTCAAGAATAAAACCTGGTCTCTTGTACCCCCTACTGATGATATGAATATAGTGGGAAATAAATGGGTTTTTAGGATCAAATATAACCCAGATGGCTCCCTCCAAAAGTACAAGGCTAGGCTGGTGGCAAAGGGTTTTCAGCAAACTCCAGGTCTTGACTACTTCGAGACCTTTAGCCCAGTAGTTAAGCCATCCACCATTCGCATAATTATTACTTTGGCTATCACTAACGGGTGGGATATTCAGCAAATTGACATAAACAATGCTTTTCTGAATGGTACTCTAAATGAGACAGTGTTTATGAAACAACCAGAGGGTTTTGAGCATCCTGAATTTTCTGGACATGTTTGTAAATTGGAGAAGGCTTTGTATGGGCTCAAACAAGCTCCTAGGGCATGGTTTGACAAATTAAAGGCTGCCTTGGTTGATAAAGGATTTAGAAACTCAGTGGCAGACTCTAGCCTGTTTATTTTTCAAGAAGGAAGCCAAATGACTTATCTTCTCATTTATGTAGATGATATTCTGATTACTGGAGGTAACAAGGAGTTTATTCATACTTTGGTTAGAGATCTTGATGATCAATTCTCTTTAAAAGTTTTAGGATCAGTTCACTACTTTCTTGGCATAGAGGCCACTCGAACAGATCAAGGTTTGCATCTCAAACAAACCAAATATATTCTTGACTTACTTGCTAAAACAAGAATGGCTGATGCACACCCTTGTCCAACACCTCTTGCTGTTGGTACCAAACTGTTTTCTGGAGACAGTGCATGTTTTCAAGATCCTACTTTGTATAGGAGCACAATTGGTGCCTTACAGTATCTTACACTCACCAGACCTGATATAAGTTTTGTTGTTAACAAGCTTAGTCAATATTTGCAAGCTCCCACAGAAATTCAATGGCAAACTTGTAAAAGAGTCCTTCGATATCTCAAAGGGACTTCAAATCATGGTATTCAATTTAGACCAGCAACATCAATGAGTGTTGAATGCTATGCTGATGCAGATTGGGGCAGTAACATTGATGATAGGAGGTCAACTAGTGGATTTTGCATTTTCTTGGGTCCAAATCTGATTCAATGGAGTTCTAGAAAGCAAAGGGTTGTTGCTTTGTCATCAACCGAATTTGAATATAGAGCTCTAGCCAATACAGCAACTGAAGTTTCCTGGTTAAAAAGTCTTTTCTCAGAATTAGGCTTAAGTTTTCCAAAGTCCCCTATCATATGGTGTGACAATCTTAGTGCAGGAGCCGTAGCATCTAATCCTGTATTTCATGCTAGAACTAAACATATTGAAATAGATGTCCGTTACATAAGAGATCAAGTTTTAGCCAAGCAGCTTCTTATTCAATATGTTCCTACTAAGCTGCAAATTGTAGATGTCTTAACAAAAGCTCTCTCCACTGCTCAGTTTCTTGAGTTAAAGGCTAAACTGAATGTTGTTGATCTGCACTCTTCCAATTAAAAGGTTATCTAAAGTGTTCAAATGTGGTGGTAGCTGCAATGTCAAAAGTTCTGTTCTTTTCTGCTCCAGTTTTATCACAACCTGCAATGCTCATTTCTGCTTCAGTTTGACGGCAATCTGCAATGCTTTGATATGGTGCTTTTTGTTTTATTGATAAACTATAGTTCTTATGATTAGAAGTGTTCTGCTTCAATGGTGACTGCCATGTAGTTTTATGGATTATAAATTGTGTGTGTGGGAATACTAATGTTGAAAGTTGTTGTGTGAGCTAAAGGTTGCTGCGTGTGTTGATTCATTTGGAAAATGGTGAAATAGTATATGCTGGAGGTTATTATGTAAACTGCAGGTTGATTGTGGCATCTGTCGACGGTTTTATGAAGTTTTATGATTTCTGGAGATTTTTGTGTAAAATGCAACTTTAGTATATGATGGAGGTTGTTGTGTAAACTGCAGGTTGATTGTGGCATTTGTCGACAATTTTATGAAGTTTTATGATTTCTGGAGATTGTTGTGTAAAATGCAACTTTAGTATATGCTGGAGGTTGTTGTGTAAACTGCAGGTTGATTGTGGCATCTGTCGACAATTTTATGAAGTTTTATGATTTCTGGAGATTGTTGTGTAAAATGCAACTTGGTTGTGTGATGATTTGTTTGTGAAATAGTGAGTTGGTAAAGTTATTGGTGGTGAAATCTGTCGGAAGTTTTGTATCTTCTGCAGTCTTGTAGTGGTGCAGTTTGTGTATTGGTGATGAAATGGTGTTTGCAGTTTTACAGTTTACATCTTTGTGGACTGCGCAGTTTTACAGGTTACATCTTTCTGGACTGCATTAATAGTGGAGTACTGTTGAATGTGCTCTGTCTTGTATAGTGGAGTACTACTGAATGTGCTCTGTCTTGTATAGTGGAGTACTGCTGAATGTAATCTGGTGAAAAACTGCTATTTGTAGTTTTACAGTTTGCAGTTTTATAGTTTGCAGTTTTGTGGTTTATGACTGAATTTTATGAAGAATGGAAATGGTGAATGTAATCTGATGAAGACATGACCTATTGCTGCTGAAAAGAAATCTGGTGAAAAACTGCTATTTGCAGTTTTATAGTTTGCAGTTTTGTGGCTTATGACTGAATTTTATGAAGAATGGAAATAGTGAATGTAATCTGATGAAGACATGACCTGCTGTTGGATCTGCTGCTGCTGCTACTATACCTGCTGCTGCTGAAGTTTATTTTTTGAGTCAGAATTCAGAAATCTGGACTACGGAGTTCATTTTGAGTGGGCATGTGGATTAAAGTGTCAGAATTCAGAAGATGAGGACTTAGTTGATAGTTAGCTAAGTAACAACAAAACACAGTCGTTTTGTGTCTCTCTTAAACAAAACACGTGAGCTTTCTTCTCCACTTTCCCTTTTTTCTCTTTACTTCATTCAGCTGCTGTCGTTACTTAAAAGTAGCTACAAACCCTCATTGTAATTCATTCACTCATTTACTCAATTGAATATAGTAATTGAAGCAAAATCTGTTTCTCTTTTTCTTTCAATTTACAAATCTCTCAATAGGCATTTCAAAGCCATCTACCTTCCTTAAGACGCTGTCGGAGAGATTCATGATGATGAGGTTGTAGGTTTCCTCATCCACCTCAGCTTTCTTCTTCAATTTTTTCTCTATCCACTTTGTTACGTCCTTCTCCAGTGCAATTGCTACCTTATTGTAAGATAGCAATGCCTTCATTTTCTTCTTCCAACTATTAAAATCGATCTTCTTATCATATTGGGTGATCTCAACACGTGTGGTAGTCATTCTAAAGACATAGTGTTTGATTTGGGATTTTACCGAGAGAAACCCTTGAAATTGAAAACGATTTTTGACCCTTTTCAAGAGATTGAATTGTTGATTTTAGGAATTTCTAACCCTAGGTTGCAATTGAGACTCACAAACCAAAAACACAAACACTAGATTTCAAGAAACCCTAGACCTTGCTCTAATACCACTATTAAGCTAAAATTAGAACTCAATCTGCCAAAACAAACATCAAACACATTCCAAAGAATCTAAATCACACACCAAAGAAGCAAGAACACACAATCAAGAACACCAAGTATTTTACCATGGTTCACTTATTCCAAAATTGGGAATATGCTACATCCACGTTGAGCTCCAAGAACTTTTGGGGCTCACTGCACTAAGAGATTAGAAGTTTACAGATTACAAGAACGAATCAACTCTAAATCTTTACACAATCAATCCCCAAATCCCAACTGTAACCTTTAATCACAAAAGAAATCAAAACCTAGATTCTCTACCCTTGAAGGAAGCTCAACCTTCAACCCAAGATTTATAGAAATCTAAGTCTGATTACAAGAAATTTAGACTCAATTAGAAACCCTTGCAGAGCACTATGTTGATCGTAAAGAGAGAGCTGGAGAAAAAATACAAATCTACAATTTTTTGCCTCTCATATAGCTTTGACTTTCTTGGACAAATGGTAGCCATAAGATCTCTTGAACAAACAATGGCCAAGATTAAAACTCTCACTTCCTCAAACGCCACCGTTTTGAGCTTCATTTAATAATTTTGGAAGAGTCAAATCCTAGGCTCCTTGAGTTGAGCTTATCAGCCACGGGGCAGTTTATTAAAACAACATTTCAAGTTTGAATTTAATTAAAAAGCTATCAAGTTTTAAAGTTTTACTAGATNTTAATCTATAGCATGCCTTTCAATTGCCTGAATTAGAATTTTTTTTTTCTATTTTATTTAATTCCATTTTTTTTAGCCTTGATAGAACAAGGAGAATTTATTAAAGAGAATAAAATAAAATAAAAGACATCTAATTAGGGGGAACATAAGAACCCTCTTTTTTTTTGGGTATCCAAGGGTGTTTGGGCCAGCTTACGCGCACTTCGACTATTTTCTTGAAACCCTAAAGTTAACGGTCAGGTAAACCTCCAGTGTCTACCCCTTATAAGAGTGAAGAAAGAAAATGAAAGAAAATAGTAAAGAAGAGCAGAAAAATCAAGAGAAAATTTGGTGAAGTAAAGAATGAGTTGCTTTTTCATTAAAAAGAATCAGTTGAAGCTGGAGAGCTTTTATACAGAGCTGACTCAACAAACTTAACAACTCTTTAACAGCAAATAGTAGTTAATAACAGTCAACATAGGTCAACTAACTAAGGTGCATTCAACTAATCCTAACATCCTCCTGTAAATTGGACTTCTCAATAGATTACAGACTTCCAAATTTGGAAAGCAAATAGCAGCACTTTTACAGCTAAATATTATAAACAACAACAGTAAAGAAGTGTCCTCAGTATTAAGTATAAAGAAAATCTTCTCAGCAGCATCAAACTTAACAAGAGTTTCCTGATTATGATGTATGATTGTAAAGTGGCAGCATGAAAGAAATTTCCTCTGCAATAGAAAACACAAGAAACAAAGGTGAGTTGGAAATCAGTCATTAGAGCATCAATAGACAACATCTCAGAGCTTCAGCAAAACTTGCAGTAACAAGGGCTTGAAAGATGGTACTGATTACTGAGATTGCTGAGTTGAGAAATTTCCTTAGCAGTAGTAAATACAAGAAACAAAGCTGAGCTGCAAATCAGTCATTAGAGTATCAATAGAAAACATCTCAGAGCTTAAGCAAAATTTGCAATAACAAGGGCTTGAATGATGGTACTAATTACTAAGATTGCTGAGTTGAAGAAGCAGAGGAAGTGCAGTTTAAGGTAGATAGAGGAGCTGTGATAGTAAGTTTAGTTCTCAGATGTTCAAACTTAGATGCAGAGAGAGCTTTGGTGAAAATATCAGCCTTTTGATATTCAGTGGGCACATATTGAACTTTGAGCTTATTGGAGGTAACTTGCTCTCTCACATAATGAGCATCAAGCTCAATGTGTTTGGTTCTTCCATGAAAAACAGGATTGGAAGCTAGGGAGCCAAGACTTTGGTTGTCACACCAAAGGATTGGAACTTAGGATAAAAAGACACCTATTTCAGCAAAGAGATTACAGAACCATGCCAATTCAGTAGAGCCTTGAGCAAGAGCTATGTATTCAGCTTCAGTGGATGACAAGGCCACAACTTTCTGTTTTCTAGAATGCCATTAAAGCAAGTTAGAGCCAAGGAAGACACAGCAGCCATTGGTTGATCTCCTATCCTCAAGGTTGCTGCCCCAATCAGCATCGGTATAACATTCCAAATTAAGTCTATGGCTTTTAGTGAAGTGTAAACCATAGTTAGTAGTGTCCTTTATATATCGAAATAATCTTTTGCAGGCCTGCTAGTGAGATTGTGTCGGGGCTTTGAGAAATTGGCTTAATTTGTTAACACTATAGGCAATATCAGGTCTGGATAGTGTCAAGTACTACAGGGCCCCTATTGTACTCCTATAAAGAGAAGGATTATCATAGAGTTCACTGTCACCGAGAGTAAGCTTAGTGCCAACAACCATTGGAGTTGAACAAGATTTGCAATCCATCATATTAGTCTTAACTAGAAGATCTTTTGCATACTTTTCTTGGCTCATGTGAACGCTAGAATCTGTTCTAGTAACTTAAAATCCGAGAAAATACTTTAGAGATCCTAAAGTTTTCAAGGCAAATTTCGTGTTGAGATGGTAGACTGTGTCTTGAACTAAATGGGGGTCATTTCCAATTAAGAGTATGTCATCAACATACACTAAAACATACATAATTTTCTCATGATTATGATAAACAAAGAGACTTGGATCAACCACTGAATGAACAAATCCCCCAATCCACAAATGCTATTTTCAGCTTGTCAAACCAGGCTCTTGGAGCCTGTTTTAGACCATAGAGAGCCTTGGTCAGTTTACACACATGATAAGGGTGTTGGTGATTAACAAAGCCTTCTGGTTGAGTCATGTACACTTTTTTAGAGAGATCCCCATTTAGGAAGGCATTATTGATGTCTATTTGTTGGATATCCCAGCCATTATTCACTGCAAAACTTAGGATGACTCGAATTGTAGGAGACTTCACCACGGGACTAAAGGTCTCAAGATAATCTATCCCTGGAGTTTGTTGAAATCCTTTAGCTACTAATCTAGCTTTGAACCTCTAAACTGTTAACCAAAATATCAATCTTCACTTAAGCAAAAGTTTCAAACTGTAGAAAACACAGTTCACACTTCTTATCATCTACCAACGGCATGCAAGTGGGAAATACAAGTTGCACTACAGAATATAAGCCGGCCTATCACTAACTAACAGCATGCAAGTGGGAATGCAAGTAGCAAAACAGAGTACAAGTTGGCCTGCAAGTGGAGATGCAAGTTGCAGATCAAATGCATGGAATTTAGTTTGTTGTTAATGATCAAACGGTGGAGAAGAAAGTTTGCATGTATAAATATTGTAGTAGCTATTGTTCACGTAAGAAAAGAAAGAGATGTATTAAGAAATATGAAAAAAATCTAGTTCACGGGTTTTCTTCTCACAAGTTTATTTTTCTCAGTCATCTTTTTCTTTCTTTCTCTACTGTGTAAAGTTTTTTTTTTCACATGGTATCAGAGCTGCACCTGACACACGTCAATGGCAGATCCAAGTACTCCTCCATCTTCCGGTGTTGCTTCAATTGAGAAGATGACAAACTCCTTCTCATCCACAACTCTGAACAACACTTTGCCCACTATCACCGTAAAGCTAGGAGAGAGGAACTACGCATATTGGAAGTCCCAAGTCTTCCCAGTATTGAAAGCTTATGAGTTGGAAAGCTTTGTCACAGGTGAGAAACCGTGTCCCTCTACTTTTATTCAGTCCTCAACCGATGAATCTAAGAAAGTAATCAATTCTGATCATATCATGTGGAAGAAAATAGATCAATTTCTATTTAGCTGGATAATCTCATCCATATCCGAAACTATGTTTAGGCATGTAGCAAATTATGAGACAGCATATGATATATGACACAACTTAGAGATGCATTTCTTAACTGATTCTAAGGCTAGAGTGTTGCACTTAAGAAACCAGTTGCAAACCACTAAGAAAGAAAACTCTAGCATAAATGAATATGTACTGAAGATGAAGGAGATTGCTGGTTTTCTTACTGCTAGTAGAGTAACCATAAATGATGAAGAATTGTTATTATACATCCTTGATGGCCTTGGCTCTGAATATGATGCCATGGTAGCAACCTTAATGTCAAGGAGTAGTGAAGTATCTCTACAGGAAGCACAATTTCTGCTACACAAACACGAGATGAGATTGGAAAAACAACATACAACCTATATAGGTTTTCATGAAGCTGCTGCTTTTCTGGCAACTAAACAGTCATTCTCTTCAGCTCAAAGCATGCCACTACAAAATAGTTCAGAACAACCAACACAACATCTCACTCAATCTCTACCTCCAAACCAAAATGAACATAGAAATTCGTATCAAATTGGTCAAAATTTTCAGCATTATAATCCAAGTTTCGGCAGAGGTAGAGGCAGAGGCAGGAACTTCTATAAGCCAAGATTATTTTGTCAGTTGTGTGGGAAAGGTGGTCACATGGCACTTCAATGTTATCATCGATTTGACACCAATTTTCAAGGGAACCAAAATCATAAATCTCACCTTGACTATAATCAACAATCTGCACAAATGACACCTCCTGCTCAAGCCTATTTTGTAAGCACACAGCAGCCAAACTTCAGCTATGGTCCAAATCAATTTCCCTCTATCTCTTCACCTATACGTCACAATCCAGTGCAGCCTCAAAATTCAGCACAAGCAAATCACTCTCAGTACACCTATTCAACCCTTCATACAGATCAAACACAGTCACCTTATGAATTTCCAGGAGAAACGAAGATGAAAAACCACTCAATTGGAAAATCAACATCTTCAACAGCTACTCCACTCACTGTAGCAGATCCAACTTGGTATATTGATTCAGGAGCGACGCACCATATCACTCCGAACTTACAGAATCTCTCTTTCAAAAATCAGTACAATGGCTCAAAGTCTCTTCAAGTAGGCAATGGTCAATGTCTTGGCATTTCTCACACAGGTTTTACTCTTATTCCTTCTTGCATGAATAAGTCCTTAAAACTTAAAAATATTCTCTGTGTGCCTCAAGTAACAAAAAATCTTCTAAGTATTTCAAAGATTACACATGACAACAATGTGGTTGTTGAATTTTCTGCGGATGAATGTGTTGTTAAGGACAAGACATCACAGGTGATTCTACTTAAAGGCCATGTACATAATGGACTCTATCAGCTTGACATTCCAACTGGCGTTCACAAGCAACAAGCTGAGTCCTCTACAGGAACATCTTCTCAACTCCAGATTCCTCAAGTATTTCTTAATACGGCAAACTCCTCCATTAGTTCCTCCATCAGTTCAAAGCTTGCTGCATCTGTCATTGAAAAATTTGAATAACTCATCTAGCCCTGGTTCTTCATGTCCACATATTACTACAGCAAATAATGAATCTTTACTTTCAACTATTGATAAAGTGGGGACGTTATGGCATAAAAGACTTGGCCATCCTCATTCCTCTGTACTTAACACTCTTGTTACAAATTTAAAAATAAAAGATCATAGTAGAATTAGTTTTTGTGAAGCATGTCAGTATGGGAAACTTCATCAAAATCATTTTCCTTCTTCTAATTCACAAACATATGTGCCTTTTGAGCTCGTTTTTGCAGATGTTTGGGGACCTGCCCTTGTTACCTCAGCTACTGGTTATAGATATTACTTACTCTTTGTTGATGACTACACACGGTACTCTTGGATTTATCCAATGCAGCTCAAATCTGAAGTTACCAATATAATAAAATAGTTTGTACAACTGGTTACTCAGCAGTTTGACAAGAAAATAAAGACCTTTCAATCGGATTGGGGTGGAGAGTTTCGCCTTTTAGCTATATACTTTGCACAACAAGGAATCCATTTTAGGCATCCATGCCCCCACACACATCAACAAAATGGAAAAATAGAACGTAAACATCGGCATGTGACAGAGACAGGATTAACATTATTGGCCCAAGCCTCCATGCCACTTGAATATTGGTGGTTTGCATTCTACACGGATGTGTACCTAATTAACAGGTTACCTACGGTGGTTCTACATAATCAAACTCCTTTTCAAAAACTCCTCCACAAGTCCCCGGACTACCATGCTATTCGGATCTTTGGGTGCCAATGTTTTCCCTTCATCAGACCCTACCAAAAACATAAGTTTTCTTTCCATTCCGAGCAATGTGTTCTCCTGGGGTATAGCTCACATCATAAGGGATATTTGTGTCTTAATACTCATGGCAAGGTCTATACTGTTCAAAGTGTAAAGTTTAATGAGGAAGTTTTCCCTTTTGCCCACAATTTTACCCTTAAACCTGCTCCCACTACAACCACAACCTGTCCGCAGCCTTGGAGACTACCAGTTGTTTTTTCTTCTCGGCAACAACATGTACCAGATTCCTCTCACTTGTCACCATCCTCCACTACATCTACTGACCCAAATTCTGTTACCTCCATAGCACCTGTCATTCACACCTCCCCACATCCTCCCTCTCTTCAACTAGAGGTTGACCTTCGGCGTTATCAAACTACAACGCTGTCACCTTCTTTTCCTTCATCTCATCAGCCCACTCAAAATTTCCATCCCATGATAACTAGACATAAAGCAAAAGCCCTCCTTAGTTCCATCCTTCCAGAAAATCATACAGAACCTTTCCCTGTTGCAACAGCCCTTCAGCACCCTTTTTGGCTCCAAGCCATGAAAGCCGAGTTTGATGCACTCCAAGCCAATCATACGTGGACCTTAGTCCCATATACAGATGAGATGACCTTAGTTAGGAATAAATGGGTTTTTAAAGTCAAGTTAAATGCTGATGGAAGTCTTCAACGGTATAAAGCGCGGCTTGTCGCAAAAGGCTTTCATCAGGTTCCTGGAGTTGATTACTTTGAGACGTTTTCTCCCGTTGTTAAAGCTTCCACTATTCGAGTTATACTCTCCCTTGCAGTATATCATGGATGGGAAGTGCAACAAGTTGACGTTAACAACGCCTTCCTCAATGGCGACCTCACTGAGTCTGTGTATATGTCTCAACCGGAAGGTTTTGTTGATTCTTCCCAACCATCCTATGTCTGCAAACTTCACAAAGCATTGTATGGGCTAAAGCAAGCACCCCGGGCGTGGTTTGACAAGCTTAAGTCAGCCTTGGTTAGTCACGGTTTCACCAATTCTACATCAGACTCCAGCTTATTTTATTATCATCAAGATACTACAGTTGTCTACATACTTGTTTATGTAGATGACATCCTGTTAACTGGTAGTAATGCCTCTTTTATTCAACAAGTTGTCAGCTCTTTGGATGAAACTTTTGGTCTTAAAATCCTTGGCCATGTTCACTACTTTCTTGGCATTTCTGTAGTTCACTCCCCTTGTGGTCTTCAACTAAATCAGCAAAAGTATGCTGAAAAAATTCTCCAACGTTTTGGTATGCAGCATTGCAACCCGTGTTCTACTCCCATGGTGCTTGGTTCCAAATTGCAGTTTGATGATAGACCTCTTTTCGATCAACCCTCCTTGTATCGCAGCCTTATTGGTGCTCTCCAATATCTTACAATGACTAGACCAGACATATCATTCGTTGTTAATAAGCTGAGCCAATTCCTCAAAGCTCCAACAACTACTCATTGGCAAGCCTGTAAGCATGTTCTTCGCTATATTCAGGGCATTCTGAGTCATGGTCTGACATTTCAAAAAAGTTCTACCTTGCATCTTGAGGGCTATACGGATGCTGACTGGACAAGTAATTTGTCTGATCGAAAATCTACCAGTGGCTATTGTCTCTTTCTTGGGTCCGATTTAATCCAATGGAGTTTCAAAAAACAACAGGTAGTAGCTCTTTCTTCCACTGAAACTGAGTACCGTGCTTTGGCTCAAGCCTCAACTGAAGTAGCCTGGCTTCAAAACCTTTTTCGTGAGCTTTATATTACCATTCCCGGTGTTCCTGTTCTCTGGTGTGATAACACCAATGCAGGTGCTTTTGCCGCAAATCCCGTGTTCCACGCGCGCACCAAACACATTGAAATCGACGTTCACTTTGTTCGTGAAATGGTTCAGTCTAAACGTTTGATGGTTCAATATGTTGCTTCTCAGTTTTAGGTTGCTGACATCTTGACCAAGCCATTGTCAGGTTCTCGGTTTAAAACTCTTCGTGATGGTTTGCGCCTTGGTGCTGCCTTCTTCCCATTTGAGCTTGAGGGACGATCCTTCACTTGTCAAGCCTCAAATTCTGAAGATTCAGCAGTAGAAATAAACAAATCCTGAGAAAGAAAAATCAGCCCAGTTCAGTTTTCCAGATTGGTTTCTCTCCTCAGATTGGTTTCTCCCTCAATTTTTTTTTGCTCTTAAGTTCAGCTTGAGGGACGATGTTAACCAAAATATCGATCTTCACTTAAGCAAAAGTTTCAAACTGTAGAAAACGCAGTTCACACTTCTTATCATCTACCAATGGCATGCAAGTGGGAAATACAAGTTGCACTACAAGTTGCAAAACAGAGTACAAGCTGGCCTTATCCTTAACTAACAGCATGCAAGTGGGAATACAAGTTGCAACAACAGAATATAAGCCGACCTATCACTAACTAACAGCATGCAAGTGAGAATGCAAGTAGCAAAACAGAGTACAAGTTGGCCTGCAAGTGGAGATGCAAGTTGCAGATCAAATGCATGGCATTTAGTTTGTTGTTAATGATCAAACGGTGGAGAAGAAAGTTTGCATGTATAAATATTGTAGTAGCTACTGTTCACATAAGAAAAGAAAGAGATGTATTAAGAAATATGAAAAAAATCTAGTTCACGGGTTTTCTTCTCACAAGTTTATTTTTCTCAGACGTCTTTTTCTTTCTTTCTCTACTGTGTAAAGTTTTTTTTCACATAAACAGACCCATCAACATTATATTTTATTCTAAAAACCCATTTGCATCCTATTATATGCATGCCCGATGTGGCAGGAACTAAATCCCAAGTCTGATTGCCATCAAGGCATCATATTCAGCCTGCATTACAGCCTTCTAGGAAGGATGAGAGAGAGCTTCTGAAGTAGTAGCAAATTCCTTAGAGTCTAGAGAAGCCATTAGAATGGTGTTTGGTGCTTTGGTTTTGGATCGTGTTAGCATGGGATGAGTGTTTAGTGTTGTAGATGTTGCTAATGGTAAGGATAGAAGGAGAGGAATAGTGCTATAAGATTCATCCGAAGCTATGGTTCTAGGTGATGATGGTGAGAGAGATGTGTTTGAAGTTGGGCTCAAGGTTGAATTGTTGAAGGGAATAGACTGATCTAATGTATTAAGTTTAGAAGAGGGTAGGATAGCATGACTAAAAGGTGTGGACTGATCTGAAGCAGTGGAAGTGATAAATGGTAATGGAACTGAATTAGAGAGTACAGTGTCTTGAGAACTAAACTGATTAAGTGTGTTAGGACAAGATGGAGTTACAAATTCAGAATTAGGGGTAAATGATGAACTGAATCTTTTATGCAGAATATGCCATAGGGAAGAAATATGAGTATGTGAACCAGACTTAGAATCAGCTAAAGCAGAGGAAGGGATTGACACAAGAGCAGCATGTGTTTAGAAAGGAAAATCAATTTTATCAAAGGTGACACTTTGACGATGTACAATTGATCAGAATTATCAAGACACTTGTATCCTTTGTGATGAAGACTATAGCCAACAAAAGTGCATTTTCTAGTGTGAAAATTAAACTTATGAGAGCTGTAGGGTCTGAGAAAGGGATAAATTGCACAGCCGAATACTTTGATAGCTGAGTAGTTAAGGGAGATGTGAAATAGGACTTGAAAAGGTGATGTATTGGATAAAACTGGTGTAGGGAGTCTATTAGTTAGGTATGCAATTGTTTGGAAAGCAAACCACCAAAATTTAAATGGCATGCAGGCTTGAGCAAGTAAAGTGAGACCTTGTTCTACAATTTGTCTATGCTTTCTCTCAACCCTACCATTTTGTTGGTGTCTATGGGGACAAGGATTTCTAAAAAGAATGCCATGTTCTTGAAAGTAAGGCATAAAACTCCTATATTCACTCCCCAATCAGTTTGGACACATTTTAAAGAGGTGTTGAACTATTTTTCAACAAGAACGTGAAATTGTTTGAAAACATTAGAGGTTTCAGATTTGGCTTTTAAAAGAAAAAACCAAGTGAATCTGTTGTGATCATTTAAAAATTGGATGTAATATCGAAAACCTTTAGAGGAAGGGACAGGAGAAGGTCCCCAAAGGTCAAAGTACACTAATTCAAGAGGGGCAGAAGCATGAAAGACAGATCTAGGATAAGTAGACTGATGCAGTTTGCCGAATTGGCAAGCTGAACAAAAGGTGATATCATTTTTCACATTATGGGAAATGTCAAGGTCAGTGATAACCTTTTTGAGTATTGTCATATTTGGATGGCCTAGTCTTTTGTGCCATAATATTATGTTGGTCTTTTTTGCAGGAAAAGTTTGAAAAAAGGTTTGTTTATTGACAACAGAAACATCATCAATAGAGGATACAAAACCTGATACAGGAAATCTATTATTTTGCATACAAGTTTGATCAACTGATATATTACATGTTGACGTGCAATTATTGTAAACAGAAGGTAATAACAAATGTTTAGAACAATGTGTATTGACAGATTTATTAAGAGAATTGATAAAAGAAGGGACATAGCTGTTGTTAGATTTGAAGTTGCAAGAAGGAGCCACAACTTCAGTAAAGTTGAGAAATAAACTGGCAAGAGCTTGGAGTTGATACAACCCTTCTTTAAGCATTCCTTGAAGAAGAATTGCTTTGGAGGACTTGTCCTTGATCACATAAGAATTAGTAAAAAACTCAACAGTGACATTGTTATCTCTAGTAAGTTTGGATATACTTAATAGGTTTTTTGTAATGTTGGGAACACACAAAGCATTCCTAAGATGCAAGACTCTAGCAGGGCAAAATAAGTTGACAGAACCAGTGTGTGTAACAGAAAGAAGTTCACCATTTCCAACCTGAAGTTGTTCACTGCCTGCATAGTTGGTATTGTCTGTCAGTTGGGAGAAGTCTAAGGTAACATGGTCTATTGCTCTATAATCTATGTACCAAGCCGCATCTTGGACAGTTGATGGAATAGCAATATAATTGATAGCAATAGGGATTTGATTGTGAAATTGAGATTGAGCCAGAAGAGCTTGATTGTGCAAATTAGCAGTAGCTGAGTTGGACAGATTTTCAGCATTAACACTTGCAGAGTTAACGTTGGCAGATCCAGGAGCTAAAGTAAACTGAGAGGCAAATGCATTTTGAGATTGTATTAATGGTCCTGGATGAGACCTTTGTGTGTAGTGATGAGTTGGTGCTGAAGAATATTGACTACCGGGATTAAATGTTGGTGGTCTAATGAATTCTGTAGGATTGAAGTTGTGTTGAACTTGTTGATTATTTCCTGTGTAACACAAATCAAATATGGGATAGCAGTTTAGTGCTAGGTGGCCTGACTTCCCGCACACTTGACAAATAAGCTTGCCTCTGCCACCCCTTCTGCCTCTACCTCTTCTTCCATAATTTCCACAGGAATAATTTCCAGAAAAAGTATTGATTAGAAGACTTATTCTGAGGCATAGGATATATGGATTGGAGCTTGATTCTGATTAAAGTAAGGAGGCCTAAATTGGGAGGGATTGTAAGTAGAGGCTTGTTGTAGCGAAGGAGCTCGAAATTGAGAGTTGTCAGTGGGAAATGAAAGGTTCAAATTAGCTTGTGATTTCTTGATATCAGCATCAATTGACAGAGCAGCAATATTAGCAAAACCACCATGAAACTCATTGTGCACTACTGAATTCATAACGGCATTAGTTTTTTCCAACCTAAGCTCCAATTTCTGCAGAACAATTTGTGCTTCTTGCGCAGACATGGGGTCAAGTTTTGACTCCAATCTGGTAGTTATGTTAACAACCGCAGCATCGTATTCAGAGTCCAATCCATCTAGGATGTAATTAGGCAATTCCTCATCAGTTATAATAATTCCACTTGCAGACAGACTTTCGGAAAAACCCTTCATCTTACGAAAGTAGTCATGCACACTCATATTCTCCTTCTTTGTATTTTGTAATAAACTCTTAACATGCAGAGTCTTAGTTTTAGACTCCGTGAGAAATTCTTTCTCTAAAGCAAGCTAAATCTCCATGGCAAATTGGCATTTAGATATGACAGCAAACATACTTTCTAAGATTGAGGATAACAGCCAGCTAACTAAAAGCTTATCAATTTTCTTCCACATTACATATTCAGGATAAGGTTTTTTGGTTACCTCTAAGCTTGAATTATCAGCTTGTACTCTTACGAATGGAGCGGGGCATGGATTCAATCCAGTTAGGTGTTCTTCAAGATCGTGTGCTCCAACAGCGAATAGAACCTGAGACTTCTAGAATCTGTGATTGTCTCGTGTTAATTTGGGTAAAATTACTAGTAGCGTTGACGACGACATTGAAGATGAGCTAACAAAATTGATTGACTCAAAGGTAGGTTTGGAGCTTGGGTTTTTGTTAGACTTGTTTAATGGATATGAAATTGAAGAAGAATCGGCCATTTTGATGTTGGTCAAAGGCTCTGATACCAAGTGAAGAAAGAAAATGAAAGAAAACAGTAAAGAAGAGCAGAAAAATCCAGAGAAAATTTGGTGAAGTAAGAATGAGTTACTTTTTCATTAAAAAGAATCAGTTGAAGCTGGAGAGCTTATATACAGAGGTGACTCAACAAAGTTAACAGCTCTTTAATAGCAAATAGTAGTTAATAACAGTCAACAGAGGTCAACTCACGGAGGTGCATTCAACTAATCCTAAGATCGTCCTGTAAATTGGGCTTCCACAGCTCAGTGCATTCCACTAATCCTAACAATAAGTAACATAAGAATCTTACCCCTCAAAAGAAAAAGATATAAGAACCTTGCCCTTCAAAAGAAGAAGATATAAAACATAAAAGCCCACTATTTAAGCCACAAAGAAAGTGCATGTTGAAGTGAAGCTAAAACGGTGTCGTTGGATACTAATCCAAACATTGCCATTTCAAAAGTCAATCCTGACAATTGCTTTCAACTTGATCTGATGGTCTTTATCAACCAAACAGGTCAACCTATTTAAGCAACAAAATTGGGCAAATTTACTTCTTCTTCGATTCTTCACAATAGAGCTTCTGTTAGGGTTATTCAAATCAGTTAAAAATTCTTATAATCTTTTGTGATCTGTGTAATCGTGTATTGGGGGTTTTGTTGTCCTTCAATGGCTGAGAAACATGGTTAGATTTCTCATAGGAAAGAGGTTAAAATTAGGATTTGAGAGAGTTAGCAGAGTGTGTGATTTTTGTGTAATTTGGAGAAGTTGTACATCTTGAATCTCTTGATCTTTAGTGCAGCAAGCCCCAAGTTTACTGGAGCTCAACGTGGATGTAGTCTATCCAACATTGGATAGGTAAACCACGGTAAAATTTGGTGTGTGTTGTTTGTGCCTCTTTTTAATTCTTGATTCTTGATCTGTGATTGTGTGGTTTATTTTTTTGGTTTAGGAAGTTGATAATATCAGGTTCTATATAATAGTGGTATCAGAGCCCATGTTTGGGGGTTTGTCAATCTTAGGGTTTCTGTTCTTCAAATCTAGGGTTGCCAATTTTTGGGGGTTTCTTGTTAATTAGCCTCTAGGTAGTTTAGGGACAGTAAATCCTCAAATTAGTATTATCAATTTCTTAGATATAGAAATCAATCTTGATTTCTTGTGAGTCTTCTTGGTTTCTTTGGTTAATCAAGAACTTGTAACGCCCCGCTTGAGGTACGTTGTTATTGTTTCCTCTTTTGCCCTTAATCGAGTTGGTTTTTGTTATTATTATTTGTTTGAGTGTTGTGTTGAATGTTTACCCTGAAAATTTGGATGAAAACAGAAGAAGTTCAGTCTGCCGTTCTTCGCCGGGGCGAAGAAGAAGCTTCGCCGCGGCGAAGATGTGTTGAAACCAAGGGGAACTCCCTGGAAAGTTTCGCCGCGGCGACAGAGGTTTCTTCGCCGCGGCGACGGGCCGAATAAAAGGTTGATTGAGTTTTAGATATTTTCTTCCTTAGGGACAATTTGACCTTTCTACCCCTAATTAGCAGGAAAAGTGGGGAGTTAATTGTAAGGATTTTTCATGGAGAATAGGTTGAGATGGGGGTGAGTTTGTAATGAATCAAAGGATATGGATGGAATTCCCAAAGTAGAACAAGGGCAAAATGGGAATGAGTGTGTTAATATTTCATTAAAAGGAATTAGAATCAAAGAAACCCCTCATTTTCTTCTTCTCAACGTGACTCTCCATTCTTCTCCTCTCAACTTCTCTTTTCTTTTGATCAAAGATTTCCAAGGGATTTTTGAAGGATTTTGGGGTAGAAAAGCAACCTAAGGCTTCCTAAGGTAAGGATTTCTTCTTAAGTTGTGTGATTTGGGAGTTTTAACCCATATTGAAGTTTGAGGGTTTTCATTCTTTTGGTTAAGATTAGAGGAGAAATCAAGCTAAACAAGTGAAAGGAAGAATTTGTGAAGTCTCTCCTTAACAAGTAAGTAAAACCCAACCCAAGTTGAGATTTATGAATTTTCTTGATTAGGGTTTTGATAGAAATGATGTATGTATGTGATGTGCATGTAATATAGCATGTATGAAGGATTAAATAGAGATTTCTATGCTTTGTGATTGTTTATACCTTGCAAATTTGAGAAATGGGTTGTTGGTTTGGCAAGGTAGTTGAGATGGAATTTAAGGGGTATTATGTATTCCCTTTTTGGAAGTGTTTTCTATGGCAGGTTTTGTGGCTTTGTGAAGGGGTTTTTCCCCATTTTGGATGGTTAAGAAAAGTTTTAGAATCATGGCTATGATAGAGTTTTGTAGTGCACATGAGTTGTTTGATGAAATGCCTAATAGAGGTTTGAGTGTGAGAAATGAACCTTAATTCTTGCAACATTGCATGTTGGCATCTCATAAGTGCATTGGTGAAGATGAACCATCCATAGGCACTAGTTGTACATGGAAAAGTGATCTAAGAAAGTGTAAGGAAATGGTTTATGCAATTACCCTATGAGTAGAGAGCTTAGTGGGTAAAATTACTCTAAGGGTAGAGAGCATTGAAAAATGCTACAATAGAATGAATTAGAAGAGTAGTATAGTTGGGATGATGCTTTGTGATCATCACCCGACCGTTATGGGAATCGGATTGATGCTTGGTGATCATCATCCGAATAGCCCTTAGAGTGATGGGTCGATGCTTTGTGATCGTCACCCGATGAGTAGTAGAAATGGGTAGATGCTTTGTGACCGCTACCCGGTTAGTGATAGATAAGTAGGTTGATGCTTTGTGATCATCATCCGACATTTAGTAGAAACGGGTTGATGCTTTGTGACCATCACCCGATAGTGACTAGAGACGGGTAAATGCTTGGTGATCGTTACCCAAAATTCATGAGGAACGGGTAGGCGCTAGGTGATCTCCACCCGATAGTTAGAAAGAACCGAGTTGGTGCTTTGTGATCCTCACTCGGTAGTCACTAAGAACGGGTTGGTACTGTGTGAATTCCACCCGATAGCCATGGAGAGTGAGATGGTGCTGTGTGAACGCCATCCGGCCGTACCTCCGGTAAGATGAGGCCATGATGTTATTAGAAACAGAAATAGAATCAGAGATAGCATAAGGAAAGAATTAAGAGTTATTCATACGGGGACAGACAGATAGAGAGTTTTACTTACTGAGCATTATTTTGTGCTCACCCCGTTATTTTCCTTTGTGGATGCAGGTTCTAGATGATGTTGCGGTCGGAGGGGCGTCGGCAAGCAATGAGGAATAGCTACACTGTTTCCCCTGTTTTGTCTTTTAAAATACATTTTTGTAAACAGTACTCTTTATGTATAAAAGACACATGAGTTGCAATGAAAAGAAAACTTTGGGCCCAACTTTTCTATTGTTATTATGCATGCATTGTACAGTTTTCAGTAGGTGTTACAGAACTCAAACACTTTAAATCACCATAAGTACTAATTGAGTCGAGATCGCCCAATATGATGGGAAGATCGACTTTAACAATTGGAAAAAGAAGATGAAGACGCTGCTATCCCACAATAAGGTAGCACTCGCACTAGAAAAAAGATGCGACTAAATGGCCAAGGAGAAATTGAGGAAGAAGGCAGAGATTGATGAGGAAGCTTACAACCTTATCATAATGAATCTCTTCGATAGTGTTTTGAGAAAGGTAGATGGTATTGAGACACCAATTGCTCTCTGGGGTAAGCTCGAATCCCTTTATGCTTTATAATCTACACCTAATTTAACATATTTGAAAGGTGTGTTATTTTCATATAGAATGGATAGTTCTAAGACTATGGAGGAAAATCTGGATGAGTTCTTGAAAATGACTCAAAAGCTCAGTGAATCTAGTTTAGCAATGATCCTATTGAACTCACTTACAGAAGAATATCAGGTTGTAAAAAATGCGTTGCAATACACTGGTACAGTCCCTAGTATTGATTTAATTGTCTCGGGTCTAAAAGCTAGAGAACTAAAACTTACGGTTCAAAAAAGGAATGGGAATAACTTGTTTGTAAAAGCAAAGGCAAAATCGAGTCAGATGGGTAATATCACTCACTATAACACTGGTCCAAGGAATAAAAAGATGGGTAAAAGCACACACAAACCAAAAGGGGAAAGTATGAAGTGTTTCTATTGCAACAAGACAAGGCACTTAAAAAAGAACTATTTTGAATGGATTAAAAAACAAAAACAGAATAATACAAAAGTAATTTGGCCACCACTAAAAACAATATTGAGGAATCTGAAGTTCTAGCTATGTCTAAGTCTGATAGTGTGTAGGAGTGGGTTCTAGATTCTGGCTGTTCATTCCATATGAGCTCTGACAAAGAGTGGTTCCAGGATTTTGAGACTAATCAGCTTGAGACTATGTACATGGGAAACAATAATGCTTGTAAGGTCCAGGGCATTGGGAGTATCACTTTAAGGCTTAACAATGGGAAATTGGTCAAACTGACTAGGGTTAGGTATATTCCAGAACTGAAGAGGAACCTGATTTCACTAGGAACTCTAGATGAGTCTGGTTGCTGTTACAAGGCTGAAAATGGCTACCTTAATGTGTATAAAATAATAACATTGTTCTAAAAGGAGTAAAGAGTAATGGTCTATATATCTTGTGTAGGAACTACTGCCCAGATTACTTTAATTTTGCATTGTTTTCTACTAACTTTACTGTTACAGAAAAGTGGCATCTCATGTTGGGCCACATGAGCCATAAAAGATTAGATATCCTAAGCAAGCAAGGTTTGTTTGGTAAGGATTTTATTGACACTCTTAATTTCTGTGAAACATGCATTATGGGTAAGCAACACAGGGTGAGTTTCCAAACGAGAACTCACTTTGCTACAAACTGTTTAGAATACCTTCATGTTGACTTGTGGGGTCCTAAAAAGGTGAAATCACATGGGGGAAGCAGCTATTTCCTTTCCATAGTAGATGATTTTAGTAGAAAAGTATGATTATACACCCTTAAGACAAATGATGAGGCCCTGGATAGGTTTAAGAGCTGGAAGTTACTTGTAGAGAACCAAATAGACAAAAAGGTAAAGGCCCTTAGGATTGAAAATGGGTTAGAATTCTGCAATTCAGAGTTTGATCAATTCTGTAGCAATATTGGGATTCTTAAGCATAGAACTGTTAGGAAAACCCCTCAGCAGAATGGGGTTGCTGAGAGTGTGAACATGACCTTACTAGAGAAGGTTAGATGCCTACTGTTCACATCAGGGTTACCAAAAACATTTTGGGGGGAAGCCTTGAATATTGTTGCATACCTAATCAATATGAGTCCCTCTAGTGTCATAGCCTTTGTTTGTCCCGAATAGAAACGGTCTAATAGAAAGCCAAACGTAAGTCACCTTAGGACTTTTGGGTGTTCTGCCTATGCACAAACAAATGAAGGGAAATTAGAACCAAGATCTACTAAATGTGTGTTCCTAGGATATCAAGAAAGGACAAAGGGGTATAGGTTATGGGAGAGAAATGCACCGGGAATAAAAATTATCATTAGTAGAGATGTTATCTTTAATGAAAATTTGTTTCCTTGCAAGTCAACTAACCATGATGTAGACACCTCAAGCAATGCTCCTATGAGTGAAGATCAATCGGTTGGTACACAAATTGGGTGGAGCCTTCCGTAGCTCAATCTGAAGCAGAATACCCTAATACAGAGACTGGTATAGTAGCCTTGGAACCTGATTATGAAGTTGAACTAGTAGAAAAGCCTCCAAAACCTCAAGATGGTTCACTAGCTTAGTATCAACTAACCAGAGATAGAACCAGAAGAGAAATCAGACCTCCAACCAGATACTCTTACGCTGATCTGATATATACTGCACTAGTGGTTGGTTGTGAAGTCCAGAGAACAGAACCAGATAATTATGAGGAGGCAATCAGGTCAAAGGACATAGAGAAGTGGCAGGCTGCCATGGAAGAAGAGATGCACTCCTTGAAGCTGAATGGGACTTGGTCCTTGGTTCCAAATCCTAAAGATCAGAAACTGGTGGAGTGTAGATGACTTTACAAGGTAAAAGAAGGTATAAATCTCTCTAACCCTCCTAGGTATAAGGCGAGATTAGTAGCCAAAGGCTACACCTAAGGGGAAGGTATAGATTTTAATGAAATATTTTCCCTTGTAGTTAAGTATAAAACTATGAGGCTCATGTTATCTGTGGTAGCTCATCAAAATTTAGAATTAGAGCAACTTGATGTTAAGACTGCCTTTTTGCATGGTAACTTAGAGGAGAGAATTTTCATGAGACAACCGGTTAGGTTTATAAATCATAACCTTCCCAATCATGTTTGTTTGTTGCATAAGTCCTTATATGGACTTAAACAGTCCTCTACAGTCCCCTAGGCAGTGGTATAAAATATTTGATACTTTTATTGTAAGTGTTAGGTTTAGTAGGAGTAAATATGATAGTTGTTTTTATTATGCCTTGGATAATGACATGCCTATATATCTGCTCTTGTATGTGGATGATATGTTGTTAATTAGCAAATCTAAATCTATGATTAATGAACTAAAAGCAAGACTTAATTCTGAGTTTGATATGAAGGACTTAGGATGTGCAAAAAGAATCCTAGGGATGACAATAGAGAGAAATAGAAACAACTATGAGCTGAAAATTCACCAGTCCTCTTACTTACAAAAATTGGTCCTGAAATTTGGCATGTCTGGTTCTAAATTAGTTTTTATGCCCTTAGTTGGTCATTTTGTGTTAAGTAAATCCCAAGCCCCTAAATCTGATGCTGAAGTAATTAAAATGGAACGTGTACCCTATGCCAATGCTATAAGGTCTGTTATGTACGTAATGATCAGTACCAAACCCGACTTATCCTTTGCCATTTCACTCCATAGTAGATTTATGTCAAATCCTGGCACAGAACACTGGTGTGCTTTAAAATGGGTATTAAGATATATCAATAGCACTTCACATGTTGGTTTGGAGTATTGTAAAAGAGGAAATTCACTTGATCTTGTGGGATTTGTAGACTCTGATTTTGCAGGTGATAGGGACACTAGGAAGCCAAACACTTACTACTTTTTCACGTTGGGTGGGAATTGTGTAAGCTGGAAATCCCAGCTTCAACTGATTATGGCACTCGCCTCAACTGAGGCAGAGTATGTTGCCATAGTTGATGCATTCAAGGAAGCTCTTTGGCTTCAAGGAATCTTGTCAGAAGTAGAGTTACTTGATAGGGTGGTGACTGTATATTCAGATAGCCAAAGTGCTATTCACCTTCGCAAGAATCCTATCTACCATGAGAGGACCAAACACATGGATGTGCAATTTCATTTTTTTCAGAGAATTGATAACTAAAGGGTAGGGTGATCAACTTAAAGAAGGTGGCCACTGAAGATAACCCAGCTGATGCTGGCACAAAGGTGGTCACGGCTGCTAAGTTCAAGCACTGCTTGAACTTGTTGTTTGTTAAGTAAAAGCAGCAACCGAGCTGTGAAGGGTTCTTAGGTGCTTGCTGCAATTATGGAGCTTTAAAGCTAGTGGGAGAGTTTAAGCTTCAAGGTGGAGATTATTGAAGTGAAGTTAAAACAATGTCGTTGGATACTAATCCAAACACTACCATTTCAAGCCATCTCAAGAGTCAATCCTAGCCATTGCTTTCAACTTGATCTGATGGTCTTTATCAACCAAACAGGTCAACCTATTTAAGCAACAAAATTGGGCAGATTTACTTCTTCTTCGATTCTTCACAATAGAGCTTCTGCTAGGGTTATTCAAATCAGTTAAAAATTCTTGTAATCTTTGCGATCTGTGTAATCGTGTATTAGGGGTTTTGTTGTCCTTCAATGGTTGAGAAACATGGTTAGATTTCTCATAGGAAAGGGGTTACAATTAGGATTTGAAGGAGTTAGTAGAGTGTGATTATTGTGTAATTTGGAGAAGTTGTATATCTTGAATCTCTTGATCTTTGGTGCAGCGAGCCCCAAGTTTGCTGGAGCTCAATGTGGATGTAATCTATCCAACATTGGATAAATGAACCACGGTAAAATTTGGTATGTGTTGTTTGTGCCTCTTTTTCGTTCTTGATTCTTGATCTATGGTTGTGTGGTTTATTTTGTTGGTTTAGGAAGTTGATAATATCAGGTTCTACATAACAGTGCAAAATGCATAAATGAAAAACTCTTGAGAACAAACTGTAAATTAAATAAACCCATAATGAGCAAGATCCCAAGTCATGCCCATGATGTCAATAGGGGCAGAGAACCACTATGTAAAGTCTTGACCTTCTAAACCCAGATTTGCAAGCTTGTTAGCAACATTGTTACCTTTTCTAAAAACACGTGAGTGATGGAAGGTGATTTTGTTCAAGAGATGCAAACAATTAAACCATCTATCATGTAGAGTCCAATATTGAAGAAAAGATGATGAAGTGAGACAATATAAATCAGCTTCAAGCCATAAATGATTTCTGGGTTCTTGGGTTTCTTAATTCAAACCTTTAGGCCACTTACCACAATAACATTATGACATACTTGGTCATTTGAGCTTGTAAGGTATTCAATAGACCCTAGAGATTAGTTGAGGTGCTCGTAAGCTGGCCCAAACACCCCAGTTAAAAAAAATATATTTATTACAATCAATTTTCACCACTTATAACATTTTTTTCATGCATTACATAATTATAAGCAAGCTAGTTTATTCATTGAAAAAGGAAGAAACATTCCTTCATATTGTTAATTTTCAAAACAAAATAAATCATAATAAAATCCTTCCATTCACATTCATTATATTTTGTTCAACATTAAACGTTGAATATTCATAAAGTAGGGAAAAATTAGTCAAATTAAATTATGCTTTTATGGAGATTTAGTAAGATATGTGAAGAATATATCGACATTCTACCAACAAAGTTATGATTAATTTACAAAATCTTTTCAACAATTATTCTTTTTTGTAAGATATTGAAATTAAATTCCTTTCGGTTTACGAACATAAATTGCATGTTTTTCATCAAAGCACTTCTTCAAGGAGCAGTTGAAAGTATTTTTTAGACTCTTTAAAGCACTTTTGATAATTCGTTTCCGTCAAACATTAAAAGATATTTTTGACTTGATTTATAACAATATTCTTTGCAATATTGAAAAGCATTTTTTATCAATATTATAAATAGATAAATTTCATAAATTATTATAAATTACAGTATCTCTAAACATGACGTTGTTAATGACGATTAATTATGAACTAATGGGATATTCTTTTAAACAATGTTAAAAGGTATTTTGAAATTTGTAAATTAATTAAAAGATATGTATGCTTTTGAGGTATAATTGATTTAATCAAGTGTAAATTTAAACCAATTTTTAAACTATAGTCAAAGAATTATAAGGAAAAGCTCTTCTTTGACTGTTTCATAAAGTAATATAATTTTAATTTTCGCGAGAAGAAAGAGCCACATTTTTAGTTTTCTCCACGAGTTCTTTTTTCTCAGCAAAGTTGAACTAGCATTAGAGGGAATATCATGATGATATATATATATATATATAAAAACCAAGATTAAGCAATAATTTTTTGTGAGTTTGGTGAGAAGTTTAATATTCAATAATGAGTAAACTATTGTTCCCACCCAAGGTTTAGCAAAATCGCGAAGTCGCAAGTTTCCACTCCTGGTTTCATTTATTTCATATTCTCACCCTTAAATTAACACCGTTTTCTTAATTTTAACTTTTCACTATAGTGAAACTCACGTTAGCACACTAACGTGCGCCAATGCTCCTTTGCGTTAAAAGTAGCTCATGTTAGCATTGCCCAAACCACCAGATTTTGGCTTTTTCCGACCGTTCTCGAGCTTCAAAATAACTTCCGAGGCCATGGTTGGACTTCCCACGACCTCCTCTACTAAACCCATACCCCCACTTATCATCATCACTCACTTTTCCGGCCACTCTCACACTTGCCACCTTGCGATTTTGGGTATATTTTCGGTTGTTTTCTATTCAATCAGAGAGAAACTGGCGTCATCGAACTACACCAATAGACTCCCCTTGTGTTGCAGTTTGTGTGGGTATTTTTTTAGCCGATTTTGAATTTTTGTTCGTCGGAAATCAAAGCCTGAATATGCATCCTCCACCTACTCGATAAAAGGCCTAAGTTTTCCAGATTCTCACCCTTAGTTGAACAGTCACTAAAAATGTTTAATTAAGGTTGAGAATCTGAAACAAATGAAACAAGGGTGGGAACTTGACATTTCGCTAAACCTTGGGTGAGAATGCGTCTTCCTATGACTTTTATGATTTGAAGTATTAATAGCATTAATCCTTGTGAGGTATGATAAAATAACAATATACTTTGAAGGCTTTGTAAATAACAACTTCCCTTTTCGCTAAACTTCGGTGTTATTTTAAATGGTATGTGGACAATTGAATAATGTTTATTAACTTATAACGTTAAATTTTAACTGTATACAACTATTTAGTAACGTAAGAAATTTTGTTACTTAAGAGGAATTTATCTATTATATAATAGCTCAAGGGGTCTAGTCTTTGACTTTAAATATTATTATTTATAATATATAAGACTTTTAATATTCGTTATCTTATTTAATTATAAGCTTTTTCAAACTAATTTAAAGTATTGAAATTTCATATTATTTCTATAATATTTTATAATTTGACTTTATAATTAATCATAAAGTAAAAATCAGTTGCCCTTATAGATTAATTTGAAAAGTTTTAGTTTTGGATAAGTATGATATTTTTCAATCCACTTCCCCCCATAATTTCATAAATAAATCAAAGAACCAAAACGCTACACCGTCCAACTTGCTTATACTAGTTTACCTAAAATGTGTAAAAAAACTAAAATCCCCCTTATTAATGAAACCACTAAATTTTTTTTATTTTTATTTTCTCATTTCTCCTCCATCTTCTTTCTTCTTCCCCTCTTCTCTACCACCACAAGCCCAACTCAAAAACCTCCACAACCACCATAAAATCCATGGTCAACCACCCAAAAATCCATCACAAACATATACTCAATAACC
Source organism: Pistacia vera (assembly GCF_008641045.1). NCBI lineage: Eukaryota > Viridiplantae > Streptophyta > Magnoliopsida > Sapindales > Anacardiaceae > Pistacia > Pistacia vera. Next base: position 824,246 of record NW_022196110.1, on the reverse strand, counting down.
GCACAAACAAAACTCATCCCCCCACCACAAAACCCGCCACTTTTTCCACTCAACCACAACAAAAAACCCATTATCAACTACCTTAAACCACCCCAAAATCTATCACAAAACCCATATAAACACTACACAACAAAGCCCATATCTTCAAACATGACATAAAAAAAACTCATATTCAATAATCACAAAACAAACCCTTTTAACAACTCAACACAGCAAGAGTAGATTGGTGGCTAGAGGAGACCGTCCCTTGCCGGAAGAAGAAGAAAGGGAGGAGCAAGAGAAAAAAAGAGAGGAAAAAGAAAGAGAAGGGGTAGAAAGGGAATTAAAAAAAAAAAAAACCGGATTTAGGGTTAGAGAATAAAAATTGAAAAAGACTATAGTACCCTTCATACCTCTATAGACATACACGTCGTCTGTATTTTTGTCCTTCTCTGATTTATTTCTGAAACTATTGGGGGGATTTTGATAAAATGTCATAGTTGTCCAACATGACTTTTAGAAATTGTAGGGGGGTAAATGTTTTTTTCTTACTACTAATGTAATAACATCCGAAATAGTGTTCTTTATTTTAAAGAACATCTTTTATATAAATAAGATCTTTATTAATTTTAAAAATAAAGAATATAATTTTTATTCAAATCTATAGACTCTTTAAATTTAATGAATGCTCTTATTTTTAAGAAAGAGACTTAATGTGAGAAGAATTAATAAATAAAATACATAGAAATTTATAGTTATTAATAAAATTATATAGAGAGTAATTTAACTCTCTAAATGTGGATAGTCAAACTTACTCTCTAATTTATATTTTAAAAAAAAAAGTATATTAAACTCTTATTTTTATTGATAGATATTTTATAATAAGGGTTTTAAGAGCACTTTATAAATGCTTTATAGACTAGAATATGTTTCTACCAAAAGCTTTATATAATAAACTCTACTGGGATAAGTTCTACTCCCATTATCGAGTAAACGACATGTTCCCACCCAAGGTTTGACGAAATCTCAAGTTAGTACCACTGATTTTATTTATTCCAGATTCCCACCCTTAAAGTACAGTGTTTGAATTTTTAGGGTTTAGAGGTACAATTACTATAATGCCCTTAACCCTAATTAATTAAATTATGTTTTAACCCCTAAAATAGTAGAATTACAAAACTTACCATTTTATTTTCAAATTAATCAAAAACACCCTCGGTCACTATACACCTCACCGGAAACAGCCCGATCTGGGCTGTTTCCGCCGCCGTCGAACCCCCTGTTCACCTCCATTACCTTCCCGTAGTCCTCGTCCAAACACCCTCTGGTTCCCGACTCATTTGCCCCTCCAATCGTCGGCACCGTTAGGCTGAGGTTTCGGTGTTCTTCACCGGATTTCGGTCGATTCCGGTGGTGAAAATCCAATTGGACACCACCAATGCAACCACCGTCCCAAATCTTAAAACCCCTAGTCCCCAGCAACCGTTTCGTCGTCATTCGCTGGCCGAGAGTTCGTGTTCATCGACTATTTTTCGTTGCCGTGGCCGGAGATCGACGAGTGATGAGTGGTTGTGAATGGTATGGTTTTGTAGAAGGGAGGATGGGGGTTCAAATGGTGGTGACTAGGGTGATTTTGGGTGAAAGAATCGTTGGAAAAGAGCGAAAAACATCAGAAACGATGGCTGCTAACGTGCGTCGGAGGACTGTTAGAGGCGGTGGTCTGCTAACGTGCGCCGCCCATGTAAAATAACTAATTTACCCCTTTACCGTTATATCAAACATTTTTTCGTCATTTTAAGGATAGGAATCTGAAATAAATAAAACCAGTGATACTAACTTGGGATTTCGTCCAACCTTGGGTGGGAACATGTCGTTTACTCCCCATTATCTTTATTGAGTGTTTTTCCACACACGTTACACTGACTTTCGCCCGTACTACTTTATAAATTTGACTTTCTACTTTCTAAACGTGTCTCATGAATACCATATTAACTATGAGGACCCTACATGTCAGACAGAGCTGATAAAATTTCAAAAATATCCTTTAATACTTTGTAAATTTGACTTTTCTTGTATACTGGGCTTTTTTTTCTTTTTTTAATTTAAGGCTATAATTTTTCTAACAAAAAAACTAACGATTTTTTTTTTTTAATGTATATAAGCTCTACTTCCGTCAATCTTATTTGGGACCCTTTAGTATGGAAAATTTAAGGAGAAAAATTGTTTTGTCCATGAAAGGTTGCATCAACACAAAACAAATCTTGGTACAGTGATAGGCTATGTTTCTTGGTTTCTTTATCTGATGAAACCAAATCTTTATTTGATTTTAACTCGTTGGTTGACTCATTGACCTAGTATATATGAACAAGATATATTAAAGATCCTGAATCCAATATTTTCAATATGCAATCTTGCTATTTAAAAGTGCTGTCAGGTTCACGAATCTATTATCTTTATCATATCGTAGGATTCAACCCTGAAATAAGTATTTTTCTTTATCATTTTTTTTCTTTAGAAAAATATTCAAGTTGGTATGCATGTGCTAAATTATTAGTATTTTAAATATTAATATTATTGAACTGTCCGTATTTGATAAGAAAATATGAGAGTAGTAGTGTTTTCATTAATAGTACGAGTTTGAACAAGGTCATCGAATTTAGGAGGTGTGTTTGGCATGTGGTTTGATAAACAAATTTGTTTCATGAACCCTAGGTCCAAACCATTTCTTTGTTTAGTTTTAGGCCTAAATAAATAATCTGCAATGGTATTGGTATGACCTTTTTTTATCACCTAGGTTGTTCGGGTCAGCTTGTGCATACTTCAACTAATCATTCGAGACCTTGAAATTGCTAACCGAGTAAAAACTCTAATGATCACCCCTATTAGTGTTTAAGTGGATTTAAACTCAGGAGCTCGTAGAGTCCATTTTGCTTGTTTATCATCAAATCACCTAGTAGTGGTTTACTCACAACATTTATATGCCATGTTTGTAACCCAATTTTAGCATTTCATATGTATGATTCGTATCATTTGTGAGATTATGCATGTACAACAGTACAATCTTAAGCGAAGATTTGAATTGTGGATAGCCAAATAAAAGTTTAAATTGTTCTTATTGTATTTATTCCAAAAAAAAAAAAAAAAAANCACAAATATTTATCCTTAACTTTGACAACGCAAGGAAAGGACAGAGATACTGAGTGAATATTTAGGAAAAATAGAGTATCTTTATAGTAAGATAAAAGCACCTGCAAATTTTTACTACGCGAAACCAAACAGTGTTTATTTTATTATTTTGTTTTTTGTTTTTCAGCCACTTGATATAAAAATTTAGCAATAAAACTATACTTACAATTTTTTTTATACAACTTGATGTGATAGTTTATAATTATTTAGTTTTTATTTAGATAAATAGAATTCATTACAAGTTAACCAATCACAAACCACCACTTTAAGATTATATAAAAAAATTATAAATATAATGCTACTCAAAATTTAGAGTGCCTATTGTTGAACCTTAAGAATTATTCCAGCAATGCGCATTGGTCGTCACAGCTTGTCTTAATAGGCCTGGCGTTAATCAATTTGAAGAAATCCAATGGAATCACAAGATTTCGACGTGTCATTTAGCCATAAAAGGCGGCCGTGTGTTTTGCTGCCTTCTACAGCAAAACGAAGCATTGGGATTTGGTGGAATCACTGGATTCCAATAGATCAGGATTTGACGATCCTGATAGGATTGATTGTGACTTCAATGCTCCACCGTTGATTGGCCTTGATCGCACTATTAACCGACGGTTGATCACTGTTGATAATATCCATTTTTTATTATTTTTTAAATTATTAGTTATTTAATAATTTATTTAACATAAATTTATAAATACATTTTTAAAATATTGATTAATTACTTAACAAAATACAAATTTTTTATTATAAAAATATTTTGAGACATAAAATGTCTTTCTTGGTCATTATACATATACCAACAATTTTAAAATCTATTTTACCAAATATGTAATCATAGATTTTGAAAATCACAACAGTAAACACCTTCTCAAATTATTTTCAAAGCTAGTTATTTCTAAAATTGAGTCAAAATTGATTAAACTTAAACCTGCTACAATCTCAAACTATCCCTTAACGTAGGAAAGTATGTAACAGGTATCTAGGGTTGAAAACGAACCAAGCTATTCGTGAACAACTCAATGTTCATTCGATAATAGCTCGATTCGACTCGATAACAAATCGTTTGTGAACAGTTTAATGTTTGTTCGATAAGGTGTTCTACTCGAGTTCAAACAAGGGGTGTTCGTTTGATTATGCTTATTAACATAATTGCTTTCTAGTGATCTATCCGTTCGCGAACACCTTGTTCACTTATTCATTTGTTTATATTCGAAAACATGGTGTATATTATTATCGAAAATAATAGAGGCACCGAAGGTTGTGCACCGAATGACGTGGCAAAATCCTGACCGCTGATTAATATTAACTGATAATGAATAAACGGTCAGGATTTTACCACGTCATTCGGTGCACAGATTCGGTGCGCAGCCTTCGGTGGCTATAGCATTACTCATATTATTATACATATTTATATGGTGCTAAGTTTATGAAGGATTTTCTATGGCTTAGTGCTAAAAATGCAATTCTTTTGACTTTAAGGTCCTTAGTATCATATTTATATTTTTTTTATTTATATTTTTCTTCTTTTTTATAGTATGTTTGGTTCAGTTTCGATGAATTTTTTTTTTTAATACTAATCAGTAATAAAATATTATGATGCTTTTGTTTTTTTATATATATGATATTTTGGCTGGCTTTTTTTTTTTTTTTTTTTCAAATGTCATCAATAATTAAATATATAAGTATATAGCATTTTAATTAACAAAAATAAATTATTATGATACATAGCATGACAAATTTAATAACATAATAGATTGTATAATCAAAATAATAAACGTGGCAGATTTAATAAAATATAGCTTCATATTTTTTCAAGTAATCAATAATTAAATATTACGATATAGCATTTCAATTAATAAATAATAAATAAGTATGGCAAATGATGAACATACATATTGTATAATCAAGTAAATAACACGACAAATTTAATAACATTGCTTAATTAAATATAGTATGACAAATTTAGAACATAACATATGATGCATAATCAAGTGATATATAGCATGACAAATTTAATATATAATAGCTTAACTAAATATAGTATGGTAAATTTATGAACGTAAAATATGTATAATCAAGGATATATAACACAACAAATTTAATAACATAATAGCTTAATTAAATCTATTCTGACAAATGTATGAACATAACATACTTTAAAATCGTGATATATAGTTAACCAAAACATCAAGCTTCACTAAGCAAAAGATTCAAACCGTCAGAAAACACATGCTTTTGTGTTCACACTTCTATCATCTACTAATGACTGCAAGTGAAAATACAAGTTGCACTACAAGTTGCAAACAGAGTACAAGCGACTTATCATTAACTAATAGCATGCAAGTGAATACAAGTTGCAAAAAGAATACAAGCTAGCCTTATAGTTAACTATAGCATGCAAGGGGAATGCAAGTAGCAAAACAGAATACAAGTTGGCCTGCAAGTGGAGACGCAAGTTGCATATTCAACGAATTGTTTTAGTTAGTTGTTAGTGATCAAACGGTGGAGAAGAATGATCTGCATGTATAAATTTTGTAATAGTTACTGTTCAACTATAGAAAAAGTATTAAGAAATATAAAAAAGTTAGTGCTCGTTTTTATCATCCTCTCACAATTTGTTTTTTTTTTCTTTCTCTTTTGTCGTCTCTTTCTTCTTTCTCTATTGTTTGAAAGTTTCACTGGGTAGCACAGCTTTGCTTGACACACACACAATGGCAGATCCAAGTGCGCTTCACCTTCGGTGTTGCTAAGATTGAGAAGATGACAAACTCCTTCTCATCCACAACTCTGAACAACACTTTGCCACACTATCACCGTAAGCTAGGAGACGAGAACTACACTATTGGAAGTCCCAAGTCTTCCCAATCTTGAAAGCTTATGAGCTGGAAACGTTTGTCACAGGTGAGAAACCATGTCCTTTTACATTTATTCTGTCCTCAACAGATGATCTAAGAAAGTAATCAACTCTGATCATATCATGTGGAAGAAAATAGATCAATTTCTATTTAGCGGGATAATCTCATCCATATCCGAAAAACTATGTTTAGGCACGTAGCAACATTGTGAGACAGCCTATGATATATGGCACACCTTAGAGATTCTTTTGACTGATTCTAGAGCTAGAGTGTTGCACTTAGAAATCAGTTGCAAACTACTAAAAAGAAAATCTAGCATAAACAATATGTACTGAAGATGAGGAGATTGCTGGTTTTCTTACTGCTAGTGTTAGTAACCATAACTGATGAAGAATTGTTATTATATATCCTTAATGGCATTGGCTTGAATTGATGCCATGGTAGCAACCTTGATGTGAAGGAGTAATGAAGTATGCTCTACAGGAAGCAATTTCGATTGTTGCACAAACACGAGAATGATGTTGGAAAAACAACATACAGCTTATATAGGTTTTCATGACGCTACTGACATTTCTATCAGCAACTAAACAGTTCCTTTCTTTAGCTCAACCATGCCACTGCAAAATACTTCAGAACAACCAACACCATCTCACTCAATCTCTACCTCCAAACCAAAATGAACATAGAAATTTTATCAAATTGGTCAGATTTCTATAATTATAATCCAAATTTTGGCAGAGGCAAGGCAGAGGCAGGAACTTCTAGAAGCCAAGATTATTTTGTCAGTTGTGTGGAAAGGTGGTCACATGGCTCTTCAATGTCATCATTGGTTTGACACCAACTTTCAAGGGAATCAAAATCATAAATCTCACCTTGAACTTAATATGACACAACAATCTGCAAAAATGACAACTCATGCTCAAGTCCTTTTGTAAGACATAGCAACCAAACTAGCTATGGTCCAAATGACTTCCTTGTTCATCCTCACCTATATGTCACAATCCGTATAGCTTCAAAATTAGCACCAGCAAATTAGTCTCAATACACTATTCAACTTTCACACAACTCAAACACAGTCACTTTATGAACGTTTAGGAGAAACACAATGAAAAAACCACTTAGCTAGAAAAGTCAACATCTCAAACAGCCACTCCACTCATCGTAGCAGATCCACTGGTATTTGATTCAGGAGCGACATCACCATATCACCAATCCAATTTACAGAATCTCTATTTCAAAAACAGTACAAAGGTTCAGAATCTCTCAAGTAGGCAATGGTCATGTCTTGGCACTTTCTCAACAAGGTTTGACTCTGTTTCCTGTTACATAAACAGTCCCTTACAACTTAAAAATATTCTCTATGTACCTCAAGTAACAAAAAATCTTCTAAGTATTTCAAAGATTACACGTGACAACAATGTGGTTGTTGAATTTTCTGCGGATGAATGTGTTGTTAAGGACAAGACATCACATGTGATTCTACTTAAAGGCCATGTACATAATGGACTCTATCAGCTTGACATTCCAATTGGCGTTCATAATCAACAGGCTGAGGCCTCCACAGAAATATCTTTACAACTGCAGGTTCCTCAAGTATTTCTTAGTACGTCAGACTCCTCCATAAATTCCTCTATCAGTTCAAAGCTTGCTGCATCTATCACTACAAATTTGAATAATTCGTCTAGTCTTGGTTCTTCATGTCCAGTTATTACTACAGCAAATAATGAATCTTTACTTTCAACTATTGATAAAGTGGGGACGTTATGGCATAGAAGATTTGGTCACTCTCATTCCTCTGTACTTAACACTCTTGTTACAAATTTAAAAATAAAAGATCATAGATTAAACAGAATTAGTTTTTGTGAAGCATGTCAGTATGGGAAACTTCATCAAAGTCATTTTCCTTCTTCTGATTCACAAACATATATGCACTTTGAGCTTGTTTTTGCAAATGTTTGGGGACTTGCCCCTATTACCTTAGCTACTGGTTATAGATATTACCTACTCTTGGTTGATGACTACACTCGATACTCTTGGATTTATCCAATGAAGCTCAAATATGAAGTTAACAATATAATAAAACAGTTTGTACAACTGGTTGCTCAACTGTTTGACAAGAAAATAAAGACCTTTCAATCGGATTGGCGGGGTGGAGAGTTTCACTCTTTAGCTGTATATTTTGCACAACAAGGACTACATTTTAGGCATCCATGCCCTCAGACACACCAACAAAATGGAAAAATAGAACGCAAACATCGGTATGTGAAAGAGACAGGATTAACATTATTGGCCCAAGCTCCCATGCCACTTGAATATTATGGTTTGTATTCCACACAACTATTTACCTAATTAACAGGTTACCTACGGTGGTTCTACATAATCAAACTCCCTTTCAAAAGCTCCTTCATAGGTCCCCGGACTACCATGCTATTCGGATCATTGGGTGCCAATGTTTTCCCTTCATCAGACCCTACCAAAAACATAAGTTTTCCTTCCATTTCGAGCAATGTGTTCTCTTGGGGTATAACTCACATCATAAGGGATATTTGTGTCTTAATACTCATGGCAAGGTCTACATTGTTCAAAGTGTAAAATTTAATGAGGAAGTTTTCCCTTTTGCTCATAATTTTACCCTTAAAACTGCTCCTACCACAACCACAAACTATACGCAACCTTGGAGACTTCCAGTTGATTTTTTTTCTCTGCAACAACATGTGCCAGATTCCTTTCGCTTATCACCATCCTCCACTACATCTACTACTCCAAATTATGTTACCTCCACAGCACCTGTCATCAGCACCTACCCGCATCCTCTCTCCCTTCAACTAGAGGTTGACCTTCAGGGTTATCATACTACAGCACCGTTGTCGAACCGGTCATCACGGTCACAAAATTAAACCTAAATACCACAGTTAGTGGTAAGCAGGGTCGAATCCACAGAGAGCAAGACTAACAACCTAATGTATATTTGAGTTAACGAAAGAGAAATTGGCAAAATGATTAAATAAACTAAGGAAACTAATTACTTGCAAGAAATTAAAAAGGATCAAATAAATTTCTAACTAAAACACAATATTAAAAGCATTGCAACTATAGGTTCAGTTTGACTCAAGACCAACTCTCACATTTCCTCTCCTCGCTCTTCAATTTCCTAAACCTACAAGGCTACGCAAATCAATAAAAATATCTCCCGGCAATCTATGTATAAACTATCCTGTCTCCCAGTCGTCTTAGTTACAAATTGATTAGTAAAAGACTATCATTGACTAACCGAAAAACGCTAAACCCTTAAACACCACTAGTTGGTACAACATTAACAAGTACAACCTATCAACTTGTATCATCCAATCAATTAATTACACAACAAATGCATTCCTAGTGGAAATGATATTAAACGCTAATACAACTTGATTGCAATCAGTACCGAAGCAATTTAAAGTCATAATCAACATTCAATAATCTCAAACCGACATTCAATTATGTAAAAAGTTATATCTCAATAAACGTTCTCAATGGACATTATCAATTCAGCACGGCGAGCATCAGAATAATGTTAAAGCATCGCAAACAAACTGAAACGAAAACAAATATAATATGAATACAAGAAAATTAACCAAACGTCCAACATTCGTGCTCATCCAACTAGTCGAGAGCTGATGAGGAGATCAATGGAGTCAATCTCGATCTCACCTACACCGTAACAGACAACCGAGAACTCAGCCACTCATGTGGTGATGAAGGAGGCTGAAACGGTGGAAACAGAGCTGATCATGGCGGAGAGGAGGTAACTAACAGCAATATGATGCAAAGAAGGGGCAAAAACGACCAATAGAAAGCCCGAAATATGAACAGTCACACTCACCGGAAAATGTTAATTTTTCGACGGGTCTTCTGAAAAATAGTGGCTGAAATGGGATCCGAAGGTACCGATAGAAAGCTCTGGCGATAGGGAGTTCAGATCAAGTCCTGAGGAGGTGAAAAGTCACCAGAAATGAGCAAGATTTGGGCTGGAAGATGAAGAGGTGCGGCAGCTAGAAGGCAGATTCTGGCCATTTTCGCGATGGCTGAAGCTTGGAAGTGCTAGATCCGGCCGTAGGGAATGAAGATCAACTCTTGGGGAGCTAAACCATCACTGGAAAATGGCCCAACATTGCTGGAATGTGAAGCATCGCCCAAAAAATACGGCGTGATTTACGGTGGAGATGCGTTATCACGGTGGTGATGACGGGATGGTGATGATCTATGCACGAGGAAGATGAAGAGTCACAGAGAAGCTTGCCGAAATCTGATCGGAGAAGGTGAAGGGTTTTGGTAGGCGGAAGCCACCCAATCTGTGACCATGTGCTGCATTTTTATACAAAATGTGGCAAATTTCCATTTGGTCCCTGCATGATGGAAAAGTGACAAAATCAACCTCTTAAAACCTGACATTTTACCCCCTGAACAGCATAAATGACCCCTAATCCATAAATGACAACCTAATATCAACTCATGTCCTTTCCAAAATCATTCCAAACACGTTAAATTCATAAGAAAAATATTAGGAAGCGATTTTCATGAATAAATTCATAAATTCTTTAATTGTCTCAATATACTTCAATTTAATCACACATGGGGTATTTTTATCACCAAAATAGAGTCACTTTCATGACTCTAACAACCGTTGCCTTCTTTTCCTTCATCTCATCATCCCACTCAAAATGTCCATCCTATGATCACCATACATAAAGTAAAAGCCCTCCTTAGTTCCATCCTTCCAGAAAAACATACAGAACCTTCCTTTGTTGCAACTACACTTTAGTACCCTCTTTCGCTCCAAGCCATGAAAGTCGAGTTTGATGCACTCCAAGCCAATCATACATGGACCTTAGTCCCATATACAGACAAGATGACCTTAGTTGGGAATAAATGGGTTTTTAAAGTCAACTTAAATGCTGATGGAAGTCTTCAACGGTATAAAACGCGGTTTGTCGCGAAAGGTTTTCATCAGGTTCCTGGCATTGATTACTTTGAGACATTTTCACTTGTTGTTAAAGCTTCCACTATTCGAGTTATACTCTCCCTTGCTTTCTATAATGGATGGGAAGTGCAACAAGTTGACGTGAACAATGCCTTCCTTAATGGCGACCTCATCGAGTCTGTGTATATGTCTCAACCGAAAGGGTTTCTTGATTCTTCCAAACCATCCTATGTCTGCAAACTTCATAAAGCACTGTATGGGCTAAAGCAAGCACCCTGGGCATGGTTTGACAAACTTAAGTCACCCTTGGCTAGTCACGGTTTTACTAATTTTACATCAGACTCCAGTTTGTTCTACAATCATCAAGATTCTACAGTTGTCTTCATACTTTTTTATGTAGATGACATCGTGTTAACTGGTAATAATGCCTCTTTTATTCAACAAGTTGTCACCTGTTTGGATGAAACTTTTGGCCTTAAGATCCTTGGTCCTGTCTACTACTTCTTTGGCATTTTCGTCGTTCATACACCTTATGGTCTTCAACTAAATCAGCAAAAGTATGATGAAGAAGTTCTCCAGCATTTTGGTATGCAGCATTGCAACCCGTGTTCTACTCCCATGGTGCTTGGTTCCAAATTGCAGTTTGATGATAGACCTCTTTTTTATCAGCCCTCCTTGTATCGCAACCTTATTGGTGCTATCCAGTATCTTACAATGACTAGACCAAACATATCCTTTGATGTTAATAAGCTGAGCCAATTCCTAAAAGCTCCAACAACTAATCATTGGCAAGCTTGTAAGCATGTTCTTTGCTATATTCAGGGCACACTGAGTCATGGCCTTACATTTCGAAAAAGTTCTACCTTGCATGTTGAAGGATATATGGATGCTGATTGGGTAAGTAATTTGTTTGATCGGAAATCTACTAGCGGCTATTATCTCTTTCTTTGGTCCAATTTAATCCAATGGAGTTCAAAAAAACAGCAGGTAATAGCTCTTTCTTCCACTGAAGCTGAGTATTGTGCCTTGGCTCAAGCCTCAACTGAAGTAGCCTAGCTTCAAAACCTTTTTCGAGAACTTCATATTACCATCCTCGATGTTCCTTTTCTCTAGTGTGACAACACCAGTGCAGGTGCTCTTGCCGCAAATCCCGTGTTCCACGCACGCACCAAACACATTGAAATCGACGTTCACTTTGTTTGTGAAATGGTTCAGTCTAAACACTTGATGGTTCAATATGTTGCTTCTTAGTTTTAGGTTGTTGACATCTTGACCAAGCCATTGTCTGGTTCTCAGTTTAACACTCTTCATGATGGTTTGCGTCTTGGTGTTGCCTTTTTCCCATTTGAGCTTGAGGGACGATCCTTCACATGTCAAGCCTCAAATTCTGAGGATTCAGTAGCAGAAATAAAGAAATCTTGAGAAAGAAAAATCAATCCAGTCCAGTTTTTTTTTTTTTCTTAAGTTCAGCTTGAGGGACGATGTTAACCAAAACATCAAGCTTCACTTAAGCAAAAGATTCAAATCGTAGAAAACACATGCTTCAGTTCACACTTCTTATCATCCACTAACGACATGCAAGTGGGAAATACAAGTTGCACTACAAGTTGCAAAACAGAGTTCAAGCTAGTCTTATCATTAACTAACAGCATGCAAGGGGGAATACAATTTGCAAAACAGAATACAAGCTGGCCATATCGTTAACTAACAACATGCAAGTGGGAATGCAAGTAGGAAAACAGAATACAAGTTGACTTGTAAGTGGAGACGCAAGTTGCAGATAAAAAGAATTGTATTTAGTTAGTTGTTAGTGATCAAACGGTGGAGAAGAATGATCTACATATACAAATGTTGTAATAGTTATTGTTCAAGTAGAAAAAGTATTAAGAAATATGAAAAGAGTTTAATGCTCTACTTTTCGTCATCCTCTCATAGTTCGTTTTTTTTCTTTCTCTTTTAGTTGTCTCTTTCTTTCTCTCTCTATTGTGCTGAAAGTTTTCACTTATAGCATGACAAATTTAATTACATAATAGCTTAATTAAACCTAAGTGTGTGTGTGTGTGTGTGTGTGTGTGTATTATCATTACATCAACACCCATAAATATTTTTAATGTTTACATATATATTTTGTGTCAACACCCTCATTCTACTATGAATTTATGGGTGTTGATACAAAATATATATGTAAACATTAAAAATATTTATGATAATTTATGTAATGATAATATATATATAATAAAAACCCAATAACTAACCAATTAAACCGGCCCAGCCCAAATTTTAAAACAAAAATCCAAACCAAATTCCACATTTTTCCTTTTGCAAATTACGATAGCCCTAATTTTTATTTTTATTTTGCAAATTTGCTTAGTGCCTCAGCCCCCATTATCATTTTGCGCCAAACTCTAGAGGCCAAAAGAGATCAACATAGCTTCATAACATCTACATCAAATCTAGAAGGCCAAGAGAAGGGTGTCTCGCGCATTTTCAACATCCACATTTTCCTTTTTGTAAATTACGACAATCCTAGTTTCCCTTTTTGCAATTTCGCTCAGCCCCCATTTTCCCTTTTGCCATTTTGCTCCAGACTCTAGAGGCTAAAAGTGATCAATGTAGCACTGTTACATCTAGATCAAATTGAACAGGTATTAGAACAATTTATTGGAATAGGAATTCATAAGTTATTCGAACGATTAATTGACCTATTTCGAACAACTCATTTTGTTAATTGAACGATTTCAAAAGGTGATTTTGTGTGAGTTCGAGTTCGAACACGATTTTGAGCACCCCATTATGCTTATCAACAGATTTTCAAACAGGGGTGTTTGTTCGTGTTTGGCTCGTTTGCAGCCTTACAGGTACCTAATTAATGAGATCTAAATATATAAATGTATTTCAAGTGTAGCATGGATCGACCAGTTTTCAATTGAGAATATGTAATTAATATATTAACTGCATCCAATTACAGGTAGACCTGGCAAAAAGGTACCTATACCAATGGGTCAACGGGTACCCACATCAAACGGGGGAGTATAGGTACCTCTAAAATTTACCCGTATAAAATTTACACATACCGGTCTTGCCTGTAAAAAATGCAGGTGGGCCAAGTAATACCTGCAGGTACCTGAATTTTATTTAAAAAAATAATAAAAAAAATTAAAACCCTAAATTTAATTAACTAAACACCCAAACCCAATTCCATTTTCGCCATCCATAATCATAGACCGACACCATTTCTCTCAATCTCTCCTAATTCATGCCATTTCTCTCAATCCCTCTTTATTTCACACCATCTCTCTCAGACTCTCACGCAACCATCTCTCTCACACTCATTTGGCCAGGACCCTGTCAAGATCCTCACCAAGCAATCTCTTCTTCAAGTCCTCACAATACATCAACACCACTGTTTCCAAATACACCTTCACGTCATCGCACTCACTTATCTCCATTGTATGCAAAATCTCTCTATTTTCTTTATCTTTTCTCGCCAATTTTTTGCAAAAAAAAAACCTGCTCTTTTCAGCCAAAATTTTCTTGTGCATGCATGCACACTCTAAACCCATCTTTACCAACCACTGTGAGCAGGAGCGGATCCAGCCTAGTTTAATTTTTTTTTTAAATATTAATATGTACAATTTCTAAATTTTGGCCCATCCTAAAAAAATATTAATGGACAAAAATTTAATATGCAATTAGTTTTTATTTTGGCCCACCCTAATAGAAATTTTTAGATCCGCCATTGACTGTGAGCCTCACATCACCTGGTCCCAACTCAACATAACTCAAACCATTACCAGGGCCTTTAGGGTTTTTAAAGTTTGATAAAAGTCTAAAGATTCTTGATTGGGATTTGATGGGTTTGTTGGTATCGTGTATCTGTTCCTGGGACATCATTTCGAAGAGAGTTGGGTGGTGGGTTGGTTAAGCATGACTTTGTCGAGTTGACTCAATGAGTTGGGGATGGGATTGTTGCATTGATGCTGGTGGTGGCGAAGAGGAAAGAGAGTAGAGTCTTGAAAAAAACTGCATTTCTGTAGGTGACCTGTAGGTCGACCTGTACCCGTACAAGCGGGTATGGGTCATGCATTTTCCTATATGTGAAAAACATTACCTGTGGTCTCGTACCCGTTTTACCTA
The DNA here is from genome assembly GCF_008641045.1 of Pistacia vera. Taxonomy (NCBI): domain Eukaryota; kingdom Viridiplantae; phylum Streptophyta; class Magnoliopsida; order Sapindales; family Anacardiaceae; genus Pistacia; species Pistacia vera. The sequence goes on along the minus strand of NW_022196110.1, from coordinate 809,129 downwards.
TACCTACAACTACTCGGCCCATACCCACCCGCCCATTTGCTATGTCTAATTACAGTTCCTTCAAGTACATAATGTGGGTTTATAAATATATCAGACTAATAATCCCCCTCACATAAAACTTGACATTTTTCTACATTTTCTTTATCCAGTTTGTATATCTGGATTCAAACTTGAGACCTTTAGCTTTGATATCATTAAGCGTTTAGGTGGAATAACAATTTAATGTGAAAAGACTAAACATGTAGTCCTGTATTTATAAGGGAATTTTAAGAGCCTATTTGGCCGAGTTTATGAAAATTAGTTTATAAGTAATTAGTGCTTATAAGATAATTTGAGCTTATAAGCATTTGAAATTTTACGTGTTTAGTTAAAGTACTTATAAATGACTGATAAATAGTTGATACGTTTGGTAAAATGTGACTTATAAGTATATTTTATTTTTAAAATGACTAAAAAATGTACTACATTATTTTATTAAATAATAAATTATATTAACTCAATTTTTTACTATAATATTATCAAAATATATTTTGATCATATTACAATATAATTTAATTTTACAATTTAATAAACAAATACTTTATAGACAAATATTTGATTAAAAATTTAGATAAATGTATATATTCATGCTCATCTATCCAAGCCATAATAAAATCTCTACTATAAAATAAATTATAGTTATCTAATCACATGTCAACTCCCAATAAATTAGTCATTCACAAATAAATAAAACAATGGAAAAAGCCCATAAACACAAAGGCTCCGTTTGGCTTATTATTTCTACCCATATTCCTAATTCTATTCCCAAAATACTTGTTTGGCTTACTATTTGAGAAATATTAGTATATTTTTAATTACTTTTAGACCCCTTAAGCTTACTAATTACATTAAATACCCCAAAAAAAGTTTAAAAATTAACAAAAACACCCCTACCCACTTGCCAGATTCCAGCAACCACCGTTGATGGTAGCCGAAATCTATCACAACGGCCTACAAATGACCGAAACTGGCTAATAATTCACCGATCTGGCCTTTTCTAGCCAAATCCACAGTGGATCTGGCCAGATATGGCCGTCGTTGTCGGTATCTAGCCGTTGTTGACCGACAACGACGGCCATATCTTTGGCCATCACTGATAGCGAGCTGTAGACTTTTGCAGCCGTCGACGGCCAGATCTGGCCGTAGATCTGGCCTTTTCCGGCTATATCTGTGGTGGACCTAGCCAGAAAAGGACATATCGATGCCCTACCTGCCAGATCCGACTGATCTGCATTGTAACGTCATTTTTCGGCCAGATTCCGACGGTGGTGGCCGGAATTTGGCATTGTGGGTGGGGGTGTTTTTGTCATTTTACAAAATGTTTATACATTGGGGTGTTTAGTTAAATTAGTAAACCTAGCAGGTTTTTTTGTAAATTTTTAAATTTTACCTCGTAATACTCTTCTATTCAACTACCCAATATTATTCCCAAAATTCTATCCAAAATAATAAAACAAATGGACCCAAAATTGTTTAATTATTAGTCATTTTGCTGATGGGAGTTGACATAGCAAGTTGGGAAATTGAGATACTTGATGGGACAATACTGCAATCACATAGCAAGTTGGGAAATTGAGATACTTGAAAGTATCACCACAACACGCACAAAAATAATGAACATGTAAAAAAATCAATCATAATTCAAATTAGAATCCCTAATCCTATAATATGTTAAAAAAAAAAAAATTAAGCCTTTAAAAGCTAAACTAATAAATTCATATATGTAAACAAAAATTATTGAAAAGCACAAAAAAAAAAAAAAAAAAGTACAGAAGAGAATGAGTATTTACCTTGTTGATGAAGAGAAAGTAGTGAACACTCTAAACCCTTTGTATGAATAGGGGAGAAGATTTTTGTAGTAAATAGTGATAGAAGCGTGAGTTGTTTGAAATATAAAAATAAGATTATATGATGAAATTTTAAAATTAGATACGGATAATGTGGTAATATACTTTATCAAAATTGTTTATATATATATATATAAGTAGTTCCTCCAACTTATTTTATTGGCTCATAAGCCCAAAAAAATTATAAACAAACCAATCAACTCGATTTTAAAACTTATAAGTTGGTCTCAGACAAACACTCCTTAAGACTTCTTTAATTGATAGTTACTCACAAAATGAAGAACGGAGAAAATTAATGAAATTAAAGAAGGGAACGCTACTGATAAATGAATCTATAAGACTACGTTTTTCACTTAGAATAAATTTTTTATTCGTGAGACAAGTAAAAGTACTTGTACAAACTGTCAATTATCAGGAGTCTCCGCTAAGTACAGCATTATTAAAGGGATGAGGTGGAGAGGGGTTCAGAAAACTTGCAACAGGACTGAAGTTGTTCCTTTGGACTATGGTAGGCGCTGCAGACATTTGTTCAACTGGGGGAAACTTTTGTCTTTGGGTTCAGAATACTTTCTGGAGTAAGGTAGCAATTCATGATTGCTGGCAGGGGCAGAATGTCTTCTGGCGTTGTCCCCAAGCTAGATTCTACATTTATTAAAATTGGCTTCTTGTTGAGTGTCTTCTTTATGCCAATGACCACTTTTGTAAGTCTGCCTCTATGATCCTTTTATTCCCCGAATAAAAATAGGTTAACAAACACTTTTTACAATTTTTTCTCACAAACATTGGCATGACAATTCATAATTGTTTAGTTCACTTAGAATAATACTATATATACATTATTCTCATACAACATTATGTGACAAGATATGATTAGGTGAAAGTTTAATTTTAACTTTAAATTAGCCAATCATATCTTGCCACGTAATGTTGTATAAAAAATGTTGTATAAAAATGATGTATGTGTAATATTACAATATCACCACACACGCACAAAAATCATGAACATGTAAAAAAATCAATCATAATTCAAATTAGAATCCCTAATTCTATAATATGTAAAAAAAAAAAAACAAAAAAAAAAAAAAAAAAAACATTTAAGCCTTTAAAAACAAACTAATAATTCATATATGTAAATAAAAATTATTGCAAAGCAAAAAAAAAAAAAAAAAAAAAAAAGTACATAAGAGAATGAGTATTTACTTTATTGATGAAGAGAGAGCAGTGAACTCTAAACCCTTCGTATATATAGGGAAAAAGATTTTTGTAGTGAATTGTGATAGAAGCGTGAGTTGTTTGAACTATAAAAATAAGATTATATGATAAAATTTTAAAATTAAATACGAATAATGTAGTAATATATTTGATCAAAGTAGTTTATATATATATATATATAAAAGTAGTTCCCTCAACTTATTTTATTGGTTTATAAGCCCAAAAAAGTTATAAACAAACCGATCAACTCGATTTTAAAACTTATAAATTGGTCTCGGACCAACACTCCTTAAGACTTCTTTAATTGATAGTTACTCACAAAATGAAGGAATGGAGAAAATTAATGAAATTAAAGAAGGGAACTCTACTGATAAATGAATCTATAAGACTATGCTTTTCACTTAGAATAAATTTTTTATTCGTGAGAGAAGTAAAAATACTTGTACAAACTGTCAATTATCAGGAGTCTCCATAAGTACAGCATTATTAAAGGGATGAGGTGGCGAGGGGTTCAGAAAACTTGCAACAGGACTGAAGTTGTTCCTTTGGACTATGGTAGGCGCTGTAGGCATTTGTTCAATTGGGAGAAACTTTTGTCTTCGGGTTCAGAATACTTTCTGGAGTAAGGTAGCAATTCATGATTGCTGGCAGGGGCAGGATGCCTTCTGGCGTTGTCCCCAAGCTAGATTCTGCATTTATAAAAACTGGGTTCTTGTTGAGTGTCTTCTGTATGCCAATGACCACTTTTGTAAGTCTACCTCTCATGATCCTTTTATTCCCCCTTAATAAAAATAGGTTGGTAAACACTTCCCACAACTTTCTCTGACAAACACTTTCTCTCACAAATATTGACGTGACAGCTCATAATTGTTTAGTTCGTATTTGGTCAAGTGGATCAATTGTTGGGTAGATGGGATCTATTACGAGCTGACATGTCATATTTATGAGAGAAAGTTAGTAAGAAATGTTTGTGAGAATAGTATTACTACCATGTGAATATAAGTTTGGTTGCCTTTGAAAAGTGTGGCACTACCGGCAGTTTTCAAGGAACCTATGTCGAGAGAAATGCTTATGGTGAACGGTGAAGAATATTTTTGTTATGCTTGAAGAAATAGGGCAAACGTGGCGCTCAGCTATCGCGAGTGACCAGACCTTGGGAAAGTCCCACTGACTTTCTGACACAGCCGCATCATGATGCGAACAGCATACTCCTGTCAGCACAGTGGGGGTGCGCCAGGCTAAGGAAAGGATAGAGGACGTCCACGTGTCCCATCCCTGCTGCAAATCGCGTAAATCACTCTAAAGGGTGGGTAATGTGACATAAAGAAGAATTTGCACGGATAATCCCACCAACTTACAAATTCAGTAATGATAACCTTAATCCATCCCACTATAAATTGGGAGCTCTCCTCTCATTTAAAGGATTAGCTAATCTATCAAAGAAATGTGGGTATTCTCTCATTTGTAAAGTCACTTCACTGACCGTGACCAGTTCGCTATCATTAATCCAACATCAGTGGACGTAGGATACGCTTCCTTAAAGCATCCGAACCACTTTAAAACTATTCTCGCTGCATTTACTCTATTATTCTCATATTCACGTGTGTCTTCTACGCCAACTCAGCATTTTACACGTGCGGTTCGTTGGTGTCAAAATCACTCATCAATAGTTTGGCGCTAGAAGGAGGGCCTGATTTAGTGTTCATCCTTCATCAAGAGAATCTCTAACTTATGGGTCCTATAACAGCAAATGGCTCACCAATTTGAACCTGAAAAAACCAACCAGAACATTGAGGGGATCCCTCAAATGCAGGAGGATGCCTCCCCCGGGGTACTCTTGGCTCCACAGACCACCGCGAGGAACATCCCGTCAAGTTCACAACTTGATCCTGCCATTCTAAGCTACCTGGAGAGGTTCAACAATACTCTCCAAACGGTCACACAAAGGTTGAACCATTTGGACCAGGGTGCACAGCCTAGGTCAAATGCAGCGGTGCAATCGCCAAAAACGCCTACAGGTTGCGCAAAAGCGCGGCAAAGGGCAATAGCTCGTGCCGCAAGCACTACAGCGCGTCGAAGAAAGGGTAAGCAAGTGGCGAAGAATGGGCCTCAAAGCTCAAAAGGCCCGACAAACACCGACCACACCCTAGGTAGAATACATGTGGCGTTGAGACTCGGTGAAAGGATATAGCCCGAGCCATCCCATGCCACGTCGCATGAAAACCCCCATAAAAATGCTGGGCGGGGCGATTCTCATCACCGTCAGAGCAACCCTGATCGTCATACTAGAAGTTATCACACTCCGCGGGTCGGTTCGCACCACCGCGGAGGTCGTGAAAATTCTCCGAATAATGCAACGCCATTACACGGCTCTAGCCAGCATGTGTCAAGATTGGTCGGGACTGCTGGTAGAGCGAGGGGGAATCCGACCTACGATCAGTCCTCAACTGAAACCATGAGGGTCACACCCAGGTTGCAAAAAGTAATCCCAAGGTAGCGCCGCAACCTCAAATCGAAGAGCTGTAACGAGCTCTTGATCAACTAAAGGCTCAGCAAATTGAGCAAGGGTAGGTCGCATCAGCATCTCCCTTTTCTCAGGCGGTGTTAGCCGCCCCATTACCATCAAGATTTAGAATGCCCGACATGCGAGCATTCGATGGGAATTCTGATCCGCAAGATCATTTATATGAATTCAACGACTTGATGGAGCTTCACCAAGTCTCGGATTTGGCAAAGTGCTATTGTTTGGCAGTGACCTTGACCTCTCATGCCAAGCGATGGCTCAGGTCGCTTTGAGCGGGATCGATCAGCTCATGGCCTCAGAAGAGCGCGATGTTCCTGAGGCACTTCCAAGCGAACAGAAAGTTCTCAATGCCTTTGAGCTATCTCAGCAACATAAGGCAAGAGAGGGATGAGTCCCTCCAATCATATATAAACAGATTCCACCGAGAACTTAACAAAGTGGCTCACACTCCTGAGGAGTCAGTTCAAACTCTCATCATTGCGGGAGTTCGACCACAGACCGACCTGTGGAAAGAGCTACAGGCTGAGGACGATGTTTCCCTCACCCATTTTTACAACCTTGCGGAGAAGTATCTTCGTATTGAAAATTTTGTAGCGGCACTCCACCGTCGCGACCGCGGTACCTCTAGCAGTGCGCCCAGTCGGGAAGGAAGAATGAGAGTTGATCACAGGTGGACTCCTGACGATTAGCGAAAAGGGAAAAAGTCTCACTATGAGCCCAAAAAGTCCTATGCCCCAGTTCCTCATCGCGATCATGACAGGAACCAATATACCCCCTTAAATGCATCTGTATCGGCTATTCTTGACAAATCAGAAGAAGCCAGCCTGCTTGGAGAACCTGAGCCCATGAAAAATCTCCCATCGGCTAGGAATAGTAAAAAAGTATTGTCGCTACCATCGGGACAATGGGCACCATACCAATGAATGCCGAGCTCTCAAGCAGGCGGTCGAGAATCTGATCAAGCAGGGACATTTCAAGGAGTATATCGATGACTCTACTCCCTCAACAGAGAAAGATCAAGGGGAACCAAGCAAGAAGCGCCATGATCGCAAAGGGGTGTGCAGCCTCAATCTAATCTTTGGGGGACCACACTTCGTGGGGAATTCGCGAGGCGCTTAAGAAAGGAACGCCCGCGAAGCTCATCATGATCCTATCCAAGTGATAAGCGCATCGCAACGACCACAAAAGGTCCGTAGGGAGAAGGAAATTTCCTTCTCTGAAAAGGATGCAACGCGACTACACCATCCCCACGATGATGCCCTTGTGATCACACCCCTAATAGGGCGTTATAATATCCACAGAATGTTAGTGGATAACGGAAGTGCTGTGAACATCCTGTTCACTTCCACTTTCGAAAGAATGAATTTGGACAAGGCCAACTTGAAGCCCGCCTCGTTCCCTTTATATGGCTTCACGGGGGACCACCTACTCCCAAAGGAATGATCTCACTCCCAGTTACGCTGGGTGATTCTAATGAAGTGACCAAAGTAACTGAGTTCTTGGTAGTGGATTGCCCATCAACCTTTAATGGAATCCTAGGACGACCTCTGCTAAGACACTTTAAGGCGGTCACTTCAATTTACCATCTGAAGATGAAGTTCCCCACCCTGACGGGGATAGGGGAAGTTAGCGGGTCTCAACGCGTATCTCACGAATGTTATGTAAAAGCAGTCTAGATGGCGTGCAGAGGAAAAGGCACCTCGCGCGGCAATCATAGGCAAGCAATAGTGATTAGCAGGATCGAGCCACAGCCTGGCCTAGCCAAGGATAATATAGACCCTCGCATTCAAGAATGCCCTTCCAGTGGGCCAGTTGAGGACCTGAGAGAAGTATTAGTCGATCAGAACGAACCGATCAGGGTGTTAAGGATCGGCAAAAATCTCCATCCTCAGCTCGCTGCCAAACTGACCAGCTTCCTCATGGAAAACATCGATGTGTTCGCATGGTCGTACGCAGATATGGTCGGGATCAGCCCGAATGTTATTTGCCATGCGTTAAACATCGACAGTGAAGCCAAGCCAAGAAAGGAGAGCGATGGATCCGAAGCGGTATGCTGCCTTGAAGCTTGAGGTAGATAACTTTCTCTGAAATGGATCCATCTGAGAAGTACTCTATCCAACTTGGGTTGCCAACCCAGTCCTGGTAAAGAAGCCTAATGGCAAATGGCGGACCTGCGTAGACTTCACCGACCTCAACAAAGCATATCCGAAGGATAGCTTTCCCTTGCCAAGAATCGACCATCTTGTGGATGCCACCTCGGGGCACGAGCTGTTGAGTTTTATGGATGCGTACTCGGGATAAATCAGATTTTGATGTATGCACTAGACGAAGAGCATACGTCTTTCGTCACAAATCGGGGGCTATACTGCTACAGAGTTATGCCTTTCGGCCTCAAGAACGCTGGTGCAACTTATTAGCGACTGGTTAACTGAATGTTCTCCGAACAGATAGGCCGATCAATGGAGGTCTACGTGGATGACATGCTGGTCAAGTCTCATGTCGCTTCAGACCACGTAACGCATCTCGTTGAGATGTTCAACATCCTTCGACAATACCAGATGAAGCTGAACCCCCTCAAATGTTCATTCGGAGTATCCTCGGGAAAGTTCCTGTGGTACATGGTTAACCAGTGGGGAATTGAGGTCAACCCTGAAAAAATCCAAGCTCTCCTCGATATGAAGAGTCTGACCAACAAAAAACAGGTCATGAGCCTGAACGGGCGTATAGCGGCGCTAAGTCGTTTCATATCGAGCCTAACAGATCGCTGCTTACCATTCTTTAATGTACTCAGGGCCAATAAGAAGTTCGAATGGACTCCCGAGTGTGAACAGGCATTCCACAGAATAAAGGAACACCTCGGGAAGCCATCACTTCTGTCAAAACCTCTCCCACAAGAAATCCTCCTTTTGTACCTGTCTGTCTCACAGTTCGTGGTCAATGTAGCCTTGGTTGGGGAAGAGACCAGAATGCAATGGCCAGTATACTACACGAGCAAGCGTCTGTTGGATAACGAGATGCGGTATCCAGAAATGGAGCGATTAGCCTATGCCATGCTGATCGCTTCCCGAAAGCTGCAACCTTACATCTATGCCCATACAGTTCATGCAATGACTAATTACCCGCTCAGGCAGGTCCTCCGGAAGCCCGAGGCATCGGGTAAATTGCTTAAATGGGCCATAGAACTCAGTCAGTTCAACCTCCATTGCAGACCAAAAGCAGCTATCAAAGGGCAGGCTGTTGCCGACTTCATATCAGAATTCTCACATCACCTGAGCGAGTCGGAACAACAGCCCAGAGAAGTTATCCAAGAAACTGTTCAAAATCTTACGACTAGGACTCTCTACTTCGATGGATCATCGAACAGAAAGAGGGCTGGGGCGGGACTTCTCTTATTGAGCCCCAAAGGGGCTCGCATTCATGGCATTCTTCGGTTCGGTTTTAAAGCAACCAACAATGAGGCTAAGTATGAAGCTCTCCTTGTTGGGTTATAGTTGGCCAAGGAAATGAGGGCAACCGCGATCAGCGTCCGCAGCGACTTTATGTTGGTCGTTAACCAGATTTTGGGGGAATATCAAGCCAAGGAAGATAACATGATCAATTATCTGAAGAAAGCTAAGGCCGTACTCGAGCCGTTCAAGCACTTCACGATCACTCAGATTCCTAGAGAAAACAACTCTGTGGCAGATGCCTTAGCAAAAATAGCCTTATCATTGGACTCAGATGCACCAGAAAGCATTCTTGTTCGGTTCGTCGAAGCCTCTAGTATCAGCCCAATCGAACAGGCCGTGAATGTAACAGAATCAGATTCCTGGATGACCCCCATCATTCAGTATCTCTAAGACGGAACCTTACCCGATGACAAGGTCGAGGCAAGGACTCTACGAATAAGATCTGCTCGTTACACCTTCATCGGAGACCAGTTGTACAGGTGAGGGTTTAGCGCCCTTCTCCTCTGATGTGTGACCAGCGAAGAAGCAGATTACATCATAAGGGAGATACACGAAGGGATCTGCAGTAACCATACTACCGCATGATCTCTTGCCAACAAAGTTGTTCGTCAAGGGTACTACTGGCCCCTAATCCAAGAAGACACCTACAACTTTGTCAAAAGGTGTGACAAGTGTCAGCGATTCCCAAACATACCACGAGCTCCCTCTCACCAACTGACTACTATGACAAGCCCCTGGCCGTTCTCTATGTGGGGGATCGATCTCATCAGCCCCATGCCGGTTGGGAAAGGGGGAGTAAAATATGTCGTGGTTGCGGTTGATTACTTCACCAAATGGGTCGAAGCCGAGCCATTAGCCGCAATCATGACTAAAAACTCAAGGACTTCATTTTTAAGAATATTGTGTGCCGATACGGGATTCCTCATACCCTTATCTCAGATAATGGCAAACAATTTGACAACGAGGAGTTCAAGCAGTTTTGCGACGAGCTGGGTATCCATAAAAAGTTTGCCTCCGTGGCGAGATCACAAGCAAATGGTCAAGTTGAAGCTATCAACAAAACCATCAAGCACACTCTGAAGGCGAAACTTGGCGCTACTAAGGGGAATTGGGCTGACGACCTTCCCAAAGTCCTATGGGCATACAGAACAACTCCCAGAACCTCTACCTCAGAAGCTATGGCTGCGAAGCCATGATCCTTGTGGAGGTAGGAAGTGGTTCACTTTGGAGGGACCTTTACAATGAAGCAGACAACAAAGCGCTTATGCGCGCAAGTCTGGACCTTGTTAAAGAACGACGTAGCAAGGCTTCGCTAAGAATAGCAGCCTATCAACAAATTGCGAAAAGGTTCTTCGGTTCTAAGGTCAAGCGAAGAGACTTCCGGGTCGGCGACCTCATGCTGAAGGAAGTTCTCCTCGGTACTAAAGAACCAAGTGCGGGAGTTTTAGGACCGAATTGGGAAGGCCCATACCGCATTGCCAAAGTGATAAGACCGGGGACTTACCAACCCAAAAGGCTGAATGGTTCCTTAGTGCCACGAGCTTGGAATGTTGAGCATCTCCAACCTTACTATCAGTAATTCCGAACTCAGTTTCCTTGTAAAGCTTATTTTTCGCAAACCTTTGCAAATAACGAATGTAATTCAGTTCGCTTTACATATGCAATTCTGTTAGTTATGCTCGCATAGACTCATTCCAATGTAATTGTAAGCAGTTACTATGCGATCTCATATGTAATAGAGGATACTCAACTACCGAGCACTGGGAAATCGAAATTACTAAAGTGATTTTTATTCATCATAAAAAGAGGTACATAAAAAAAGACAAGGGCTACAAGGAAGAATCACTGATCCTCGTTCCATAGACCCAAGGGAGCGACCTTTGTACCCGCAGGTTGGTCGCTGACATCCTGTTCGGGCATGACCATCTCTGGGACGTACTCCGGATGGTCTTCCGAAGCATGTTCCTAAGCCGTCTCCTCAGCTTCGGCCTGGGCAAGGGCAGCCAGCTCGTCCTGATACTCGGTAAGGAGATCGGATAGATCCATCTTAGGGTTCTTTGGCTAAAGCGTGAAGATAGACCTGATAGTCCAGTCTATAGCCCTATTCTTCGCCTTCGTTTCCTGCCTTTCCATCTTCGCAGTTAATGAAGTGACGCAACCTTGAGCAAAATGAAGCATGGCTTTGAGCTCTGCTCGCTGCTTTTCGGTAGCCTCCCATAGGTTGGCCCTTTCCTGTTTGGCTCGTATGGCTCGCTCAGAGGTGTTTTGCAGGGCTTGATCCTTCTCTCCAGCCTCTCTCGAGAACCTGGCCATAGTTCACTGGAGCTCTTTCACCTCCTTGTCGTGCCTGTCTAGCTCGATCTTCTGGAAGTCCACTGTACGACGAGCATCATCCCTTTCAGACATGAACTGTTCTGCCTGTGCAATGGATGAATCTCTGTCAGCTCAGGCAGGCTCCAGCTCTTGTGTGAGTCAAGTATTCTCCTCCCGCAGCTCAACCAACTGCTCAGCAGACCCCAGCTGGGCCTTCTACTGAGACATATGCAAGGAGAGCATAGCATCCATGATAAGACAATGAGTTAGTATATTTCTTAAAGCGAAGAAAGATCCTCGACCAGGACAGCTCGTTTACCTAGCTAAAGAGTTGGAACGACGTGGACAGTAGTTCGGCAAAGCTTGATGTTAGAAACTGCTTGAACGAGTCCGCAAGTCCACACTACAAGAGAGTTAGGACCATAGGCTGCAGATGGTCCAGGAGCTGGGCCATCGACTCCAGAATGGGTGTACCGACTCCCTCAACCGAGGGATCGTGTCACACGGGCTCTTTCCCGGGCCTCCTCTTGGTGATTACAGCCATAGGTAGCGTCGGCTGGCCGATAGAAATGCTAGTCTTGCCTCTGGGTTGCCCTCCTAAGCCGAGTGCTCGGTAAGGCTGTGACCTCCCAGGCTGAATGCTCAAACTCTCCCCCTCGGACTCCGTCTCTTCGGCCCAGATTTGTTGCCTCTTCTTGGGCCTCGAAGCTGTAGTCTTTTGCTTCGGGCAAGCAGCAGGAGGAACTTCGACAGGTCAGGCCGAGGCGCCCGCTTGTGTTCCTCCGGCAAGTCCGCTGGGATCAGCCCCAGTGGGTCTGGTAGTGCGCCTCTGAGGAAACGAGAACTGTCATATTCGCGACGACCTAGATACTTGGGGAAGCATGGTCGCTGCATGCGAGTGTTAGTAAAACAGTTCGTTACAAAAGAAAAAAAAATATATAATGAAAGACATTCAAAACTTACTCGATGGGGGTTCCAACGCTGCAAATTCACTGAAAAAGCTGTATCTCCACAAGTTTTGGGTCGTCACGAGCAACCTTGCGTCGCATCTCTCCCTGGGCAAAAAACCAAATGCTACAATCCTATCCGAATCCATGAGCAGGTTCAAACAGGTCGTTTTGTTAACTAAAAGAAAGCAAACGGCTCGTTAGCAAAAAGAAAAAATCGGACTGAACTCTGAAAAAGAGAACCTACTTGGGTCCCGAAAATGGCTGATGCCGTCATAGCAAAAAAAGAAGAACTTCGCGTCATATGCTCCTGCGTTGCTCGGATAACTATGTATCCCAGCTTGTATTGTGTTTCGTCTGGACAAGTACCATGAATCCTTGTCCTTGCTCTTTTTCAGAAAATAAGAGCAGCCGAGCTCAACCGCGGTTAGCTCATCTAGCCCATTCTCCCGACACATGATGTACATGGCGATGGCAATCATGTACGCGTTCGGGGTAAGCTGCATCGACACGACCCTGAAATGATCAAGAACCGACCTAGTGAAAGGATGGAAGGGAATCAACCCACCACCCTTAAAGATATCTTCGGTGATCACAGCGAAACCACGCAGTGGGTCCCAGGTATTATATGCCTCTCGAGGAAGGTGCCTACCTTGACGTCAAACTGTTCAACTATTCTTCGCAGCTCATCAGCGGTAAGCGTCGAATAAGTTCCCTGAGGGGGGCCAGCAAGAGCACCCTCTGCGGGCAAATTATCCCCTTTCTAGGCTCTAGTCATTGGGGGGTCCATTTTCGCAATCTGCAAATGCGACAAAAGGGTACTATTTAGTCTTCGTACATTTTCGTACGATGATGTGGACGAAAAGTTTTCCTCCTTAAACCCATAAAAACCCTAATAGTATACTTAGAGCCTTCAACGACTGTAGCCCGACGGAGAACGTTTCATCTCCGATGAGCTATCGACAGAGCCACCGCATAGTGACTGTCAAAAGCTAACAACATCAAAAAAATAGAAAGTAAGAGAAAGTCATTTTTACCTTCGAGAATGAGAAGGATCGACTCTTCTGCTACAAAGCTCTAAAAATCAAGAATTCAAGATAGGCAAAAGTTTCTTGCTCTCTGATAATGGAAATACTGTGACTTCACTTGAAAGGAGCTTAGGGTTTTATAGTGGAGGAAGTGGCACTTTGGTTTCCAAAAATCAAACGACATTTGAGCAGAAAACACATTTGACTGTTGATCACGACCACGTGTCACGAATCAACAAGGAAACCAGACCGTCACCCCCTCTCGATTGAAATGCTCAAGCGACAGCACGATTTCCCGTTCTCTGCATTTAATGCACCCATTGCCGCATTCAATGTCTTGATAAGGAATGTCGTTTCAGCATGCCTTGCATTTAATGCGCATAGCTGGCATTTATTGCGTAAAGGACACGTCTGTTAGAGCAAAGAACATTTCATTTAATGCGCTTCCTACTGAAAGTGCAATGGATATCTGAAGGGGTCGTTACCAACAACTCTTCGTCACCAGTCGCTACGCGACGCGACTCTTCTGGCCTTATTAGCCAGGAAATGACCTGGTTGTTTGGCCCTACCTCGCAATGATTGCAAAGCGACGTGGCGCCAGCTACGAAGCCGCAAGGCCATATGTCCTAAAAATTGCTAAGTAAAATCAAGTTGAAAATCCCATCAGGTCGAGATTCTCATTAGCATCGGGTGACCCCATGGCCAGGTCGCTAGTTTTGAGGTCGCAGATTCTTCTCAGCTGCCTACGTGAGTATTCTCTCGATCTCCTTTATAGTCAGGTCGTATCGACCAACATCTCTTCAAACACATCATATCGAGGCATCTATAGTTTCCAAGGTTCGATCTTGAAACCTTAAAAACTAGGGGACTTTTGTTATGCCTGAAGAAATAGGGCTGACGTGGCGCTTAGCTATCGCGAGTGACCAGACCTCGGGAAAGTCCCATTGACTTTCTGACGTAACCTCGTCATCATGCGAACAGCATACTTCTATCAGCGCAGTGGGGACGCACCAGGCTAAGGAAAGGATAGAGGACGTCCACGTGCCCCATCCCTGCTGCAAATCTCATAAATCACTCTAAAGGGTGGGTAATGTGACATAAGGAAGGATTTGCACGGATAATCCCACCAACTTACAGATTCAGTAATGATAACCTTAATCCATCCCACTATAAATTGGGAGCTCTCCTCTCATTTAAAGGATTAGCTAATCTATCAAAGAAACGCGAGTATTCTCTCATTTGTAAAGTCACTTCGCTGACCGCGACCAATTCGCTATCATTAATCCAACATCAGTGAACATAGGATACGCTTCCTTAAAGCATCCGAACCACTTTAAAACTCTTCTCGCTGCATTTACTCTATTATTCTCATATTCACGTGTGTCTTTTGGGCCAAGTCAGCATTTCACACGTGCGGTTTGTTGGTGTCAAAATCACGCATCAACAATTTTGTATGAGATTATCTACCTGCCTTGCTTCTGTTTGCTGGTGCAGACTGTATGGGACTTCCTGTGCAAGTTTTTGAATGGCAGAATATTGGATTGGACTAGCAAGTGACGAAATGTTGGTGAGGTCTGGGACTCTGGGAGGCCTTCACTGCTTGGGTGAAGCTGGTGATACTTGATGGGCTAATTTATTCTGTTCCGGATTAGACCTATCTTTGTGTTTTTTTTTTTTGCAGGCTAGCTGTGTTTTTTGTTAGCTGGGCTGTTCCTTTTGTACAGGACCTTTTTTAGGCTTTTGTCCCCTTTTTTTTTTTTTTTTTTTGGTGTGGCGTTTAGGTGTCGTTTTCCTTTGGACCTGTCCAAAGTGATTGGTTCTTATAGGGGTTTAATTCCCTTTTCTCTTCGGTATTGTTTCATTTTTTTTTATATATATAGAATTACCAGTTTTACCACAAAAAGAAAAAAAAAAAAAAAAAACTTGTACAAACTAGGGAAATAACCCTATCCCTAAAAGTCCAAAGATGAAAAATGAAATCTTTAGAATATTCTGAACCATTCATGAACATTACAACAAATATGAGATTAAAACATTTACAACACCCATGTAAATAAGAAGTTGTGTAGTGGTTACAAACTGGGATTTTACATTGTCTCGTTAATTCAATAAATATCAATTATGACTTTCAAAGATACTTCTTTAACTAAAATATCATTTAAAATTCAACATTGTCTCATCAATGCAATAAACATGAATATTTGAACTGAAATCTTTGTTTTTGAAATCATGTTATCATTTGACCTAAAAGCTCTAGCTAGTAGGCATGTAAGGACTCAAAGTTAATATTTAAATTTAATTAACATCAACTAAAACATTATTCAATACCTATCAATTCTACCTTGTCTTGAGTTGTGTTCATGTTGTACCCCAATTCTTTACACTAAAACATGGACAGTTGACCTTATGGCTTTCCAAATGATAAAATGAATGAGTAAAATTTCTAAATCTGGATTCACTCTATTTCAAACAAAAGCAAAAATGATAAAATAAACACAAATTAGATCTTTTTATTTGCATATGAAAGTTATACAGTGGCTTGAATTCTAGTTCTGAAAATGCCTCTTATTAATACAAATAAAATTATTCAGTAGCATGCAAGTTCTGATGTACATGACTGAAGACAAGTTCAGAACTTACACAGGCCATATCAATATTTGTGAAGGCGAGAAGTAGGAATAGCCACAAGATGATTTGCTCTAGGAGTGACAAGACTAAATTCCTCAGTCATGTCCAATTCACTTGGCAACATCCCATTTGGAAGCTCCCAATCAAAGCAATGCGCAAATTGTGCTACCACTAGCTTCATCAATGTGAGTGCCAATTGCATTCCAGGGCAGCTTCTGCGGCCGAAACCAAATGGGAGAAGCTGAAAGTGATGGTCTCGAAGATCAATATTACTACTAATAAACCTTTCCGGGAAAAACTTTTCAGGATCAGTCCATGCTTCAGGGTCTCTTCCGATTGCCCATGCATTTACAAAAATGTGCGAATTTTCGATATGTGAAAGTCGTTTACTGTGCAATCTTCCAGGGATTCATGAGGGATTAATAGAGGTCCTACAAGATGGAGTCTCAAGGTACTCCTGTCTAGTCCCAAGACATTTTCCAATTCTTTTTGTACTTTCTCCATGATCTCAGGATGTTTGAAAATGTTGATGCGTGATTTGTTCACCAACCAAACACACGTGTGAAATGCTGAGTTAGCCCAGAAGATAGACGTGAATAAAAAGATGATAATAAAAGGGATGTGGGACAGTATTTAAAGTGGTTCGAATGCTTTAAGGAAGCAAGTCCTACGTCCACTGATGTTGTATTAATGACAGCGATCAGGTCACGCTCAGCGAACTGATTTTACAAATGATTGAGAGAGACAGAGAGAGAGAGAGATTAGCTAATCCCCAAAATGAGAGAGGAACTCTCAATTTATAGTGGGATGGATTAGGTTAATGATTACTAAATCTGTGATTTTGTGGGATTATCTGTGCAAATCATTCTTTATGTCCCATAGCCCACTTCGTAGAGTGATTTACGCGATTTGCTACAGAGATTGGACACGTGGGAGCTCTCTAGCTTTTGGCCAGTCTGACGCGTGCCTACTGTTTTGACAAAAGCATGCTGTTCATGTCATCACGCGATGTGGCCTCCTCTGAGTGGCTACAGTTCTACCTAGGCTTTAACTTTTCATGCTGACTGGACCTTGCGTCAGCCCTACTTTTTCAGGCATAACAGAAGTCCCCTAGTTTGTAAGGTTTGAGGATCGAACCTTGGAAACTACATATCATGCCGTGATGCCAATGAAGAGATTTTGGTCGAACCGACCTGATTGAAAGGAGGTCAAGACGGTACCTTTACGCGCGCGACCTGACAAAGTCATTGCTTAAGGATGAGCGACCTAATCTTAGACCATATTAGTGCTTTGGTTTCGATCTCCCAAAGTATACGACATGATTACACTTGGAATTCTTTGCTGAACAAAGGGTCGTGCTATTTTGGGACCGAATGCTCATCAAGAGCCACGTTGCTTCACAACCAGAGGGATATGATCGAAGAGTCGCGTCGCTTCGCGACTGACCTGACGAAGAGTGTTCTATGTAACGACCTCGTTAGATGTTATCTATCGCATTTTTGTAACGACTGCATTTAATGAAATACCTCCTATCTGACAAACGTGTCTTATGCGCAATAAGTGCCAGCCATGCGCATAAATGCGAGCCATGCTGAAACGACATTCTCTATCAGAGCATTAAATGCGGATGTGGGCGCATTTAATGGTGAAGAGAGAGAACGTGTCGTCACTTGGATTTTCAATGGAAGGGAGCGACAATCTGGTTTCTTGAAACGCGACAGTCACTTTTCTTCGCTGATCTGTGACACGTGGCCACGATCAACGATAAGATACGTTTTTTGCTCAAACGTCGTTTGACTTCGAGAAACCAAAGCGCCATTTCCTTCACTATAAAAACCCTGGTTCTCTTTAGGCAATGTCACAATCTTCATCCCTAGAGAGGGAGCAAGAGATTCTTGTGAGCTTCAATTCTTTGTCTTTCACTACCAGTGCGCATTCGACACTTGGAGCAAGAGGATTTATTCTCTTCATCCCAGAAGGTAAGCTTTACTTTTTCTGCTATTTGTAGCTTTTTTATGGTTTCCATGCGATGACAGTTCATCGGTGGTCGACCGGAGGTGAAGCATTCATCCTCCTTGGGTTCGAGCCATGAATGGTGGCTCTAAGAATATTCTGTTAGGGTTTTTCTAGGGCCTAAGGGGGGAGATATTTACTTTTCCCTCCATGTTATCATACGAAATAACGTACTAAGACTGAATGGCTACTGCCTATCGCTTTTGCAGACTGCAGCAAGATGGACCCACAAGCGACCAGAGCTGAAGAGGAAGCCAGTTCGTCCTCACAAGACATTCCTGTGGATCCCGCTAAAGAGATCCTTTGGGTGCTTACCAATGACGAGCTCCAAAAAGTGATCGACCAGTACGCTATCAACGTGTCAGTATTTTAGGACAGGGCACATACTGCTCGGAACCTACCTCGCGGGTTGGCTGCGATCTCCGAAGACATTATCAAGGGTGGGGGGTTGATACCCTTCCATCCCTTTGTCAGGTCGGTTCTTGACCACTTCGGGATCGCACCCATGCAGCTCACGCCTAACTCATACATGATCGCTTTGGCCATGTACATCACCTACTGCGAGAATGGCCTAGGCGAGCCGACGGCAGTGGAGCTTGATTGCTCTTACATTTTAAAGAAGAGTAAGGACAAAGACTCTTACTACCTCTCCAGACGACCTACCATTGAAGCAGGTATACATAGTTGCCCGAGCAATGTGGGGTCATACGAGACGAAATTCTTTTTCTTTCATTACAACGGCATTTGCCATTTTCAGGATCTAAGTAGGTTTTCTTTTCCTATGATTTTGATTCTGCGACATCGTTTGTGTTATGCTAACGAACTCAATTTCTTTGCAGTCAACAAACGACCAGGCTAGAGGTCCTCGAGGATCTTGACTGGATAGCGAGCTTCGACTTTCTGCCGGAATCAAGTCGCGACACAAAGCTGCTTGTGACAACTGTGAACTTGCGGAAGTACGGCTTTTTCATTCATGGAGCAAGCCTTGAAGCCCCACCGCGTAAGTTTCTCAACCTTAGCTTTCTCTCTCTCTTTTTTTTTTTTTTTTGATTTTTCTCGCGAATTTTTACTAATGGTGTTCGCATGCAACGACCATGCCTCCCAAGGTGTCCAGACTTTCGCGACCAAGGCAATTCTCTTTTCCCCAGAGGTAGGTCATCGGGCATACTGGAGCTGCTCCCGTTCTCCTCTGCCGGAGGGGCACCGGTAGATACTCTCGTATGACCTACGGCCCCCCTTTCGACTGCTCGCCCGAAGGTAAAGACTATGGCCCAAAGGCCTAAAAAGAGGAGACAAATTTGGACTAAGGAATCAGAGTCCGAAATGGAAGGCTTGGGCGTTCAGCCCGGGAGGTCGCGACCTTACCAAAGCATTTCGCTCGGGAGGGCCAACGAGGGGTGCGACTGGCATTTCCATCGGTACGCAGATGCGACCAGCGATCGCAGTCCTCGGAAGGAGGTCGGGCAAAGAGCCTATGGGGGAGGCTCTACCAGCTGAGGGTATCGACATACCCGTGTTAGACTCGTTGAGCCAACTTCCGGACCATTTGCAGTCGGTGGTCCCAACGCTGCTGGAATGAGGACTTGCGGAGTCGTTCGAATAGTTCTTGGCCTCCAACCCCGCGGACCTACTGTCCACATCGTTCCAGCTCCTGAGCCAGGTAAACGAGCTGTCCCTGACGAAGTATTGCTTACTTTTTAGAGAAATAAACTAACACTTTACTCGTCATATAGGCTTTGCTTTCCCTGCATATGTCCCAGCAGAAGGTCCAACTGGGGACTGCAGAGGGTCAGGTCGAGCTACGGGAGGAGAACACATAGCTTAAGTAAGAACTAGAGGTTGCGCGAGTAAAAAGGGACTCGTCCTTTGCTCAGGCAACGCAGCTCTTGTCCGAGAGAGATGCTACTTGCCGCACAGTGGACTTTCAGAGGGGTGAGCTGGACAAGAGCGACGAGGAAGTTAAAGAGCTCCAGCGGACCATGGCCAGACTCTCTAAGGAAGCTGGCGAGAAGGACCAGGTGGTGTAGAATTCCTCTGAGTGGGCGATGCGAGCTGAGCAGGAAAGGGCCAACCTCTAGGAGGCTACCGAGAAGCAGCAATCCAAGCTCGAGGTCGCGCTCCACTTCACACAGAGCCGCGTTACTGGGTTAAATGCAAAAATGCAGCAGCAAAAAATGGAGGTCAAGAGCAGGGTTGCGGAGTGGGCGATTCAGTCCATCTTCGCCCTTCAGGCGAAGAACCTTGAGATGGACTTGTTTGATCTTCCCGACGAGTATCGGGATGAGCTCGCATCCCTGGCGCAGGCTGAGGCTGAGTAAGCGGCCCAGGGACCTAACCCGAAAGAACATCCAAAGTATGTCCTAGAGGAGGTCGCACCGGAACAAGAGGGTGACGACTAGCCTGAGAATGGGGATTAGTGGTCCACTCATGTAGCCCCTCCTGATTATGTACTTTTCATTTCAAATAAATAAATACATTGCTTTTTGATAATTTTTTACGACTACTTATATTTGTTCATACCCTTTATTACAAATGAGGTCGCACGCTAACTGGCATAAATTTGTGCAAGCAGAATTACATGTAAAAATGATTACAAAAGATCAAAATTACATTAGCTATTTTCAAAGCTTGCGAAAAATTAAAAATATTTACAAGGAAAAGAAAGAGTTTGGAATTACTGGTAGTATGGTCAGAGATGTTCAATATTCCAAGCTCGCGGTACCTCGGAGCCATTTAGCCTTTTGAGGTGATAAGTCCCTGGTCTTATCACCTTAGCGATGCGGTAAGGCCCTCCCAGTTCGAACCCAAAACTCCTGCACTTGACTCTCGAGTATCGAGAAGAACTTCCTTTAGAATAAGGTCGTCGACCTAGAAGTCTCTTCGCCTGACCTTAGCATCAAAAAACCTCTTCGCACGTTGCTGATAGGCTGCTATTCTGAGTCGAGCCTTGCCGTGATGTTCTTCGACCAGATCCAAACTTGCGTGCATAAGCGCCTTATTGTTGGCTTCGTTGAATAGGTCCCTCCGAAGTGAAATGGTCCTTACCTCTGCAGAGATCATTGCTTCGCAGCCATAGGCTAGCAAAAAGGGAGTTTCTGAGGTAGAGGTTCTCGGAGTTGTCCTGTATGCCCACAGAACTTCAGGGAGGTAGTCGGCCCAATTTTCCTTAGCTGTGCCAAGTTTGGCCTTCAAAGTGTGTTTGATGGTTTTGTTGACAGCATTAACTTGACCATTTGCTTGCGGTCTTGCGACGGAGGTGAATTTTTTGTGAATAACTAGCTGGTCACAAACCTGCTTGAATTCCTCATTGTCGAACTGCTTTCCGTTATTGGATATGAGAGTATGAGGAATCTCGTAGCGACACATGATGTTCTTGAAGATGAAGTCCTTGAGCTTCTTGGTGGTGATCGTGGCCAATGGCTCTGCTTCGACCCATTTGGTGAAGTAATCCACCGTATACTTAACTCCCCCCTTACCAACTGACATTGGATCAATGAGATCGATTCCTCACATGGAGAATGGCTAGGGGCTGGACATGGTTATCAGCTGGTGGGAAGAAGCTCGCGGTATGTTCACAAACCTCTGGCACTTATCACACTTCTTAACAAACTTGTAAGCGTCTTCTTAAATCAGGGGCCAATAATACCCTTGACGAACAACCTTGTTGGCAAGGGATCACGTGGCTGTGTGATTGTTGTAGATCCCTTCATGTATCTCTCTCATGATGTAATCTGCTTCCTCGTCAGTTACACATCGATGAAGAGGGGTGCTAAACCCTCGCTTGTATAGTTGGTCTCCGATAAGCGTGTAACGAGTAGCTCTTGTTCGCAGGACCCTTGCCTCAACTTTGTTGTTCGATAAGGTCTCGTCTCTGAGATAGATAATGATTGGAGTCATCCAGGAAACTGACTCTGCCATATTCACGGCTTGTTCGGTTGAGCTAATACTAGGGCTCTCAATGAACCGAACAGGAATGCTTTTTGGTGCATCTGAATCTAACAATGAGGCTATCCTTGCCAAGGCATCCACCACAGAGTTGTTACCTCTAGGGATCTGTGTGATCGCGAACTGTTTGAACAGCTCAAGTACAGATTTAGCTTTCTTCAGATAGCTAATCATATTTTCTTCCTTGGCTTGATACTCCCCTAAAATTTGGTTGACAACTAGCATGGAATTGTTGTGGATAATGATCGCGGTTGCGCCCATTTCTCTGGCCAAGCACAACCTAGTGACCAATGCTTCATACTCAGCCTCATTGTTAGTCGCTTTAAACCCAAACCGGAGGATTCCATGAATACGAGTCCCCTTGGGACTCAAGAG
The DNA here is from genome assembly GCF_008641045.1 of Pistacia vera. Lineage (NCBI taxonomy): Eukaryota > Viridiplantae > Streptophyta > Magnoliopsida > Sapindales > Anacardiaceae > Pistacia > Pistacia vera. The sequence goes on along the minus strand of NW_022196110.1, from coordinate 786,809 downwards.
AAGAAGACCTGCTCCGACCCTCTTTTTGTTCGACGATCAGCCGACATAAAGACTCCAGGTCGTTAGATTCTAAATAGTTTCCTAATTGACTTCGCTGGCTTGTTGCTCGAGTTCTTTTTCTGAATGATACAAGAATTCTGAGATGAAATTGGCAACAGCCTACCCTTTGATAGTTGCTCTTGGTCTGTAATGGAGATCGAATTGACTCAGTTCCATGGCCCATTTGAGCAATTTACACGATGCCTCCAGTTTCTGGAGGACCTGTCTGAGCGAATAGTTGGTCATTCCATGAACTGTATGGGCGTGGAAGTAAAGTCATAACTTTTGAGAAACGATCAGCATGGCATAAGCCAATCGCTTCATTTCAGAATACTGCATCTCGGCATCCAATAGACGCTTGCTCGCATAATATACTGGCCATTATGTCATGTTCTCTTCCCGAACTAAAGCTGCACTGACCGCAAACTGAGAGACGGACAGGTACAAAAGGAGGATCTCTTGCAGGAGAGGCTTAGACAGAAACGGTGGCTTCCCGAGGTGTTCCTTAATACTTTGGAATGTCTGTTCACACTCGAGAGTCCATTCAAACTTCCTATTGGCCCTGAGTACATTGAAGAATGGCAAGCAGCGATCTGTTAGCCTTGATATGAAGCGATTGAGTGCCGCTATCCGCCCATTGAGGCTCATAACCTGCTTTTTGTTGGTCGGGCTCTTCATATCGAGGAGGGCTTGGATTTTCTTGGGGTTGATCTCTATTCCCCATTGGTTAACCATGTATCCCAGGAATTTCCCCAAGGATACTCCGAACGAGCACTTGAGAGGGTTTAGCTTCATTCTATACTTTCAGAGGATGTCAAACATCTTAGCAAGATGTGCTATATGATCCGAAGTGACATGCGACTTGACCAACATGTCATCTACATAGACTTTTATTGATTTCCCGATCTACTAGGAAAACATTCGGTTAACTAACCGCTGGTACGTCGCGCCAGCATTCTTCAGGCCGAAGGGCATAACTCTACAGCAGTATAGCCCTCGATCTGTAACAAAAGAGGTATGCTCTTCATCCAGCGCATATATTAGAATTTGGTTGTATCCCGAGTATGCGTCCATAAAACTCAGTAGCTCGTATCCGGAGGTGGCATCCACGAGCTGGTCGATTCTCGGTAGGGGAAAACTATCTTTTGGACATGCTTTGTTGAGGTTGGTGAAGTCAACACAAGTCCGCCACTTGTCGTTAAGCTTATTTACCAGAACCGAGTTGGCAACCCAGCTCGGATAGAGCGCTTCCCTGATGGACAAATCTGAAGGAGATTATCCACCTCAAGTTTCAAGGCAGCATATCGCTCCAGATCCATCGCTCTTCTCTTCTAGCGAACTAACTTGGCTTCACCATCGATGTTTAAGGCATGGCAAATGACATCTGGGCTGATTTCGACCATGTTGGCATGCGTCCATGCGAACACATTGATATTTTCTTTGAGGAAGCCGACCAGGTCGCTGGCGAGCTGGGGGTTTAGATTGCTTCCAATCCTCAACACTCTGCTCAGTTCGTTCTGGTCGACTGCACCTCTGATAGGTCCTCAACTAGGCCACTAGAAGGGCATTCCTGAATCCAAGGGTCCATGTTATCCTCGACCGGGCCAGGCTGTGATTCGATCCAGCTGATCGCCATTGCCTGTTTGGGAATGCCGCGGGCGATGCCTTTCCCCTTGCACTTTATCTAAACTGCTTTCACATAGTAGTCAAGAGATGCGCGCTACGATCTGCTCACTTTCCCTATCCCCGTCAGGGTGGGGAACTTCATCTTGAGATGGTAGATCGAAGCGACTACTCGGAAGTTCCTCAGTAGAGGTCGCTTGAGGATATCATTGAAAGCGGATGGGCAATCCATTACCAGGAATTCAGTTATCTTGGTCACTTCGTCAAAGTCACCCAGCGTGACTGGAAGCAAGATCATTCCCTTAGGGATCAGCTGATCCCCGGTAAAACCATAGAGGGGGATTGAGGCAGGTTTCAGGTTGACCTTATCCAAATTCATTCTCTCGAAAGCCGCTTAGAACAAGATGTTCACAGGGCTCCCATTGTCTACCAACATTCTGTGGACATCGTAGCACCCTATTAGGGGCGTAATGACGAGAGCATCATCATGGGGATGATGCAATCAAGCTGCGTCCTTTTTGGAGAAGGTGATCATCTCCTCTTTGCAAACCTTTTGAGGTCGTTAGGCTATGTTCATTGTTAGTGTATATTAGTGTATGTCCTAGAAACCATTCGTGTTGTCGGTTTCAGAGCATTTTGTCTTGTATATATATATATATATATATATATATATATCATAAATAATAGAAGAAAAAGTTCTTCAATTCATATATGTAAATTGCTTCCTTTATTCGGTCATGCATTTAAAATAAAGTATGTATATGAATTGTCCAGATGATTCATTTAATAGGTAAATAAATTATCGAAAAGGGTTCCCTATGGAAGCAATATAAATTTGGGCAACTATATTGTACAGTAGGCATACCGGATGCTTCCGAAAGATATCATGAGTTGATATAAGTACGGATGACGATGATAGTCATGTCACTAGGGCATTGGTATGGATTAACGGTTGGTGAACTGTTTTTCGAACGTGACCGAATAACGACAAATCACTTGGAAAAGCATGTAGTCAATGATTTATCGTTTGGTTATATCAGTGCACGATGTAGTCCTTTGACCTGAGACATTGTAGTCGGATCTGATATGGATGCGTATGGTTCATACGGTGTATAAGTACGAGACTAATCATGTTTCGTACAATAAAGCCTATTTGGTCATGCGTTGTTCATATGCGGAAACGAACGATGGTCAAGAGGGGATCCATTGACTCGGAAATATAGGATCGGGAGTACCGCTGACTCCATCCGGATTCGAGTTCCTAGACGAACATCGATAAATGTCGGAAAACTGAATCTCTGGCCAGAGTCTATTATTAGTCATACAAAAGTAAGTTTGTGATGACAAGTTTCGGACATATTGATCGACAATTCGGTAGAAGATCGAGTTTAGGATTTTGACGTTCCATGAATCCATACTCGATTAGGATATCTCAATGGAGGGACTTTACCTGCATGGTACGTATGATCTGAAATGGGTTCGATGAAGTATTTCTTCATCGTGGTTTAGGGACTATGGCACATTGCTAGATGTTTACCATAGTCGTTGGGCCTCCGGACAGGTTTCCGGATTCATCCAGAACCGGCTCACGGCTAATCCACGGTGGACCTACATGGTCACACCAATAGCCTTGAGAAGTTAGAGAAGGATGAGAGAGAGAAATGATTATCCGAAGAGGGCTAGCACCTTCCGAGGGTAATAACGGGATTTCTATAGTAATAGTTACATAGAAAACAATTTGTGACATTTTAAGGGTTAAAATGGTCAAGCAATAATTAATTATATTTAATTATTATATCTTAAAGTGTTAAGATTAATGAGATGAACAAAAATAACCTTTTAATAGTTAAAGGGTAAAAAGGGTAAATTTATGGGTTGTTAATGTAAACTAGTTTAGTTTACATGGGCCCTTGAATAATATTGATTATTCAAAGGGTAGCATAATAAATTCGTGGGGTCCCTTTATAAAATAAGATTTTATTGGGCTTGGAAGTGAAAAATAAATAATTGCAAAATTGCCCAAGTATATATAAATGCAAAAGGTTGCATTTTTGTTGATAACACACATTGTTCACTCAAAGCAAAACTAAAACTCTCTCTAAAAGCCACAACCACTCTCTAAACCTCTCAAGGTGGTGTTAAAGTGTGGAGGTCTCATTACTTTGAGGCTAATCTTCATCAATCCAAAGCAAAGGAGTAGGTATAATCTCTTTTCCAAGCTTTGTTTTAAAACCGTTTTCTTGAATCCATTTTTTTATGCTTTCTTCTCCATTTCCACCACTCTTCATGCATGCATGTTGTTCTTTCATTCATCACATGAATAGGATCGTGATAGGCTGTGCAAGCATATCTTTCCTGGGCACTTCGCGTGTTTCCCCTAAGGTGTGGTCCCCCGAAGATTATTCCCACGCTACAGATACCCTTGTGATCACGACGCTTCCTGGCCTGTCCCCCTTGATTTTTCTCCCTCATGGGAGCAGAGTCATCAACATACTCTTTGAAATGTCCCTGTTTGATAAGAGCTTCAATGGCTTGCTTGAGAGCTCGGCACTCGTTGGTGTGGTGCCCATTGTCCCTATATTAGCGACAATATTTTTTGCTATTTCTAACTGAATGGGGATTTTTCATGGGCTCAGGCTCTCTTAGCAGATTGGACTCTTCTGACTTGTCCAGAATTGCCCAAACGGATGCATTCAGTGGAGTTTATTAGGTCCTGTCGCGGTCGCAACGAGGAACAGGAGCATTAGCCCATCGACGATCAGCCCTCTTATTCTCCCCCCGACCTGGCATGCTGCCTAACGTCTTGGGGTTGTGGCGGTGGAAGGCTACACGGAGCTCTCAATACGGAGGTATTTCTCCGAGAGGTGGTAAAAACGAGTGAGGGGAAACATCATCCTCGGACTGTAGCTCTTTCCACATATCTGTCTGCGGATGAACTCCCACTATGATGAGAGTCTGAACAGACTCTTCGAGAGTGTGAGCTACTTTGTGGAGCTCTTTGTGGAACCTGTCGATGTAAGATTATAGGGATTCATCCCTTTCTTGCCTTATATTGTTGAGGTAGCTTAAAGGCATTGAGAACCTCCTGTTTGCTTGGAAGTGTCTCAAGAATGTCGAGCTCATTTGGTTCCACGAGCTGATGGATCCTACCGGGAGCGACCTGAACTTGGCGTGAGATGTAAGAGTCACCACCAAGCATCGGCATTTTGCCAATTCAAAGACCTAGTGAAGTTCCATCAGGTCGTTGAATTCATATAGGTGATCCTGCGGATTAGAATTCTCATCGAACGCCCGCATATTGGGCATTTTGAATTTGGATGGGGGAGGGGCAGCTAACACGGCTATGGAAAAGGGAGATGCCTTTGCAACTTGCCCTCACTCATTTTGCTGAGCTTTTAGTTGATCAATAGCTCGCTGCAGCTCTTCGATTTGAGGTAGCAGCGCTACTTGGGGATTACTTTTCGCAATGTGGGTTCGACCCTCACGGTTATGGTTGAGGAATGATCGTAGGTCAAATTCCTCCTCGCCTCTGCAAGCAATTCCGGCCAATCTTGACACATGCTGGCTAGAGCCGTGTGATGGCATTGCATTATTCATGAAACTTTCACGACCTCTAAGGTGGTGCGAACCGACCCGCAGAGTGTGGTCACTTCCCGCACGACGATCGGGGTCGTCATTCTGGTGATAACGGGAATCTTCTCGCCTCGCACTTTTGTGGGAGTGTTCGCGCGATGTGGCATGGGACCGCTCAGGTTGCGACATGTCATCAAGCCTCAATGCCACAGGTATTCTACCTTGGGTGCAGTCGGTGTTCCCTGGAACCTCGGAGCTTCTAGGCCCGTTGTTCGCCACTTGCTTTCCCTTTCATTGATGCGCTGCAGTGCTCATGGCATAGGCGATTCATGTGACTTGCAAGCGTCTTTGGTGGTGGCACCGCCTCATTAGATTGGGGTGGTGTGACTCGGTCCAAGCGGTCCAACCTTCAGTTGACTATTTGGAGAGTATTGTTGAACCTTTCCAGGTAGTTCATGATGGCTGGATCAAGCCGTGAGCTTGAGGGAATATCCCCCGCAAGATCTTGCGGAACTGGGGGTATTTAGGAAGAGGCACCCTCTTGCACCTGGGGGATATCCTCCTCACCATTATGGGGTCGCTTAGATTCGAATCTGAGAGCCATTTGCTGTTGTAGAACTAGTTGGTTAGAGATTCTCCTGATGAAGGATGAATACTAAATCAGGCCCTCCTTCTAGCGCCAAATTGTTGATGCGTGATTTGTTCACCAACCAAACGCACGTGTGAAATACTGAGTTAGCCCAGAAGACACACGTGAATAAAAAAAAATGATAATAAAAGAGATGTGGGACAGTATTTAAAGTGGTTCGGATGCTTTAAGGAAGCAAGTCCTACGTCCACTGATGTTGTATTAATGACAGCGATCAGGTTGCGCTCAGTGAGCTGATTTTACAAATGATTGAGAGAGAGAGTATATGTTGTTTCTTTTGAGAGATTAGCTAATCCCCAAAATGAGAGAGGAACTCTCAATTTATAGTGGGATGGATTAGGTTAATGATTACTAAATCTGTGATTTTGTGGGATTATCTGTGCAAATCCTTCTTTATATCCCATAGCCCACTTCGTAGAGTGATTTACGCGATTTGCTGCAGAGATTGGACACGTGGGAGCTCTCTAGCTTCTGGCCAGTCTGACATGCACCCACTGCTCTGACAAAAGTATGATGCTCATGTCATCACGCGATGTGGCCTTGTCTGAGTGGTTGCAATTCTACCTAGGCTCTGACTTTTCATGCTGACTAGACCTTGCGTCAACCCTACTTTTTCAGGCATAACAGAAAAGTTCTGAAAGTATCCACTCAATAGCTGGAGTTGAACTATCCCCTGTAGCTACAAGCATGTCCTGATCATATTCATTTCATATATATATAGATATATATATATAAAGGATATTTATTCTTTTAGTTATCCCATATATAAAAAACTAGCTTTATCAGTGTTTGAAATTCTTTGTTTGGAAATTATATTATAATGATTTTTTTTTTTTTTTTAAGGAATAAAAATGTAATCAAGCAATGGGAATGAAATAATGATGGATATTTCTATTAACTGTTTAAATTCCTTCTCTATTAACAGCTACGCTACTATTTAATTTTATGATATATACGAGAACGATGAAAAAGAAAATTTATTTTAACTAATTGATATTTCTTTTATTTTCTTAGTCCTCGTAGAAGTTGAAGTTGATTGGCATAAAGATACTTTGTAAAGAGAGGAAGAACAAATTACTGAAATCTAATCGGAGAAAAATAGGGATGAGGAAAAGCAAATTCGATTTTATGAAAAGGAAGAACGTGACTGAAATCTAACTAGAGAAAAAAATATGGATGATGGAGTACAAAAAAAAATTATGAAGAAAAATATTAAAAAATATTTTTTTATTTTTTTTATTTTTTTTATATCAATTAAAGGCTTACCCGACCGTTAATTTCAAGACCTTGGGAGAACGTTAATTTCAAGACCTTAAAAGATTAATTGAGATAAGTGCAAACTCGCCCAGACATACTCGGAGTACCCAAAAAAAAAAAAAAAAAGGGTAATTTTGTGGTGCGGAAGAGCCAATTCAATTTTATGTGTACATGGTTTGTGGTCACCTTGTTGTTTTTCCTTTCTTCTTATAAGGTTTTCACGTTAAAAGATTCAGTATCTTGATTTGGTTATGGTTGTCTTAATTTATTTGCTTATTTGATTTGCCTTCGCTTATTTTTGATTGAGTTTATGGCAACTCCAAACGAATACAACATGCACAGAAGGAAATGAAATTTCTCACTACTTGATTATGTGAAAACTCATTTCTAACCTTGGGAAAAATTGATCAACCGACATAAAAGTTCATTTATTTATATATCTAGGATTTATTAATATCATACAACTGAATTCTCCACAGGTATTCTATTACTCTATTTTAAAACCGGGACCAGACCGGCCGGTCTGACCGGTTAGACTGGGACCCGGCCTTACCTCCGATCCGAGTTAACGTAAAAACCGGAAACAACATAAACCTGCTTTGGACCGCTAATAGACCGTCGAAACAGTAAAAACTGCCGGTCTGACTGGTTTGGAGCTTAAAATGGTTCACTATTTTGGGTTAATCTAATCCCTAATTCCTAAATCAGATTTGTAGCATCGTTTTATTCTCTATTTCATTAAGCCAGTAAGCATTCTTTCATTTCATTTCATTTTCTTACTCTAAAATCTATCATATAAAGAAGAAGAAGTAAGGGGAGAGGAAAGAAAATGAAAGAGAAGAGGAGACAAAGAAGAATAGAGGAAGGAAGAAGATTAGAAGAAAGAGGAGGAGACGAAGACGAATAGAGGAAGGAAGAAAGATTAGAAGAACGAAAAGAGAAGACGAAGAAAGAGAGGAAGGAAGAAGAAAGAGAAAAGAGAAAAAAATTATTGGCAAAAAGGGAAAAGGGGTAGAAGAAGAAAGTGACGAGGAGAAAGAGAAAAAATGAGAAAAATGAAATTGATGGGGAGAGAGAAAAGAAAAGAAAAGATGAAAGTGATGGGGAGGAAAAAAAAAAATTAATAATAAGAGTGGTAAGTTATTTTAAATATACAGATACTCATGTACAAGTTATTTCAAATATATAGGGATTTATGTGTAAATTTATGGGTTTTTAAACTTATAAGGACTGAAAAATTATTTAGAGATTTGTCTGTTGTATACCGGTTAGATCGACCGGTCCAACCGATTAAACAGATCAACCCGAAAACCAATCCCTTGACAGAGTCAAGGAACGGTTTGGTTTTTAAAACAATTTCTAAGTTAAAGATCAATTATTTATTTAGAGGCCCCAAGCAACATTATCATTTGTTGAGGCGATCTGTAGGAATAGCTACAAGAGGCTTCTTTTCCAGAGGCTCTAGCCGCATTATCATCAGTTAAGACGATAAGTAGGAATAGCCAAGAGATGTTTGGCTCTAGGAGTTACAAGACCGAACTCCTCAGTCATGTCCAATTCACTTGGCAACATCCCATTAGGAAGCTCCCAATCAAAGCAATGTACAAGTTGTGCCAACACTATCCTCACCAAAGTGAGTCCCAATTGCATTCCAGGGCAGCTTCTGCGGCCAGAACCAAATGAAAGAAGCTGAAAGTTGTTGGAGTTGTCGACTACTTCAGCATTAATGGGTAACGGAGACGCACTCGGGGGTCCCGCTGCCCGGTCAGTGGGCGGGGGTCGCGGGGGCAGCGCCCCCGAGCCCGTAGGCGGTTTTGGGCTTTTCCTTTTAAGTTATTAATTCCTTTTTGGGTTGGGCTTAGGAATAGGAATTCTTGTAAAACTAGGTTTAATCTCTTAAACCTAGTAAATAAACATACTTTTCTCTTGTTATGAGTGAGAGAACAATTCATTCATTGTAAACGAGAGAGGTGAGGCATATTGCAATAATATTGACTCAGCTGGACGTAGCCCACATTGGGTGAACCAGGGTAAATCGCGCGTATTATTTTCTTTGTTTACTGTTTGTTTTGTTTAATTATTATTATTTTGTTCCTGTTGCTTCTCTATTTCGTTCAAAAGTCACGGCCACGAAGATCGATTTTACTCCCAACAAACCTTTCTGGGAAAAACTTCTCAGGATCAGTCCAAGCTTCAGGATCTCTTCCAATCGCCCATATGTTTATTAAAATGCGTGATTTTTTTGGTATGTGGAAGCTGTTTACCGTGCAATCTTCCATGGATTCATGAGGGAGTAACAAAGGAGCCACAGGATAGAGCCTCAAGGTTTCTTTCACAACCATATCCAAGTATTCCAGGCTTTCCAAATCTGATTCTTCAATCATCCTGTCTAGTCCCACAACATTTTCCAATTCTTTCTGTACTCTCTTCATTGTTTCAGGATGCTTCATGAGTTCTGAAAGTGTCCACTCGACGGTGGTTGCTGAAGTGTCCACTGCAGCTGCAATCATATCCTGATCATATCCATGGAAACAAAAGACAATTTTCAGATTTAGAAATACACCGACATAAACTGAATTTCAAGACACCAAAATGAAACAAAAATTACGAAGATTATGGCTTTGATATGCTCTCGATCAATTTTGTATTTGGTTTCTTCTGATCCCAAGAAGCTCAACATGACATCAACAAAGTCCTTGGTTCTTTTTTCATCCTTGGATTGAACATGCTTATCAATAATCTTTTCAAAAAAAGCATCAAACACCTTGGAAACCGCCTTCATTCGCTTGGTCAACCCCTGGAGATCAAGTGAAGCAATTTGAGGAATGTAATCACCCAAGTTAGGAGTGGCTAGTGAAACCATAACCTCTTGGATTATTGCTTTGAATCCCCTCTCATCAAACTCCTCATCTGCATATTTCTTCCCAAACACCATTCTACAACTCATTTCTGCATTAAGAGACGAGACCTTGGAACTAAATCAACAGCAAGACCAGCAGCGGCACCTGCTTTTATCGATTCTATCAAGAGATTGAGCTCCTCTTTTCTCATATCTTGGAAAGAATTGATCTTAACACTGCTAAGAAGTTCCAGGGTGCACATCTTGCGCATGGTGCGCCAATAAGATCCATACTGAGCTAAGGTGAGGTTCTTTTGGCCATAATTAATATGCTTTGAAGTCAAAAGATGAGGCCTGCTAGCAAAAACAAGATCATGAGTCTTAAGAAACTGCTCAGCTGCTTGAGGTGATGATACGACAATTGTTGGAATAAAGCCTAAGCGTAGGAACATGATGGAGCCATATTTTTTTGGAAAATTGATGAAAATCTCTGTGAGGAAACTTCCCCAACAAATGCATACATCCTAAAATGGGGAACCCTCTTGGACCAGGAGGTAATCTCTTATTATTTGTATTTCTAGCTGTCCATTTTTTCAGGAAGACAAAGAGTGGAGCAAGTGCAAGCACAAACCATGTCCAAGACATGATCAAGTATGCCTGCATTCACGATATTGTGAGTCAGATGACTAAAATAGAGAGTAACAACGATAAACTCAAGTTTAAAAACAAACCCAAGTGAATTCTATTCACACTCATCTCTTAGTTTTATACACTCAAATCCTACTTCGGCTCTTGATTTTTTTTGCAAGAGCTCACCACAATCAGTACTAGGGGTGAGCGGTTCCGGGTACCCTGTACTTTTCCGGGGAACCGGAACCGGAACCGCACAGTACAGGTTCCCAAAAAAAGGAACCGAAATCGGAACCGCACAGTACAGGTTCTTCAATTCAAGGAACCGGAACCTAAAATGCAGGTTCCGGTTCCTTTCCAGGGTACCCTGTAAAAAAATCAATTACCCCCCTACTAGTTTAAAAAATAAAAAAAACACCTTATAAGTTTACAAATACACCCCTAACAAATTTTCGCTATTCATTCATTTGTGTCCAATGTAACTCATAACCTGTAATCTCTAAGCAACGCTTGAATTCAATCAATTCATCACAATTCACATAAAATTCGTCAATCAAAACCAAAACACAAACAATTATTCATCACAATTCACATAAAATAACTTCACCAAAATCATTTAAACAAACAACAATATAGAAAGTTAGAAACTATCACCAGTTTTTATTCTTCCACTAATTTCAATCACTACAATTATAAAACTACAAACAACCCAAAAAGCATAACATGAGTACGACCCATGTCTAATGCTCCAAATTAGGCATGGATGTTCCTTCGTCAAGTGATTGAAGTCCAATCATTTCTACAAATAAACACGAAAGCAATTAGTAGCTTCAAAAAGTAAAAACATTAAATAAATTTTTTTACTATAACTTAAATAAATTTAAGAGATAAGGATAGGCGAAAGAAGGAAACAGAGAAGAAGACGGCAAGTTTAGAGGCCAGAGAGAATGGAGAGGAGGAGAATTTCTGAATTTGTCAATTTGAGATACCCTAATCGAATTGGGGCATTTTGCTTTGTTTGTATTGTAAATGTAAAATTACAAAGGTACCCTATTCTTTATACTAATTACTAGCATTGCCATTTGCCACTTGCCAAGGGTCTTTTGATAAGTTTAAATTATTAATGTTTATATTATTTTATAAATTTATTAATTTAATGTTATAATTGTTAATTGGGTATTTATAATATACCAAATATATTAGTAAATTTAATATTAGAAACAAGTAATGTTATAATTAAATAAGTGATCATACTACAATTTAAATTGTAATGTTTAATATTAATGTATCAACTACAATGTAATTGTAATGTTATAATTAATAAGTAATACTATTTATTATAATGTGATATTATAATTAATTAAATGTTAATCATTTAATTAAGTATTATATATTGTTTATAATATATGTTTATATTAATTAAATATCTACCATAATTTATATAAATGTTTAATTATAAAATTATAATAATTCGATTAAATATTGTGCAAATTAGTAAATTACTAATGTTTATAATATAATGTCATAACAATTAAGTAATTATTTAATTATGTATGTTATATTAATTATATGATCATATTATAAATATATAATGTAATGTTATAATGAATTAAGTAATCATACTACAAATCTATAATTTAATATTATAATTAATTAAATTTCAAATCATTTAATTAATATACTAATGTTTATAATGGAAGTTTATAATTGATTAGTAATCTATTACAAATATACAAAGTAATATTATAATTAATTAATTTTTAATCGTTTAAATTAAGTAATGTAATAGTATAGTAATTACTAATGTTTATAATGTAATGTTATAATTCTAACTAATTAAGTAATTATGTAATCATTTAACTATATAATGCTATAATTAAGTAATGATCATAATTAATGTAATATGATATATTATAATTTAATTGAGAATTATTTAACTAAAATGTAATGCTTAATTAATGTTTATAAGGTAATGTTATAATTAATGAATTTCTTATCATTTATTAAGTATTGTGCTAATGTTTATGTAGTAAATTAGTATTACTAATGTTTAAAAGTAAAAATCATAACTCTAATCAATTAAATAATATTTAATTTAATGTTATATAATTATTGATCATATTATAAATAGTATAATGTATGAATTAAATAATCATACTACAAATCTATAATTTAATATTATAATTAATTAAATTTCAAATCATTTAATTAATATACTAATGTTTATAATGGAATGTTATAATTGATTAAGTAATCATATTACAAATATACAAATAATGTTATAATTAATTAAATTTTTAATCGTTTAATTAATAATGTAATAGTATAGTAAATTACTAATGTTTATAATGTAATGTTATAAATTCATAACTAATTAGTAATTATGTAATCATTAACTATATAATACTATATAGTAAGTGATCTAATATAATGTAATATGATAATATTATAATTAATTGAGTAATTATTTAACTATAATGAATGCTAATTAATGTTTATAATGAATGTTTATAAGATAATGTTATAATTATAAATTTCTTATCATTCAATTAGTATTGGCTAATGTTTATATAGTAAATTAGTAATTACTAATGTTTAAAATAAATCATATACTCATAATCATTAAATAATTATTAATTATGTAATGTTATATTATTATATGATCATATTATAAAGTATAATGTAATGTTATAATGATTAAATATCACTATAAATCTATAATTTAATATTATAATTAATTAATTTCAAATTATTGGATTAATATACTAATATTCATAATAGAATGTTATAATTGATTAAGTAATTATATTATAAATATATAAGATAATGTTATAATTAATTAAATTTTTAATCTTTAATTAGTAATGTAATAATATAGTAAATAGTAAATTACTAATGTTTATAATGTAATGTTATAAATTCATAACTAATTATGTAATTATGTAATCATTTAACTATGTAATGCTATAATTAAGTAAGTGATCATATATTAATAATATAATAATATTATAATTTATTGAGTAATTATTTAACTATAATATAATGTTTAATTAATGTATATGATGAATTTTTATAAGGTAATGTTATAATTATTATTTCTTACATTTAATTAAGTATTGCTAAAGGCTAATGTTTATGTAGCAAATTAGTAATTACTAATGTTTAAAAATATACATAACTCTAATCAATTAAGTAATTATTTAATTATATAATGTTATAATTAATTATATAATCATACTATAATGTAATGTTATGGTGAATTAACTATTAAATATCACTATAAATTTTTAATGATATTATAATTAATTAATTTTTAATCATTATAAGTTTGTACTAATGTTTAAATAAGTCAATTAATTCAGTAGTAATCATTATATAATATGCTATATATTAATTATACTATAAATCAATTAAGTAATTTATAAAATTATAATTAATTAAGTAATCATTTAACTATAATGTATGTTATAATTGATTAAGTTGTATTTAACTAGTAATAAATTTATAATGTTTATCAATTTATCATTATAATTAATTAATTCTAATTTATTATAGATATACTTAGAACCTGATAATTGAAGTAAATAACTAAATATATTATTACTCAATCAATATACTATTTTATTCAAAAATAATTCTTTAATAACATTAAAATGTAACACTTTTAATTGGATCATAATTCCAATTTTTCACTTAATTGATCAAACTTTAATATTAAGTATATATATATTAAAGCTTTTAATATGGTGTAATTTATATGTAATAATAATTGTATTCGTATATTATTTAATTAGGTTATTCTAAAAATTAAACTTTTTCCATTTTAATTTTTTTTAATGTAAAATAGAAACTCCCCATTATTTACATTTCACAAATATTTCATTATAGTCCCAGTTCCAAAATAGGTTCTAACTAGGTTCCAAAAACAGGTTCCAATATAGTTCCAAACAGGTTCCAAACAGGTTCCAACAGGTTCCAAATTTCCAAAACAGGTTCCAAAATAGGTTCCAAACAGGTTCCAAAACAGTTCCAAACAGGTTCTAAAACATTTCCAAAACAGGTTCCAAAACAAGTTCCAAACAGGTTCCAAAACAGTTTCCAAACAGGGTACCCCCTACAGGTTCCAAACAGGGTACCCTTTTTACAGGTTCCAGTTCCGGTTCCGGTTCCTCCGGGGGTAAGAACCGGAATCGGAACCACACAGTAGCGTTCCAAAATTGAACCGGAACCTACCCGCACAAGTGCAGGTTCTGGTAGTTTCCGGTTCCGGTTCCGGTTCTTACCCCCGTTCCGGTTCTACCCGCTACCCGTACTCACCTCTCAATCACACATTTCACTGTTTCCGATTTAGATCGTACAATTTGTCTGTTATTAATAGAGGTGGAAACGAACAAATTGCTTATGATGAAGTATAGTGTCCATACTTTATTTCGGGGTCTACATCGTAAACTATAGAGATGGTATCGGCCATGTTGTCCACTCAGGTTTGGTGATCCCAAATCAATTTCGGACACTTTTGCAGAACATGTATGTCACATGTTAGATTCAATCGATTTATAATTAGAAAGCTTCGCAATATGATACTTTTGTATAACGAATGAATGATCTCTCTTAGATCTATAACGAGAATGCTGTCCAATGATCGGCTCTTGTAGGGGTTTAATACCCTTTTCTCTTTGTATTCTTTCATTTTTTATTTTTTTTAAAATAAAATTATCGTTTTACCGAAAAAAAAAACCTTACAACCCGAAGAGGTAACCCTGTCCCCAATAGTCCAAAGAGAAAAATGAATCTTTAGATATTTCTGAACATTTATAACATTACACAATATGATATAAAAATTTATAACAGCTACTAAATAAGAAGTTGTATAGTGGCTACAAACTGCGATTTTACATTGTCATGTTAATTCGATAAATGTGAATTATGACTTTCATGAATATTTGATTTAAAATCATGTTAAATTTGATCGACTAATAAAAGCATTCCACATCATAACTTGTGACATGCATATATGACAATAATAAAAACATGATCTTTTTGATACTATGTATCTATTATCTTCAATAGCTAATTTGCCAATCTTTCGGTTGATCTCTTCTTTAAAATCACATAACGCTACCTTT
This sequence comes from Pistacia vera, assembly GCF_008641045.1. NCBI lineage: Eukaryota > Viridiplantae > Streptophyta > Magnoliopsida > Sapindales > Anacardiaceae > Pistacia > Pistacia vera. Next base: position 771,073 of record NW_022196110.1, on the reverse strand, counting down.
TTTTTTCTATTGCCCCTTCTCTTCTACTATTTAGGGATGGTTCAGTCAAGGGTAATTTTAGATCCCGGCGGTGGGTTGGAATATACCGTTACCTGGTGTGTTAGAAAGTTTAAAGTAAACATTAGTACAGTCATCCGTTGTCTCCTGCTTGCGGCGGCTGTGTACTGTATATGGCAGAAAAGAAACCAGCGATTCTTCAAGGGCATGGCTAAACACCAATGGGTTGCACATCATATTGTAGAGTGTTGAGGCTCGTTTGGGCTTAGATTTAAGGATATGCTCGGGTCCGAAGAGTTATGAGGCGTGGCCTGCCTAGGAGCTGCTTAGTGGAGAGGCCTAGTGGAACTAACTGATCCTTGTCTTCTTTTGCTTGTTTTTGGTAGCGCTTTGGCGTGGTGTGGGTTGAGATTTGTTTGGGCTTCCTTGCTGGGGTTACTCTTTGCAGGTATCAGTCATCTGTCCCAAGTGCTTCTTTGAGGATGTGGTGCTGTTATGACTATGATACCAGCAATTGTGGCTGTGTCCTTGGTGGGAGATTATGGTGTGCTGCTGAGTTTGGGCATGGAAAGTGCCCCCATGCCCAGGTGGGGCAGCAGCAAATACAATTTGATTGGGTTTATGTTTGCTATCCTTATGCTGTCCGCCTTTTGTGTGATGCTGTTTATGTAAATTTGTACAGAAAGGGATGGTGTTGGTTATGGAAAGCCTAGTGCTGTACGACGGGGACTGGGGCTGCATGCGCCTCTTTCTCCTATTTCTTGTGGGCTGTTTGTCTGATCTGGTGCGTGGCTAACCACCGCAATGCTAGCGGTTGGTCGGAGAGCTTAGCTGGTTTGTCTTGGCCTTTTGGTCCCCTTGTTGCGTTGTGGAGTGATCTGGGGTGCTGGGTTTTGATTAGTGCCAACATGCTGATGGGTTTTCGGCTGGCAGCTTGTTGGTCTTATCATGGGCGGTGTTTTTGGGCTTTGGACATATGGCAGATGGGACTTTGTGGTTTTTTTTCTTCTGCACTGAGATGGATGCTTGATTTCTCGGCTGGCTGGCTCGTAGAAGCTGGCAGGTTGATGCGGTTTCTGTCTCACACGCATTGGGTCTGTGCTGTGCTGATTTGTTCTTGAAGTTGTGGGCTGTGCTGCGCTATCTTGGAGGTGACGATCTGGCAATTTGGTCTTCTGCAGTTCCTGTGCTGTGCAGGTAGTTTTTGCAGGTTGATGGCGGTTTTGAGGGCCGCTGTGAGGTAGGTGTTGCTGGGTTTTGACGGCTGTTTTGTCCTTCTGCAGGGTCCGCTGCTGCTGAGTTTTTTTTCTTCCCCTTCTGGTGCGCTGCTGCCGGGCTTCTTCCATCTGCTGGGTCGTCTCCTTTTGCTGGTGATCTGCTGCTGGCTGTTTCGGTCGCTGGGTTGTTTCTGCCTGCTGAATTTGCTTTTTAGCAAGCTTGGGATATTTGTATCTTTTGTTTGGTTGGGTGCCCTTGGGGCTTTGGGCAGTTTTTTGAGCTCTGGCTTGGGTGAGGGCTTGTAAAAAGCCTCCCTAGTTAGTTTAATTAGGGAGTGGGCTGATTTTTATTTTTTTTATTTTTTTATTTTTATTTTTTTTTCCTGTTAAAGGATTGCATATCCTTAGTCTCTTTGTTCTATTGGGGTGAGCTTTTCCTCGTTTGTTCCAGGGTAGCTTTGTTTCAGGTTTTTCTCGTCTTTAGGTTGTATTTCTTTACTCTTTTATAAAATTATCAATTAATGAAAAAGAATTAAATATTACCAAAGGATCATGGGATATCATTATTATTATTTTTTACATAAATTTTGAGCCTTTTGGATTAATGTATATACTTTGAATGATTAAACAAAATCAACAAAGAATACAAAGTCAAACAAAAATTACCATGATTATGGCTTTGATATGCTCTCGATCAATTTTGTATTCGGTTTCTTCTGATCCCAAGAAGCTCAACATGACATCAACAAAGTCCTTGGTTCTTTTTTCATCCTTGGATTGAACATAATCTTTTCAAAAAAGGCATCAAACACCTTGGAAACCGCCTTCATTCGCTTGGTCAACCCCTGCAGATCAAGTGAAGAAATTTGAGGAATGTAATCACCCAAGTTAGAAGTGGCTAGTGAAACCATAACCTCTTGGATCATTGCTTTGAATCCCCTCTCATCAAACTCCTCATCTGCATATTTCTTCCCAAACACCATTCTACAACTCATTTCTGCATTAAGAAACGAGACCTTGGTACTTAAATCAACAGCAAGACCAGCAGCAGCACCCGCTTTTATCGATTCTATCAAGAGATTGAGCTCCTTTTTTCTCGTACCTTGGAAAGAATTGATCTTAACACTAGTAAGAAGTTCCAGGGTGCATATCTTGCGCACGGTGCGCCAATAAGATCTACACTGAGCTAAGGTGAGGTTCTTTTGGCCATAATTAATATGCTTTGAAGTCAAAAGAAGAGGCCTGCTAGCAAAAACAAGATCATGAGTCTTAAGAAACTGTTCAGCTGCTTGAGGTGATGATACGACAATTTTTGGAATAAAGCCTAAGCGTAGGAACATGATGTAGCCATATTTTTTGGAAAGTTGATGAAAATCTCTGTGCGGAAACTTCCCTAACAAATGAACGCATCCGAAAATCGGGAACCCTCTTGGACCAGGAGGTAACCTTTTACTCTTTGTACTTCTTTCCCAATTCAATGATTATAGCAAGAAGAAAAGAGCAAAGACTATTGCAAGTGAGGTCCATGTCAAAGACATGATTATGGTGCAATGTTTTTCCTAAACTCAAGAGGAGGAGCTGCTGCAAATAGTGTAGTCAGTGGTTAGCTATATATAGAATGTGACGGTTGGTTAACTGATTCTAATAAACATTATAATATAAGTTTATACATATTTTAATACAAAAGAAAATATGTTTTAATTTTTCCCTTTTAGTAATTCTCAGGTACAGAGATTATAAAATTTGTAACGTACATATTAAAAGGGAGTAACTAATCACTAGCTTTGATTTTTCATTAATTTTGCTTAGTTTTCTACTTTGGCTAGGCTGTACTTGTGTTACTTTTCCTAGATTAAGCTACTTCGGTAAAGCTCGAGTATCGAGATACTCAACTCAGCTCGGCTCATATATATCCTAGACACAACCAATAATGTTATGGAGTCAAGCACATGTTTATTTCATTTGATGAATAATAAATAATTCGTAATAAACAAATATAATTTGAATTATATATGTTTATGGCAGTTTGTGGTTGAGAAATATTAATTTACAGGAATGCTTTTCTAGAACTACATGGCCTCCACTGAGATTTGAAAATTCAATAAAAGCCCTTCATACAATTAATTCTCTTAAGCTTCCTTTTTAACCTTTTTAGAATATCATGGATTCTTAACTTTTAATTATTTATTTTACATTAAAATACATGTTTATTTTTATTTTATTTTCATGGAATTTTTATGAATACTAAACCAAAGATTCGACCGATCGTCATATTGATCAGTTATCTCCATATAAGTCGGTTATTATAGTTTCTCACATGCATAATTTAATAATCTTTTGGCTCCGTCGACAGATGGCAAGTAATTAAAATTAATTATTAATATTGTTACTACAATAAATTAATTTTGAAATTTTCATTTTTTAAGGTATAAGAATTCTAGTATGATATTTTTATAGTATTTATAAAGAAATAATTGTTTTTATATAACTTTTTTAAAATGTTAATTTTTTTATAATGCCGCCTCTCCCTTCAATTATTTTTGAGCCACCCCATTGGTTATATAAAACAATTAAGAAAAAAGTTAGAGAAGCAGTTGTGAAAGTTATGTACGTTAATTAATTTATGTAATATATTACATTGTATTTGGTTCGACGTGATATAAGATTAATCATGTAATCTTTGTTTAATTTTTAAGATTCCCTCGTTTGGTTATCAAGTAATAAAATATTACGTTATCTTTTATTGCAAATAGTGTTTATTATTGGTAATATTGAGGGTAATCAGATTACCTTCCCAAGGGTTGTTAGTATAAGATTATCGAGGTAATCTAAATTTTGACCATATTTTGCCCTTAATCTTTTATTACTTTGAACACATTTGTCCTTATATATACCAAATAACAATTACCCGAACCCCTTACATTTGAAAATATAACTAAAACAACCACAAAAAAGTTTAAAAGTTAACAAAATACCCCCAACAACCCTAGACCACCGCTGGCCGCCGGCGAAAGTCATCATTTTGTGGCAAGACTGGCGGGGTCTTGGAAGTCGTATGCTAGTAAACGACCAGATCTGGCCATTTCACGGCCAAAGATGTGGCCGTAAAACGCCATAGATCTAGCCGTGAAAAGGCCAAATCTGTGGCCATACAACCATATTCGCGGCCAGATGTAGCCCTTTTTTGCCATGGACCTTTGATCCATAGCCGAATTAGGCCTTACCAATGCACGACCAACCAGATTCGCCTGATCGTGCGCCATTACAGCGGCTGCCGGCAGTGGCAGCTGGCTATCAGCAGTGGCTTGGGTGGGTGGGGGTGATTTTGCTATAAATTAAAGTTTTATATGGTTGGGGTGTTTTAGTAAAATTTCAAATATAGAGGGTTAAAAAAATAATAGAATAGAATAATAATAAAAATAATATTATATTATTATTTCGAAAGAAGGACAATTTAGTAATTTATATAACATATCCACTCATTTATCCTCCCAACCGAACATATTATTATAACATACCTATCAATTTATTCTAACCAACCAAACACATTTCTCAAAAGATTTCTTGATAATCTATCTTTTCAGTAATACAATATTTCCTTATAATATAACATTTCATAAACTAAACGCACCCTTAAAGCAGTTGTGAATAATATGTAATTAATTTGTGGTGATGAAAGACTTCAAAGTTATAACAAAAGTGTGATTAATGTTTTTTATTTATTAAGATCTTTTTATGATTTAAGTTTTTCATCTGATGAGTAAAGCTATAAGAGGTACCGCTTCGAACACCTTTTTTTTTTTTTTTTTTTTTATAAATAATTGAGGTATCTGAATCAGTTTATGTATATTTCGACTAATTCTCATGGAGAATTATCCTATAGCAACTGACCACCACGACCCTTAAGCAAATCATAAGTAAAAGCACATACTACCTTTACGCCTAGTTGAGAATTGAGTGTTCGAACACTTTTGGTTTGAGGGCGTGACACATATTGTAAAGAATTTTTAGTTAAGGTAAATTAAATCAAACTTGAAAGCTACGTTTAGCATTAAATCATATTACATAACGACTTCACAGTAAATGCTTAAGCTTTATTAAAAGCATAAGATTAAAATATTCTCTAACATAACCAATCTTGTTGGTGATATATATCTGAATTTTTTTCTATTAGCGTTTGATGACGGTAATAAACGAGGCAATAACATTTAAAAGAATATTGACATCAACAACCGTGTTTAAATATATACAATGATCTTATTGGTGATTTTTATGTATTTATTGTTTCAAATAAGTTTTAGAGTGGTGTTATTTAAGCTACACTAAATCTCTTTCTAAGCCCCAATAATAATTAAATTCATTTTAAAAATTAAAGTTATAAATATACTATATTTCATTCCAAAATTGCCATTCTCTAATATTTTTTTTCTAAATTTCTTCGTTAACCCCATCATTCCTATTTTTTATCCTAAGTTTAATTCTAGTCGCCATTTTTTTTTTTTATTTGAGAAAATTGCTTTCTTATACTCTAGTATTTTTATTCAATTAAAGTTCAACTTCCATGAGAATTAATAACAATTATTATGGGATGAATGTTAAAATATTTAAAAAAAATTATTATTATTGGGACATAGAAAGAAATTTGGTGGGACTTAAATTACAATAATACTCTTAGTTTTATTAAGGAAATGCTTTGATTTGATTTTATTTTTTTGTAAAACCTAAAAGAGGTTTTCTTGACCCCGTAAGGTTTAATCAAATAACAAAGTTCTCATGATATTTCAGAAATAACAAAAACTCCTTTATTGTTAGTTAGTTGTTAGTGTACCGTTGATATGTGAATGAATATTTACTTAATTTGTCCATCTATCATTTATTTTAACACCAAAAAATTAACAATAGGAAAAATTATGTCATTTCTCTAACTACATCGAATTACTGTTATTTAATTATACAATAAGGGGATTATGTTATTAACCCTAAATATTACAACTATAAAAATATATCTATTCATCAGTAAGAGATTGAGTGAATTTTTATAGCAATGACAAAAGCACCTGCAAATTTTTACTTCTTCGCGAAACCAAACTGTGTTTATTTTATAATTTTATTTTTGTTTTTCAACCACTTGAAGTAAAAATTTAGAGTGCCTTTGGGATTGTTGAACATTAATCAAGAGTTATTCTAGCAATGCGCGTTGGTCCTTATAGATGGCCCTATTAGGATCGGAGTGAATTGATTTGACGTCCAGAGTAAATTGATTTGACGAACAAAAATGATATGTACACTGAAAGTTAGCATTGAAATTTTGCACCGATATACATGATACTTGACTGGGACATCGCCACGTAGACTTCCGTAAATAGACTACCGTCCAACATTTTTGAACGGCCATTCATTTAAAAATGGATGATGGTCCAGAAAAAATATTTAAAAATAAATTAAAAATTAATGGACCACCATCTAAATACTAGAGACGGGCGTCTATTTAATACGGACAACCATCCAAATAAGCACACTAGATGGACGTCAGTCCATCTATTGTGGACGGCCTAAGGACGACCGTCCACATGAGATGGACTCCATCTAGTGTTAATTTTTTTTTTAAAAACATAATTGTAAAATAAAAGTGCACATAATATGGATGTCAGTCAATCTTCATTGTTGACGACTGTCCCTTGTATATGGATGACCGTCCACATGAGATGGACTGGCGTCCATACTGTTAACTCAAAATAATAAAAACATAAATTTAAAATAAAAAGAGACTGGTTTCTGGATTGTTGGGTTCCAAAAAACGCAGAACAACAGAAACACCATATTTGCTGCCATTAAAGCCACATTAACTGCCACCGTTATTCATTTGTTCGTCTTCATCGTCTGGACTCCGGCTAGACTACACAGTTGGTACCACCTGTGAGTATTTTTTGTTTTGTACTTCATTTCGTAGTAGCTTTTCGTTCATTGAAGAAAGTTGAAAACTGTAATAATTTGTTGGGTTATTATTTGGCTGGGCTTTGCTTGGTAGAAGCCCTAATAATTTGCATGTTAATTGGTTGTGCAATAATGCTATTTTTATTGATGAATGAGGCATATTTAATTGGTTGTGCAATAATGCTATTTGTATTGATGTGAATTTGGTTATTGGTTTTGCAAAAATGTGAATTTGCATCAAAACTCTTCCAGAATTTTTGTTGCGTTATTTGCATTTTTGTTGCGTATTGCTTGTTGGTTAGAGTGTGAAATTGGCAGGGAGTTCCATCAGTAAGAAGCGGTATAAGGGGCATAAGGATAAAAGATGGCAGGAGGTGTGAGTGGCATGTGAGCATGTGTTAGTGGTGGTTGGTTAGGTGATATTGTAGTGTGAAGAGTAAGTGTGCTAGGGAGGGAATAATTCAATTAGTAGAATTAGCATATTAAGGAGTGTGATTTTAGGGAAAGGAGAGCAGATTATTAAGTAGATATAACCATCAACTCTAAACAAAAAGTTATAACCAAAACCCTTCAATTTATGATTAATTTATAGTCATTGAATCTTGATTTCTCACCAACACTCAGCTAAAACATCACATAAATTAAAGATCCGTCAATTAGAAATCACCAAAGCAAGAACTTACCAACTCTAAACAAAAAGTTATAACCAAAACCCTTCAATTGATGATTAATTTATAGTCATTGAATCTTGATTTCTCACCAACACTTAGCTAAAACATCACATAAATTAAAGATCTGTCAATTAGAAATCACCAAAGCAAGAACTTACCATCATCTGAGTTAGTTGTAGCTGCTATGATCCATAGTATGGTCACCTCACCTCTTAATCATCAGCTTGCATTACACATGCAAACTTCTTCTGTTGGTAGATTCTCTTTCCTTTTCTATATTTAAAATCTTAAAATTTTAGCCACCAAATTAACCCACCCAAACATCATATAAAATTGCCACCATGTATTATAAAATTAGGATCCCAAAATGATATTGGGGCATCAAAGTTTTTGGATTTAATTAGATTATACCTAATGCATGCCACCTTAAACTTTAACATAATGGATATAGACAAACACATAAGTGAAATTCTCTAAACCCTTCTTAAATAAATTCTGAGTATATAAGAGGGGCTATAGCTAGAGGATTCAGTTCACAATGCACCAATTAATTCTCTCCCACATCCCATGTAGTGTTAGTAAAAAATTTCTCCATTTGGAAAATTGGTCATTAGATTTTGAGAGACAGAGAACTGAAATCACATGGGCAAGTGAAGAAGAAACAAATGGATGAGACTAAATATCAAGAAAACCATAACCGATTATTATTGATATTATTAGCTGGAAAAAACTATACAACTATGTGACTTTAACAAGTGCATCGGCAGCATGTTCAGATCTTGAGTTGGCTATTCAAGGCAAGATTGTTCACGCTCTGGTAACTTGTATGGGCCTACATGACAATTTGATTCTTGGCAATGCATTGGTCAACATGTATGCTAAGTTCATTTTTTTGAACATTTTATAGTTCACATAATTCATAAGTGCTCCAAGGTGATGAGTTTCTTATAAGTAATGCTACAATCTAGACATGAATGGCACTAAACATGATTTTTCATTATAGTTATCTTATTCTAATATCTGCAAAATTACTTATGGATATGGTTTTTTTTTTCTAGGAAGTTGCTAGTTTTAGAAGAAAGCAAAAAATTGTAAAACCAAAAAATACAACCATTCCTTATGGAGGCACATCATTATTTGGAGTCCAATTTCGAGACATGCAACATAAAAAGTAATACAAAGAGATGGCAAAAAGAGATATTTGTCTTGGAAGAAGTTTGGATTTAGGATTTATATCAAATTAGGGTTTAGGTGATGAGATTAATAGTTGGATCTGTAATTTGAAAGGGGACCAGTTGGTGAGTATTAGGTATGACTGATATAAGCATTTGATTTATGTGTTTTTTAGTAGTTTGGAAGTTGTGGAGACAGATACTGATGATTTTCCAACGTATACAATTTTTTTTAGATTAAAAAATCAAAATTGTGTAGTGTGGCCACAGGATTTAGCAATTTGGATAGGGTTTGATTTTCAAGGTTTGGATAACATATCTAACATGGGATTCCAAACAAGCTTGGACGGATGTTTCTAGAATAGGGGTTTACCATCCACATAGGTGTAAGTCTACAAAGTTAAAGAATCCTACCATGAGAATTTTTCACAGATTTTTGACTTTCACATTTAATGGCAGGAAAGAGACAAATGGAAATGTGACAATCAATGATTTATTGTTCATGGAAGTAGCAATAACAGGGAGGCAAGTAAATTCAACAAAGTTATTGATTAAGAAGTTGGGAGAGATTAAAGCAGAAAAAAGAGAAATATATTGGGGGATGCTTGTTACGCTAATATGTGAGAAGTTGGGTTTAGAGATCACCCATTTTGATGAAGCCAATAAGATTACATTTTCTGCAAATAATTTGTTAGGGGATGTCACATTGTGTAAAATGGGTTTGATTAAAAAGAATGTGGCGGGAGAATGGTTTTTGATTAGGGATGAAATGGAGAAAGAGGCAACGGTTCAAGGAGAAGGCAAAAATCAAGGATGAGTCTATGTGCGCAAAAGAAGAAGAACGAGTATTGAACCTAGATCTTCTCAGAATGTACAAGAAATATCTTCTCATACTTTAGATGAAATAGTAAGCAGATATGAGCGGATCAAAAGGTTTCAAGAGGAGAGTTTTTCACGTATTGAGAGGAAAATGCAGGAACAACAGGATCAGTTGCAAAGTGATTTCAACTCGTTCGCATCAAGAATAGAAGAAACGGTTGACATCCTTGGGGAATGCATGACAGAAATATCCAGCATGATGAAGAAATTGTCAATAGCCTCCTCCTTCTCCAGTCAGCCTCCACCCTTACACTATGATGAAGAACTTCTCAACAACCTCCACCTTTTCAACATCTTTGGGGAACACACTCTGAATGTTAATTGTCATTATGTGTAGTTCAAATACGAAACTCTATGTATGCAGATTATGTTTGCCTTTTGTTTATAAATATGTTAATTAATAAAGTTTGATTTCACAAGATGTTCTCAATTAGTTGAACTTCTCCAATATCATATGCATGTTAATTGTCAATATGAATGTTATATACGAAGAGTATATTTGCCACACTTTCATACCATTAATTATTATTCAATACTTTTCTCAATGCATATCCATATATAATACTAGACATACCAAAAGACATATCAAAATTAAAATCTCAAATGAAACGTAGAATAATATATACTGAAATGTGATGATAATATATGCTGAAAACATTCAGAATAAGAATAAGTTACATTTACGTTATTATTATGAATTCACAACCCTACAACATACAGCCTACTCTTACCCAACCAGCAACAAAAACAATAAAAACAAAACAATTGAATCAGCATACAGCTCAACTGCATTCGTCAGAAATTAACCACAATGCGAATAATTTCTACCGCATACAATTTTACATGGTTCAACCAATTGACAATATCAAATCTCTCCCAACAAAACATGTTCATCATGTACATCCTCCTGCCTAGTACATAAATTACTTTTTCCAACGAGATTCTGAACCGGACCAATGGATAAATGTCAATGTTTAACAACTACATTTTAGCACACGTTATAGAAAACTTAAGGTTTTTACAATTATACAACATTCATAACACATACTTGGGTAGCAACAACATCATTTGACAACACTTGAGTTCCCAGTACACTTTCAACAATATATTCTCGCTGACCAATGATTCTTTCCCTATAAAGTAGCATAGCACATTAATAATCAAGTAAATATTATTATAAACTTCAAATAAGTAAATAATGTTTCAAAAACAAATATCTTGTAAGAATAGGTGTATAACTCATACTAATTCTTTGTTTTCGCAATTTTTTATTCTTAGCCCTACGTACAATTTCGTCAACCTTCGATTGCTTTCTTTTGCATAAAGGACAACCTTTGTTACGAACTGCCTGTGGACTAATAATTAGAATATTCCCCTCTTTGGGAGGACTATGCCCATCTTTACTACCAAGCCCTCCCTCACTTTCCTTCTACTCCAACTTTTTTCTCATGCCAATCATAAATTCCATCAACATGTTACAATCTTTCTCATTGTTTGATGCCATATCAGCTACTATCAACATTATATTAGACAACTTTTCAAAACGTTGTCCTTCAACATTGGTGCTCCACCTATTATAACTTATCTTGATTTTTGTATGGTATCTATTTATGTTTTTCCTCCAATGCAGTAGAATGTACTTATTCGGAACGTGTGAAACCCTTTTATGAATCAACACAATAATGGCATGTCTGCATAAAATCCCTCTGAACTCAAACAAATGACAATTACAACAAATATTACATGAACTTTCTTCAAAGTATACCAGAAAAGGAACATGCTGATTACTATCTCCAAACCAAACATCTTCTAAAACTTGATACTCCTCATACAAATCAGACTTTTTCAGAAAAGATAATTCACAATAAATCTTTCCTGCAATCTCTTCTTGAAACTCTTTAAATTTTGTAGTTGTGCATGCATTTTGAAATTGTTTCTCAATAAAGTAATTAGTTATGCATGGTATCCAAGACTTAAAAGATCTAAAATCAGCCTCCCTTTCCTTTTCCACTTTATCTCGCAATGCATTATCATATTGTTCCACAAATTGTTTCAATGTTGTTTTGGAATCTACATATCCATCAAAAAATGCATGCATGCTTTCACTACGTTGGGTAGTAGACATACCTACCCAGAAAATATCTTTAAGAAATGCAGGCACCCAACATACTCTTTCTTTGCATAATCCACATAACCATTCATTCTCGTGAAGGTTATACACATCAATGAATTTGTTCCATTATTGTTTGAACTCTTCACATGTCAATGAATCATACACAATATTTTGTAACGCAAACTTTATAGTTTCATATTCCTTATACCCTCTTGACTTCTCAGGAAGTTTCTTCATTATACGCCACAAACACCACCTATGTCTTGTACTAGGGAAAATTATCTCAATTGCATTTTGCATGGCCTTATCTTGATCAGTGATAATTCCATTAGTAGCAAAATCCATGCATTCAAGCCTAGAATGAAATAGCCAAACAAATGTTTCAGTGTCCTCATGGGAAATTAAGCCACAACCTAACAATGTCGAATGTCCATGATGATCAACATCTACAAAAGCAGCAAATGGCATATAATACTTGTTCATCAGATACATTGTGTCGAAGGTCACAATGTCACCAAATTCTTTATATGTGGCTCTACATCTAGCATAAACTCATAGCACATTCTTTAATTGACTCTCTTCATCTACATTAATCATGTATCAGAAATTTGAATTCTTCTTTTGCATTTTCATAAAATACCTGAGTACTGCCGAAGCATCTCCAACTCCAAGTCCAACTCCAAGTCGTAGCCTTCTAACTGTTTCAATGTAGTTCCTACAATCTTTTTGTAGAAACTTCAGATTCTCTACACTTCTTGCCTCAATTGAACATGACTAAAATTTTTTAAATGGTCTAATCCCAGACTGATCATTAACTTCGAACCTCCTTTTCACAAAAGGTTGTATAGTTTGGTTTACCTTGAAATATCTTCTTTCCGTCGGACTTGTAAGATCATGATTATGTTCAAGCACAATTGATTTAATTTCCCATTTGCATTCACCATTCAAAGCTACAATAATCCGACTCTTACAATCTGTTTTTGCAACAGGTTGCTTTTTCAAAGTATTTCTGGATTTACTTTTCTCCTTCTTAGAACAAGAACATGCCACTGTCACGTATCTCATCTCCCTATCATTTCCTTTCTTTAACGTACGTACTATTGCTTAAAACCCATTTTATTCCCATACTTCTGTAATACTTCACCAAACTATCAACTGAATCAAACACCATTCCAATATGAGGCTCTACTTCTTCCTCTTCACATCCCATATCTTCTAATTCATCACATTCATTTTCCTGATTTAATGGTTTTATAACAAATAAAATTAGAATATACTAATACAACACATCATAAGAAACAATACAATACAATATATTTAAAATCATGTTAACAACAAAGTTGAAGTTTCGAACACAATTTACCTCAACATCATTGAAACGAGGCAAACTGAACTCTTCCATATTCCGTAATTTCATGCACAATTAATACCAGTTTTCATGTTCATGAATCTAGTTTACAACAATCGCCGACAAATATTATCTATCAATTATTTTGTATTGTAACATATATTCAATTTAAAATAGAATATGAAACTAAATAAATACATAAAATAAGTCAAAAATTCTTTACCTTAAAAAAAATTTCGGAGCTTTAAAATGTTTGATATCCTTATCTTCCTTTCTATGCTAAATGATTATCTCTATAAAAAGAGGTGGCTTTCCTCTGAAAATACCATAAACAATTGCTGCTGCTTGGCTATTGAGGAAGAAACCGGCATCGAAGAGTAGGGAGAATACAACACGCAAACGTCGAGAAGAGAAGAAAAACAAATAAAAATGAAAGTTCTTTTTTCCCCTTATTTCATATAAAATTTTGGCGCTTATTTGTAAAACGTATTAGACAAGCTATTGATTTTTATTTAAAAAANACCAAAAAAAGAAAAAGAAAAAAAAAGAGAGAGAGAGAGAAAGAGAACCTGGAGGAGCTTGGTGCGGATTTAGGAGGTTGAAAGAGCTTATCCATGATTGAGTGAAACCTCTTTTCTGAATCCTGCGCCATTGTGTTTGTTTGCGAGAGAATTCTCTTCTTCCTTTGGCCTCCAATCTCAAATTGATTTTTTTCTCTTGCTCCAATTTTTTTCGTGTTCAAACGACAACGTTCTTTGCTTGCTTCTCTGTTTTGTGTAGCTTCTGTAGTCTGTAATTGGTCGGAGTGTGAATCCCAGATAGATCCGGGTCGGCCCGAGTTTTAGTTTATTGAGTTTATGGGCTAGAACCAAGTTGTATTTATCAGGGCCGGCCCAATCAGTTAACTTGACCTAATATCGGGCTCAACCGGTTCAGGTGGCCATAGTCTATTCCTAAATTAAAGGAGCCATTAGGGTCAAGTTTGCTACGGGTGAAAGTAGGGGTCGGATAACCGGTTAACCGAACCGGATTAGGCAAACCAAAAACCAAACCAATTATTCGGTAAGTCAAAATGCAAACCAAAATCGGACTGGTTTCGGGTATAAACCGAACCGAATATTCGGTTCGGTTAACCGGTTTTCATATTAAACCCTAAAATTCAAATATTTATTATTTTATATATAATTTCATGCTGTTTTTCTCTTTTATTTGGGTATTATTGTTGTATTCTTTGTGTGAGAAATACATTAAATTACCTATTTGCAAATGTTGAATCCATAATATGAAATAAAAACATAAAGAATTCAATTACACAATACTCAATACTCATTAATAAAAACATTGGTATAATTAAAAACTGAAAAATATTTGCAAATAAAAAGAGTCTTCTTCAAAATTCAGATCTCCAAAGCCGAAGTCCAAACTTCTTCGATCTGCTATAGTGCTACTGAATAAAAAGAGTCTTATTCAAAATTCATATCTCCAGGCCTGCATCTACATCTACTTGTGCAACAAATAAACTTATAGTTAGCAACTCTCCAAAAATATAAATTCAATGCAAAATATGTTCTACTAAATAATATCGATGCAAAAGGTGGTCCACAAAATAATATCAATGCAAAGGGTGGTGCAAAACAGGTGGAGGCGTGGCGCTTGTCTCCCTTCTTAATTCCCTTATAAGTTTTAACTACATAAAGTAGTTCAAAAAATTTAAAACAAATAAACACAACAATCATCAAGATCAGTTACACTACTTTCCACTTTCGAACATAACCAACTATTGAAAATCAGTTCACAACAAATAAACACAACAATTGTTCAAAAAATTTAATCAACCAAACCCTAAACCATTTAATCATCAATGATAATATACCTCATATATTGGAAATTTGAAATACCCTTTAATCATCAAGATGAGTTAGACTACTTTCCACTCCCGAAGAGAAAAACTCAACACAAAGTTGGACAAACGAGTTAGTTAAAATCATAAATAATGATGGAAAATATATAATTATAATTGAAGTTAACAAAAAATATCACCTGACTCAATTTTAGATAATTCCTCCAAGCTTTCCTCAATGGTCAATGGTCTACGCGTATTCCTAATCTAATCATGTGTACATATAAGAGCCTCTACCATCTTAGTAGTAAGGGAGCTACGAAATGGATCTAATACACGACCCCCTATACTAAAAGTTGACTCAGATGCAACCGTTGAAACAGGCATAGCCAACACATCTCGTGCTATCATAGAGAGTACAATATATTTTGTTGAATTAGTCTTCCACCAATTCAAGATATCAAAAGTTTTGTCGTTGTCATCCTCACAATCGTCCGCTAAATACTTATCCAACTCCGTTTTATGCTCAGCAACTTTCTTTGCTACCTTTTTCTCATTATACATAACCCTCATGAAGTCCTCATTATCAACATTTGCATCATGCACATCAATGTCAATTGAAACTTGAGATTTCTCACTTGACTGCTCATTGTCATGCACCATAAGCAAATTGTATTGCTCAAAGAAAGACAACAAAGCTTCTTTCACTTTTCTCTTCATCTTGTCAGCTACAACAACATCATAAGCCTCATTAACTACCCAATCCACATATTCCAATTTGTGCCTAGAATCCAGTACCTCTGCAATGAATAACATAATGTTAATATTATCAACATTTGACCAATACTTATCAAATTTTACTTTCATCCGTGTAGCCATATTACGTAAGCCAAGATCAGGACTTTTACACCATGTTGAAATCTTTAACCTAACACCAAAAATCTCTCGCATGTATGCATTACCAGTAACATAAAGAGACCCAGAGACATGTAGAGTAGTATCGTAAAATACTTTCAAGAAAGGTAACAAGTAGTGAGCATACTCCCAATTAGTACTCATAGGCAAACCTCGTGACCTATCACCACTAGTAAGCTCATCTGCATACTTACTATCTTCCAATGCCAACAACTCAAAAGCTTTTTGAAATTTAATGTCGGTTCCAACATCAAGTACGTAGAGTTCCACCGGGTTTCTACATCAAGAACCCAATGACTTTTACTTCTGATTTTTTCTTTCTCCACACACCCCTTAAATCTTTGTAACCTTGCTGGAGAAGACCTTACATACCTCACTACTGAATGTATTCTAAATATGGAGTCATCCATTTCCTTTAACCCCTCTTTCACAATTAAACTCAAAATATGTGCACAACATCTCATATGTAGAAAATCACCATCCAATACACTTCCTTTCCAACTTGCTAGTCTAGTCTTGAGATAGCTTATCCCAACATCATTAGAACTAGCATTGTCTACTGTGATTGTGAATACCTTATAAATACCTCAATCAAGCAAACACCTTTTAATTGCCTTACCAATCGTTATACCTTTATGACTAGTGATTGGACAAAAATTTAAAATTCTTTTCTGTAGCTGCCAATGATCATCAATGAAATGAGCAGTAAGGCACATATAATTAAGGTTCTGAACGCTTGTCCATGTATCAGTCGTCAGACAAACTCTGTGCGAAAACTTACTGAAAAACTTCTTCAACTTTTGGCACTTTCCAATATACATTTTGAAGCAATCTTTAGTCACGGTTCTCCAGCAATGTACTTGAAACCTAGGTTGTGTCACATTCATCATGTTACGAAACCCTTCACGCTCCACAAAACTAAAAGGTAGCTCATCAACAATTATCATTTTTGATATAGACTCTCTAATCAGTCTGGATCATATTTCCATGACACCAATGAAGATTGTGCGGAAAGGGCAATGCCGCTTGAGAGATCATGTGATCCTTGTTGAAAAATGAGGGTCTTCTGTCTCTTGTCCACCACATTTGGAGGACACTTTTTGCATCTATTTAAGTGGTTATGTAGACAACTCGTACCACTATTACTCGGACATGCTAGAACACTCATATAGTAACTACATGTCGCAGTCAAATCATCCTTATTCTCACAATCGCTCTTAACAAAGTGATCCCACATTTGAGAACTATTCTTCCTAGTACTTGTATCCCTTGCACGTTTGGGGGCTAAAGGTGCTGGTGGTGGCATGGAATTTGGAGTTGAAGTTGGAGTCGTACTTGTCGGTGTCTCACGAGTATTGTCAGCAACCGATGACATATACAATTCCATCAAATAAAAATATGCATTAAGTAAATAAGACATCCATATAAATCATATTCTTTTATTTATTGACAATAACTAAAAATAAAAGAGAAAATTTAGGACATGTAAATTATAAAGACATCCATCAATTAATAATAAAACATAAGGCCACCAATTTACACATGGTCATGGGTCCATCCAAATCCAACACAAATTCAATTCAATTTGCACAATTTCAATATAATGTATGCCCAATACAGTCACTCAATATGAGAATGCAAATTTGACTACTTTACTACATTACTCCTTATCTTAAAAATCTGTTTCTTAAATTAATTAAACCTTTTTTTTTTGTAATTTTAAATGTATAAAGTATTAGAGTTTTTATTACAAATAGATCATTTAAAATGCAAAAGTTTCATATTTAAAAATTGGAGTTCCATTTATCTATTATTTAAAAATTGAAGATGATAACTACAGTTTTTTAAGGTAAAAATAACTTTATTCGGATGATAACTACAGTACAGTGAGAGGAAAGTGAAAGTCAAGAGTTTGACTGAAATATTAAAAAATGTAATGACATTTTTACCCTTCAAGACCTAACCAATGTCTGATGGTTTTGGAGACAAGAAAATAAGCATCAGGGTCACTTAGGAAAAGCTAGAAAGATGAGGTGTTGTTATCAGGAAACATAAGAAGAATTTTCAACAGGGGGTGTGGTGAGCAAGTAAATGGATGGAGATTTGAGGATTAACATCAGCCAAGTTCATACAGTTCATATTGCTACGATGCCCGTAATTCACATGCAAATGGAATTGGGCTACCCAATATAAGAATGCAAGATGAGAAATGGCGAGGAATAACTTTTTGTAGAAAGCAGATGCTCTAAATCAACCAGAG
Organism: Pistacia vera; assembly: GCF_008641045.1. NCBI lineage: Eukaryota > Viridiplantae > Streptophyta > Magnoliopsida > Sapindales > Anacardiaceae > Pistacia > Pistacia vera. Next base: position 752,727 of record NW_022196110.1, on the reverse strand, counting down.
GAAAAGCTAGCTCCTAATTCAAAATATCCATGAAGTTCAATTATCAGACTTAACAGCTAGAAGATAAACAGACCCCCTCTCATGATTAGAATGATTCTAGATGTATGAACTTCTCTTACACAACTTAAAAATGACAAGGATCATTGGATCCTAACTCAAAAAAAAAAAAAATGACAATAATTAAGCCCTGAAAATCAAATCCATATCAAGAAGGATAAAGATTAATAATCCTTGTCAATACACCACATAAATTTCATTGTTTCTAATCTAGCTTTTTGTATCCAAAACCAAAAACAGACCCCAAATAAACTAAAGAAGTTCCATACAAATGGCAAATTTCGAAAGCAGTAAAACATTGCATACTCAAACAAAATTTAAATAGTTCTATAAAATGTCTAAATATTCACCGGATTTGTTGCTGAATTAGAAGATGCTAGTGGTGGAGCAAGGGAGTAGCTTAAGGATTGCAGTCGCAGGTCTGAACGGCGGTGGAAACTAGAGTTGTGGTGGTCAACTCTAGACTGTCGTGACGTCGTCACTGTTCTTGGTTGACGATTGCAGTCGCAGAGCAGCGACTTTGGACTGTGATCTGTGGGTGGTTGTTGTGGACTATGGGTGAGTAGGGGTTGCTATGAACTACAGCGCAACAATTGTGGACTATCGTCGTAGGCTCGTCGCTGGTGAGTGGGTGGTTGTTGTGCTAAATGGTGCTGCTGTGTGAGTGGTGTCGGCGAAATGGATGCTAAATGGTGCTGCTGGAGTGGATGGGTATGGGACTGTCAACTCACTGTGGGTCGAGCTGCTGGGTGCTGGCGAACAGGCGAAGTGCAAAGAAATGAAGAATTGAAGATGGAATGGAGTGGAGTGGAGTGAGTGGAGTCTGCTGTGTGGAGTGTGTACTGTGGAGATTGGAGCTTGGAGGCAGAGAAGAGAAATAGAGAAGTAGAGAATATTGCAAAAAAAATAAAGGCTTGATTATATACTTAGGGTATAACCGGTTTGAGATATTTCTTAAACAGAAAACCAAACCGGTTTTCCAATTTTTTAAATTTTGTAAACTGAAAACCGAAACGGTTTGTAAAAAAACCTAATTTTCGATTCGGTTTTGGATTGGTTTCTGGTTTATTTCTCCCACCCCTAGGTGAAAGAACAAGAGAATGAAAATTTTATTCTTTATCCCTTGTTTGATTTATAAAAGTTGCAAAAGGAATATGAATCTTATTTCTTAAAAAAAAGGGTAGAGTAGGATTCCTCCCAAATTTTGGAAGTCCATCCATAATGGATGGCTAAAATGCCTAATTTACCCTTCTTTTAAATTGTGATTTTCTCATTTTACCCCTAAATCAATTTATTTAAATATAAATTATTTTATTTAAAATATTAATGAATAAATATTTAAGAATTTTCAAAAAAAATTCAAAAAATCTTTAAATCGATCAACACCAATCAAATTCGCCAAATGACAAATTTTCGTCATGTTACTAGCATTATTGCCAGTGTGTGAGTCATCATCGGCCAATGATTTGCCTACTTAGGTAGATCCCAACTGTAAAAAACTGGCATTGTGACGTCACACACGATGGTCGTGATAGAAGGCCACCTCGCATGACGTCACACCACCGTTTTTCAATGGCCAAGATCTACCAAGATTGGATGATTTGCGGCTTTTGATTCTCCAAGCATTGGTGGTGACATTGGAAGCATGAGGCAAATTCGTTGGTCGACGAGTTTGGTCAGTTTGAAATTAAAAAAAAAATTGATTTTTTTTTAATTTTGAATTTTTTGAAATTCTATATTTTACATTTAAATAAAAAATGCCCATAGAACTTCTGGGAGATCATCAACCCAATTGCCCTTGGCTGTGCCAAGTGTGGCCTTTAATGTGTGCATAATAGTCTTGTTGATAGCTTCAACTTGACCATTAGCCTGTGGTCTTGCTACTAAGGCAAATTTCTTATGAATCCCCAGTTCGTCGCAGAACTGTTTGAATTCCTCGTTGTTGAACTGTTTCCTATTATCAGAGATGAGTGTATGAGGAATCTCATAGCAGCACACTATATTCTTGCAGACGAAGTCTTTGAAATTCTTGGTAGTGCTCGCGGCTAAAGGCTCGGCTTCAACCCACTTAGTGAAATAATCCACTGCGACCACTGCATACTTAACGCCCTCTTTACCGATCAGCATGGGCTCGATGAGGTCAATTCCCCACATAGAGAATGGCCAAGGACTGGTCATTGTCGTAAGCTGGTGGGAAGGAGCTCGCACGACGTTCGCAAATCTCTGGCATTTATCACACTTCTTCACAAAGTTAAAGGTATCCTCGTGAAGTAGAGGCCAATAATATCCTACGGACATTTTATTAGTGAGAGATCGTGTCGTAGTGTGATTACCGCAGATCCCTTCATGTATCTCTCTCATGATGTAATCTACTTCATCATCGGTTACACATCGGAGGAAAGGAGTGCTTAACCCTCGCTTGTACAGCTAATACCTGATAAGTGTGTAATGAGCAGCTCTAGTTCGTAGGATTCTCGTCTCAATCTTATTGTTGGGCAGAGTCTCATCTCGGAGATACTGAATAATTAGAGTCATCCAGGAAGCAGATTCGGTTATAGCTATGACTTGCTCAAGCGAGCTGATACTAGGAACCTCGATGTATCGAACTGGAATGTTGTCCAGGGCATCAGAGTCCAGCGAGAAGGCTATTTTTGCCAAAGCATTTGCGATAGAGTTACTGTCTCTCAAGAGTTGATTGATCACATAATGCTTGAAAGGCTCAAGCACAACCTTAACTTTCTTTAGATAATTGACCATGTTCTCTTCTTTGGCTTAATATTCTCCCAAAATCTGATTAACAACCAGCTGGGAGTCGTTATAGATGTCGATCATTTTTTACCCCATTTCTCTTGCTAGTCGTAGACTAGTAAGTAGTGTTTCATACTCGACATCATTATTCATAGCTCTGAACCCGAACCTAAGGATCCCATGAGTTCGAGTCCCTTCCGGATTGAGAAGTAGAAGACCAGCTCTGGCTCTTCTTTTATTCGAAGACTCATCAACATAGAGGCTCTAGGTTGACAAGTTCCAAACAGTTTCTTGAAAACTTCGCTGGCTGACTGTTCAGGTTCTCGATCTGGCTAATAAAAGAACTCCGAAATAAAATCAGTGACAGCCTGCCTTTTGATTATTGTCCTCGGTCTGTAATACAGATCAAACTAACTTAATTCCATAGCATATTTAAGCAACTTACCCGAAGCCTTCGACTTCTGAAGAACTTGTCTGAGTGGGTAGTTGGTCAGAGCATGAATGGTATGAGCATGGAAATAAGGTCACAGCTTTTTGAAAGTGATCAGCGGGGCATAGGCTAACTGTTCCATCTCTGGATATCGCATCTCGACATCCAAAAGTCGCTTGCTCGTGTAATATGCTGGCCACTAAACTCTGTCCTCTTCCTAAATGAGAGCTGCACTGACTGTATATTGAGAGACAGACATGTAGAAAAATAAGATTTCATTGGGAAGAGGCTTGGATAGAAGAGGTGACTTTCCAAGATGTTCTTTTATGCTTTAGAAGGCTTGCTCACATTCTAGAGTCCATTCAAACTTCTTGTTGGCCTTAAGTATATTAAAGAACGGCAAGCAATGATATGAAGCGACTGAGAGCCGTTATTCTCCCATTCAAGCTCTGAACTTGCTTCCGATTGGCAAGACTTTTCATATCCATGAGAGCTCGAATTTTTTCAGTGTTGATTTCAATTCCCCAGTGGTTAACCATATATCTTAGGAATTTCCCTGAGGATACTCCAAATGAACACTTAAGAGGATTAAGCTTCATTCTAAATCTCCGAAGTACGTCAAACATCTTAGCGAGATGGGCCATGTGATTTGAAGCGATATGCGACTTGAGCAGCATGTCATTGACATAGACTTCCTTTGATTTTTTTATCTGCTTGGAAAACATACGGTTAACCAAACGCTGGTAGGTTGCCCCAATATTCTTCAGACCGAAGGGCATGACCTTATAACAGTACATTCCTCGATCTGTGATGAACGAGGCATACTCCTCGTCAGGCTCATACTTTAGGATCTGATTATACCCCGAGTAGACATCCATGAATCTTAACAACTCATGCCCAAAGGTAACGTCGATGAGCTAATCGATCTTGGGCAAAGGGAAATTGTCCTTCGGACAGAATTTTTTGAGATCAGAGAAATCAATGCAAGTTTGCCACTTGCCGTTGGGTTTCTTCACCAAAATTGGATTAGTGAACCAACTCAGGTAATGAGTTTAACAACTCTGAAAACCTCTACTTCAGAAACACCCTTCTCACTAGTGTATGGCTGCGAGGCGATGGTTCCAGTGGAAGTAGGAACTGGTTCACTTCGGAGGGAATTTTTTAATGAGGTAGACAATGAAGCACTCTTACGTGCAAGTCTGGACTTGGTTGTAGAACACTGCAACAAGGCTTGGTTAAGGATAGCTTCCTACCAGCAGTGGGCAAAAAGATTCTTCGACTCTAAAGTCAAGAGAAAAGACTTTCAGGTTGACGACCTGGTTTTGAAAGAAGTCATTCTTGGCAAGTATAGGGGTATTAGGACCTAACTGAGAAGGTCCATATCGCATCACTAAGGTAATATGACCCAAAACATATTACCTTCAAAGGCTTAATGGTTTCGAAGTGCTACGAGCTTGGAATGTTGAACATCTTCATCCTTATTATCAGTAATTTTGAACTTGTTTATAGCTTTGATTATTTCTTTTTTACTTGTAAAGTTTTCCTTTATGTAATTATTATGAATAAGATTGTTCCACTTCTTCTCGAAGAGAAACTTGTGTCATGATCTTAAGTCTTTTTTTTAAATCTTGTTTTTTATAATATTTTACAAGTTCAATGGTCATATAAGTTATATTTATTTGGTGAAGTGCTTAAGTTATAAAAGTACTATCACAAATGGCTAAAAATTTCTTTCATATACCAAGCAAATGTGTACAAAAGACAACGAGGAGCTACAAAAGTTAAGCTGAAGAAACTACAAGGATAGAAAAGAGAGCAATCATTAGTCTTCGTTTCTAGGCCCCCCAGGTACGACCTCCCAATCCTCTGGATGATCGTTAACCTCTGAATCGTCAGCTCGATCTTCAGGAATGTTCATTTTTTGCTGATCATCTTCTGGAGGAGGTTCCTGTTCCTCCTTCTGCTCAGCCTCTTCAGCGTGGAGCATGGAAATAAGAATGGACTGATATTCATCTAGGAGGTCGAAGATGTCCATTTCTAAATTTCTCGGTCACAAGCTACAAATAGCTTGTATTACCCAGTGAACAGCTTCTCTCTTAAGCTTGAGGCTCTGCTGCTTCATCTACTTGGTCAATGAAGTAACGCGCCTCTGAAGCAGCTCAAGGTCTGCCTTCATCGCCCTCTTCTATTTTTTGGAGTTCTCCCATAGTTGAGCTTGATTCTTCTCCGTCGCCTTTACACAATTGGTGCTCACCCTCAACTTCTTTTCCCTCTCGCTTAGCTCTTTGGTGATCCTCGCCACGGTCCGTTGGAGCTCTTTGTTGTCCCTGCCTCTCTTTTTGAGCTCGACCTTCTGAAAGTCTGTAACCAGAAAAGCAGAATCTCTCTCTGCCAGGTACTGATCTGCCTAGATGCGAACTGTTTTTGCCTTTGCATTCATGGCCGCGAGATCTTGCTTTATCTTGGCATTCTCCTCCTTCAGCTCATGGAGTCTACTGGTAGAGTCCATATCAATCTTCTGCTAGGCTATGGCCAAGGCGAGTAGGGACTACATGGGAAAAGAGATGAAAGTTAGTTTTCTTTTCTAAAGATCTTAAAAAAGCTGAGAAATCAGGTAGTGTTAGAAAGTTCTCGAAGAGAACAGACAGCTTTACTTGACTGTGCAGCTGGAGCATAGTGGCCACTAGATCAATAGGCCGGGAACCCATGAACTCCTCAAAGATTGTAGCAAGTTGGCATTCCAACAGAGTGTACACTACAGGCTGCTAGTGCTCCAACAGTTGGCCAAGAGAATCCAACACAGTCAAGTCTGGCCCCAAGGGGGCAGGTACATCTTCGACCTGTTATTTGCCCGCTCTCCTCTGGGCAGCCGTGGTCGCCCCTTTTTCCCTGCACAAACTCTAGGGGCCAGCCAGAGTGCCAAGGGCATCCCTCGAGGGCATCCCCGAGCAAAAGATGTAGTAGGGCTGAGTTCTCTTGGGCATCACCCCGAGGCCCTCAAGTTCAGACTATGTTTCCTCCTTGGTGGGCAGTTGTTTCATTTTCCTGCTCTTCTAGCCCATAGCTTTCTGTTTCATGGCACGAGTAGTCACGGCCAAAGAGCTTCTTTACGTCGCTTCTTGGATGGTCACCTTTTGGCACCAATATGTATCCCTCTTGTGGGGATGGCACCAGGGGTCGCTTTGACTTGCTTAGTCAGGTTGACCCGGGGGAATACAAACCCCCCAACCTTCGTCGATGGCTTCGGAACCCTTGGTGGCATAGTCGTTGCATGCCAAGAAAATTGTTAGCGAAAAAGTTATCTTTGGTACAAGGCTAAAAGTTCTTCTGGACACGAAGATACTTACAAGCTGGAGCTTCCAAAGATGTCTCGAGACTGAAAAGACCGTACTTTCGCAGGTTGACAGTGGTCACGAGCAGTCTTGCGTCGTGACTCTAATCAGGTAAATGACCAAACGCCTCAATGCTGTTGAAATATGCTAGAGCCGACAACCTGGTCATTTTGTTTTCTACGAAAAAGCAAAAATTGCATTAGTCTTAACTACCAAAAGAGAGTTATAGGAAAAGAGACTCAGTTTGGAAATTAAAAGGGAAAAACCTACTCGGCTCCATAAATTTACAAACGTCATCGTACTCGAAGAAGAAATATTTGGTGTCGTAAGGTAACCAAATATCCCTCCCTCGATCGTAGATTGCTTCGAGAGGTAAAAAGAATTTTTGTCCTTGCTTTTTTTTTAGATAGTAAGTGCATGCAAGTTCCAACGTTGTTAACTCACCAAGTCTGTGTTCGCAGCATGTGATATACATAGCAACTGCTATCATATACGCATTGGGCATTAATTGAAATGGCACGATCTCAAAGTGGTCGAGGATCGACCTAATGAAGGGGTGAAAGGGTATCGTCACCCTGCATTTGAAAATTGCTTCTGAGATCATAGTCATTCCCTCTGGAGGGTCCTGAGTGGTGTGCGACCTATGCTGGTAGATATTTACATTGATCACAAACTGATCTACCACCTTTTGAATTTCATCCGTAGTGGCTCCTGATAGTACCGCATGTCCGAGACCTGTCGAGGTGCTCGGGGGCTGCGAGCTTGTCCCTTCGGCTACTATCATCTCTGAAACGTCTATTGCTCTTAAAGTCTGAAAAGGTCCGAAACATAGAGGTGACTCAGTCTCCGTACATAGTGTTTCGTACGACGACTTGAAAGAGTAAAAGAAACCATAATTTTCCTTCCTCAACCCTTGGAAACCCTAAACATCCTTGAGAATGGGTTCCCAAGGATCTGTGCCCAAGGTTTTTAACTCTTAAGAATGTTCCTTTTTTAACACTATCCAAAAATGTGCATCCTGTAAGTTTACGAGATGTTCATACCCACCATTGTTGCAAAAAAAAAAAAAAAAAAAAAAAAAAAAAAAAACTGAGTTTTTAACAGAAATGAAGAGAAGAAAGGGAAGATTTTTCCTTATCTCTTGGTTGCTAGGGATGAACGTTCTATCTAACGGCGAGTGCGCATTAACTGGAAGAAGGATGAACTAGTTTCTTGAGTGCAAAAACTTCGTTTTTCTCTCTGAAGATTCGAGTTCTGTGAAAAACTTGAAGTGGGTTTAGGGTTTTATAAGGAAGAAGGCGAATGTTTGGCTTCCTTTGCAAGTGACGTTTGGGCGGGACACGTTCCTAGTCATTGGATGCGACCACATGTCGCCAATCCTCGTGAAAAGTAACCTTCACACTTTGTGGAGATCAATCGACGTTTCCCTTCGTTGGAGACACCAAACATCGGTGTGGTTATCTCCCCCACATTAAATGCACCCTTATCTGCATTTAATGCTTTAAAAGAGAATGTAATTTTAGCATGAATTTCATTTAATGTTCATGGCTGACACTTATTGCGCAAAGACACGTCTGTCAGATAAAACTTAATTTATTGACCAGGCCAATTGTCAAGCGCAACGGATAACATCTGAAGAGGTCGTTCGAATGAAACAATCTTCTCTGTGTATTGAGCTCTAAGCGAAGTGATTCCCGATTTTTGACGGAGAACATCCTAAGTGTTTTCAAGTCGCGAGCGATGGATGAAGTTCAAAGCACATTGGTATAGCACTGAGCAGAATTCGACCTAGGTCGCTGGGCCTTTAGGGGACGATCACCTCAAGTCGCTTGTGTAATTCTCAAAATCCACATCACGACCTCCACTCAGTTCGCTGGTCGAGTTAGACCATGAACTTTATGTTATTTTTGTCGTTCTCCACTCACAGTTCGAACAAGCGTTCCTCGGGACAAGTCAAATCATGGCATAATCATGAAGTTCCCAAGGTTCAACCTTAAGAACTGGAGGGCTTCTATTATGCCTAAGAAATCAAGGTTGATGCAAGTTTACATCAGCAAAGATCAATCAAAATTTAGGAAGGTTTTGTACCACCTAGGCGCTACCACGTCATCCAAGGACAGAAGGAGTAAAGTTGTCATCAACTTGGCAGGTAAAGATTTGGTTTGTAAGTGGCTGGGAGTCACCCATCTGCCAAAGCCCTATGTAATTTAAGGATATCTCCTGTACAATTAGCCAATGGGAAACAGGATAGGAATTGTACGGCACCTGCCTGCTTATAGATTTGTAATCATTACCCAGAAATCTCTTACTATAAATAGAGGGCTCCCCTCTCATTTTTGGGATTCTAATAACAAAAATACACTTACTTTCCGTCTCTGTATTTCTACTCTTTGATAGCTATACGGGACTTGATTGTAATCTCTCATTTATAAAAAGGCAGTGGACGTAGGATTCACTTTGAGCATCTAAACCACTTTAAAAATCATCTCCTATTTATTTACTTCATTTCTCATTCATGTGTAATTTCTAAAACAACTTAGCACTTTGCACGTGCAATAGTTAGTGTCAAAAATCAAGCATCAACACATCACATGAACTCTTTATTTGCACATCAAGTTCGCCCAAGGTGATGTATCATTTTTAAGAAAATTCTAGATCATAAGCCATGTTTGGTTTATGGATTAGATGGCTTGGTTTGTGCATTAGAATTGGATAAAATGAAAGTATTATGAATGGAAATCAATGAAATGAAAGTTTTATGAATGAATAGAATGAGATTACTTTGTTTGATTGTAATAAGGGCGAACCGACTTGATCGCGCTGTCGATGTTGAGTGCATGACATATTACATTCAGGTCGATCCCAACTATATCAGCATGAGTACATGCAAAACATCGATATTATATCTGAGGAAGCTCGTTAAATCTGCAGCGAGCTGAGGGCTGAGATTACTCCCGATTCTCAATACTCGTGTCAGCTCACTCTGGTCGACAGATACCTCAGATAGAGACTCAACCGACCCACTATGTAACTACTCCTTCTGAACACAAGGATCTATGCGGTCTTCCACTGGACCCGACTGTGGTTCAATCCTGCTGATCGCCATAGCCTGCTCGAGAATGCCCACAGGCCTCTTTTTTCATTTGCATGTCATCTGCACTACTTTCACATAACAGTTGCGAGATTCGCTCTAAGACCCTTTCATTTTCCCACACCCCGTCAGAGTGGAAAACTTCATCTTTAGATGATATATGGAGGTGATAGCTTTGAAATTTGGTAGTAAAAGTCATCCTAAAATGCCATTAAAAGCGGACGGACTGTATACCACTAAGAACTCTGTCATCTTGGTCACTTCATTGGTCTCACCCAAAGTGACAGGAAGTGTAATCATACCTTTAGGAATCAGATGATCCCCAGTAAAACCATAGAGAGGGATAGAGGTAGGCTTCAGATCTACCTTGTCCAATTGCATTTCCTCAAAAGCTCGCTGAAGGATGTTCACAGCACTACCATTGTCCACCAGCATCCTATGGACTTCGCATCAACCTATTTCAGGCGCGATGACGAGTGCATCCTCATGGGGATGATGCAATCGCACCACGTCTTTCTCTGAGAAGGTAATCTCTTCTTCTCTGTAAACCTTAGCAAGTCGTGATGCCATGTTCATCACACTCAATGGGTCATGATGAGCTTCCTAAGTGTACTTTTTCTAAGTACCTCGAGAGTTCCCCGTGAGGTGCTTTCCTCCAAAGATGATCCCCATGTAGTTACGACCACAACACTTCTTCCCCTAGTCCTCTTGATCCTTTTCCTGAACAGGAGTGCGTCTATCAACATATTCCTTGAAGTGCCCCTACTTAATGAGGTCTCCAATTGTTTGCTTGAGAGTCCGACACTCATCGGTGTGATACCCATTATCCTAATGATAACGGCAATATTTCTTGCTATTTCTTGTTGAAGGGGGATTGTTTATGGGTGCCGGCTCTCCGAGCAGGCTAGCCTCTTTTGAATTATCCTGAATAGCCGATACTGACGCGTTCAGATGAGTATACTGATTCTTGTTGCGATCACAACGAGAAACCTGGGCATAAGATTTCTTGGGTTCAAACCATTGTTTATTTTCCTTCTGCTGATTGTCATTAGCCTATGTGCGATCAGCTCTTCTACTACTTTCCCCCTGGTCAGGAGCACTAGTCAAAGGACTGTGGTCATGGCAATTAAGAGCGGCCATAGAAATCTCTATTCAGAGGTACTTCTTAGTAAGGTCGTAGAAGTGGGTGAGGGAAATGTTGTCCTCAGATAGCAGCTTTTTCCACAGATCGATCTATGGGCGAACTCTCGCTATAATAAGAGTTTGAATAGATTCTTCAAGTGTGTTAGCCACCTTGTGCAGCTTCCTTTGGAACCTGTCAATCAAGGATTGGAGGGATTCATTCTTCTCCTACCGTATGTTACTCAGATAGCTCAACGGCATTGAGAACTTCCTATTCGCCTAGAAGTGTCTCAAGAATAACAAGCTCATCTGTTGCCACAAGTTAATAGAACCTGGTGAAAGCAATAAACCAAAGCTTGGTATGGGCGATCAGAGTCACTGCCAAACAGTGACATTTGGCCAAGTTGGAAACTTGGTGAAGCTCCACAAGGTTGTTAATCTCATAGAGGTGATCCTGCGGATGAGAATTCTCATCGAATGCTCACATATCAGGTATTCTAAACCTTGACAGGAGAGGAGCAGCTAACACTATTGGAGAAAAGAGAGACGCCTCAGTGACCTATCGACGCTCATTTTGTTGAGCTCTAAGCTGATCCAAAGCTCACTATAGCTTCTCAATTTAAGGCAGCGGACCTACCTGAGGATCACTTTCAGTAATGTGGGTTTGACCCTCATGATTACGATTGAGGAAAGACCGCAGATCGGACTCTTCCTCACCTCAACTAGAAGCTCCAGCATACCTTGACACATAATAAATGGAGCCGTGTTAAGGTAATGAATGGTTTAAGGAGTTATCCCAACCTCCACAGTGGTCAGAACCGACCTGCGGATGATGGGGGTTTCCCTCACGATGATGATCGAGGCCATCCTTCTAATGATATTGGGAGTCTTTCTGCCTTGCACTCTTGTGGGGGTGCCCATGCGATGTGGCGCGGGACGATTCATGATATGACATATCACCAAGTCGCAAAGCCACAGGTATTCTACCTATTTCATGACCAGTATTCGCTAGTCCTTTGGAACCTTTTGGCCCATTACCTGCCACATGCTTTCCTTTGTCTTTACGCGTTGTAGTGCGCGTGGCATGGGCATTCACCCCTTTCTGCACTTTAGCGCGACCTACAGGCCTCTTCAATGGTGGCACTGCCTTGTCAAACTCAGGTGGTACGACCTGATCCAAACAATCTAACCTTCAGTTAACCATTTGGAGAGTATTATTGAAACTCTCTAGGTAATCCATCACAGTTGGGTCGAGCGATGAGCTATCTGTCATAGTACTTTGCTGAATCGGGGGCACTTCAGAAGAAATGTCATCTTACCTAGGGGATCTCCTCATTGTTAAGGCTAGCTTGCTTGGTTTCAAAACCACGAGCCATTTACTAGCGAACATAACTAATTGATCAAAGATTCCTGATGAAGAACAGATATTGAATCAGGCCTTTTTTTCTAGTGCCAAACTGTTGATGCTTGATTTTTTACACCAACTATTCGCACGTGCAAAGTGCTAAGCTATTTTAGAAATTACACGTGAATGGGAAATGAAGCAAAAAAATGGGAGATGATTTTTAAAATGGTTCGGATGCTAAAAGCTAATCCTACGTCCACTGCCTTTTTATAAATGAGAGATTACAATCAGGTCGCGTATAGCGATCAAAGAGTAGAAATTCAGAGAGGGAGAGTGAGTGTTTTTTTGTTATCAGAATCCTGAAAATGAGAGGGGAACTCTCTATTTATAGTAAGAGATTTCTTGGTAATGATTACAAATCTGTAAGCGAGCAGGTGCTATACAATTCCTACCCTGCTTCCCATTGGCTGATTGTACAAGAGATATCCTTAAATCAAGTAGCACTTGGGCAGGTGGGTGACTCCCAGCCACTCACAAACCAAATCTTCACCTGCCAAGTTGATTTTACTCCTTCCATCCTTGGACGATGAGGCAGCGTTTAGGTGGTACAAAGCCTTCCTGAACTCTGATTGGTCCTTGCTGACCTAAACTTGTGTCAGCCCTGATTTCTTAGGCATAACATGATGAATGATATGTTAAATCACTTAAGACGGCACACTATTTAGGGTTTCGCTTGAAAAGTATAGCATTATTGTAATTTTAAAGTTTGTATTTAAAATAATGTTATATGGAGGCGTTTGGAACATATAATGTTTTATTATAGGGGGGATATTATATTAACGGAAAGAAAAATCACCTTGAAGATTACTGGGAATGTTTAAAAAATGTGTTTGGTTGGTTTGAATAAATTGGTGAATAATATGTTTGGTTAGGAGGATAAAAGGGTGGGTATGTTATATAGATTAGACCTGGTAAACGGGTGGGTTGGGTGGGTATGGTCCGGGTAGCAACGGGTTGCGGGTTCACGGGTAAAAAATTCTAACGGGTTGACATTTTCATGATCCGTACCCGCGGGTCACCCGTGAAAATGCAGCCTTTTATATTTTTCATATTTTTTGCTGTTTTTCCATATTTTTGTTATTTTTTACTATTTTTTTTAATTCAAAATTTCAAATTGCATACTAAATTATATTAATTTAAAAACTTCATATAAAATTCATTTATTAAACTTATTAGTTATTAACATATTATTTTAAAAAAATGGATGATTAAATTAAATTTGATTAGATTTCACCAAACATTATTAATTCAATATCAATATTTTTCATATTTATATCAAACTCCACCATATAGATAATAGAATTAATAAACACTAAACATACATAGTAATTACTAATTAGTAAACACTAAACATATAAAATTGTTTAACATTCAACATACATAACATAGTAAACACTAAACAATTAAACATATATAATTGTTTAACCAAACACACTAAACAAACAAAGCTGCCCTTGATTATGCAATCTCCTTCCCCGACACTTGACTTAATGGCACAAGCAACTGAACATCATCAATTTCATCTTCTACCATTAACAAAATATAAGTTAACTATCGTAATATATTAACAAACAAAAATATTAAAACATGTGAAATATAAGTTAAAATGTTACCTTTAATTTCATATCCAGAAATCCATGTCCTGGTGCATATCAAAGACTCTACATTTCCGGTAAAAGTGAACTTCGATATTTATTGAGCGCTTTGCTACTAATACTGAAACTGGACTCCGAAGCAACAGTCGTTATTAGTATACTCATCACATCATGGGTCATCATCGAAAATATCGGGTATCGATCACTATTTTTCTTCCATGGTCCAGGATATCCAAATTGCAAAATTTGATGCGATCAAACCTTGCCTCTCCCAAATAAGTATCCAATTCGGACTTCTTAGCAGCACTAAAGTCACTTTTGTAGTAGTCAAATTCCTGCACCGTTTAAATATTTAAATTTAATAAAGCAAAATTACAAAATAAAGAAAACCTTATTAATCACAAGAATATAAAAATATTTAGAGAGTATTGACTTACACAACTATCATCTCCAATGATATTAGGATTACTAACTTGTACGCAAGGATCGTTGGGAACCTCATTGCCACTTAGACCCTCATAAGCATTAAAAAGCCTATACAATGCTTGACCAACTCCAACTTTCTTGTTGCAACTACTGGGCCATCAACTTTTTTGTAACAAAACTCAACAAACTCAAACTTGAAACGTGGGTCTAGAATTGCTGCAATTGCTAACATAACAGTATAAGAATCCCAATATTTGTCAAATTTTCCTTTCATTTGACTTGCCATGGTACTAAGAACTTCATCCTCATTTTCCATCTCTTCGCATAAACGCACTTGAATTCTCCACACATTTCTGAGATACAAGTTTGCTGTCGGGTATTGGGAACCCGAAAAAAGAGTAGTGATCTCATAAAATGGTTGCAAGAACTTGCAAATCCTCACCCCCTATCCCATTCTTCATCTGAGTGATAACTTTTATAATTGGGATCTATCAGTGCCAAATGAACAAACACATGACGGTATATTAACGCAATTTCAAGCATTAAATAAGTGGAATTCCATCTCATGGGAACATCCATTCGCAATCCTTTTGAGCTTATCACACCAATTTTTTTAACAAGTTCTCCAAACTTGATTCTTTTAGCCTCACTTCCTTTAACATATTTCACACTTTCATGAATTTTATGCAAAGCCATGCTACTCACCTTTAACCCTTCTTGGACTACGAGATTCAAGATATGTGCACAACATCGCACATGAAAAAAAGAACCATCACATAATAAAACATATTGCACACAAAGTTGACTCTTTAAAATGTCTTCCATTTTATCATTGTTACTTGCATTGTCTAATGTAAGAGAGAAGACTTTCTTTTCAATCCCCCAATCTTTTAAGAAATTATACACTATGTCTAACAAAAGAGCCCCTGAGTATGGAGGAAGAATATGGCAAAAATTCAAAATTCTATTTTGTAACTCCCAGTTCTCATCAACATAGTGAGCCGTTAAAGAAATATACCCATCATTAGTACAAGAACTCCAAATATCAGAAGTCAAACATATTCTACCCGAAACCCTCTCTAAAGCAAGCTTAATCATTTCCTTCTCCCTGTAATATATCTTTAAGCAATCCGCCTTAGCGGTGTTCCTAGTATAATGCTTAACTTCATGATTCAAATACATGTGGACATCCCTAATTCCTTCATGCTCCACTATTGAATATGGGTTATTATGTTTTATGACTCTTATTGTCACCTTCTCACGATAAATTTCTTGAGAAATCTTCAAACGTCTCAATTTAGTATCACAATCCATCATCATTTGATCTACACTACTAGTAATGGTACGTTTAGGACAACCTTCCATATGGCACCTCATATTCTTAGTCCCGTGACTGGAACTACCATGTGCATAAGACTTACCACAAATCATACACTTTGCCCTCACCTCCCCATTATCTTCTACATATGTTGTAAATTGACCCCAAACATCTGAAACTTTACGTCTTTTTGGACAAACAGTACTACCAGTAGAAGGAAGTTGACCTACGGCTACATTACGACCCATTCCTAAATCTGTAGACTCCTCCATACCAAGCCAATCTAAAGGACACAACAAAGTATTTACATTTAAATTAATTAACCAATCATAATTCATAACAATTGGTCCAAAAAAAAATAAAAACACTCCCACATATTTTACAAGCAAACCAGCCCTACCAAATGACTAGATTTTTCCAACTCAACAATCAACACCCCTCAACTCCAATAAGTATAACCAATCATAATTCATAACAATTCATCCAAAAAAAAAAAATTATAATGTGGTATATGCTGTGAAATTGTGAATCATCATTATTTGAGTCAAAAGAAAATAAATATTTGAGCAGGGGTCAATATTAGGGGCCAAAATTTATTTTCAAAACTTTTTAAGCCTCTCTCACATCACGTTATTAAGCAGTCAATTTTCAACTTCCTAATTGGCTGGTGTGAGTGTTTTTTTTTTTAATTTAATAATGAGTTTTGTCTTCTCTAGTTTTAATTCAATTGAATCATGTTATTTAGAGAAAAATAAAAGTTACGGACATGAAAGACTCTCCAGTGTACAACAACTCAAGTCTCAAGTTACTCAACAAGTCAACAATATGGGATATCCACCCTTGATTCCATGCTTTATAACTTTAATAACAAATTGGATTCTATTAAAAAACACCCTACGCTAACTGTCGTGATGCTGCTGCCCTGCCATGCTGCTGCTGCCGTGAGAGAAGACACCTGGTGCTGCCATGAGAGAAGACACCTGTTGCTGCTGTGACCTGACTGTTGTGCTGCCGTGTTGCTGCTGCCGTGAGAGAATGAGTTGTGCTGCCATGAGAGAATGAGCTTCCGTGACCTAACTGCTGCTACTGCTGCCGTGAGAGAATGACTGCTGCCATGAGAGAATGACTGCTACTGTTGTGAGAGAATGAGATGTCATGACCTGACTGCTGCTGCTGCTGCCGTGAGAGAATGAGCTGCCATGACCTGCTGCTACCGTGAGAGAAGTGAGAGAATGAGGGAGTGGAGCTGCTGTGAGAGTGAGAGAGTGAGGGAGTGGAGCTGCTGTGAGAGGAGTGGTCATGGAGCTGCTGTGAGAGGAATGGTCGTGGAGCTGCTGTGGCCTATGAGAGAAGAGAATGAGCTACTGCGTTTTTTGTTTTTTTCACTGATAAGTTTTGGTTTAGATTAGGGTTTGAGAGTGATACTTTGAGAGTGATAAGTTTTTTCAATGAATGATTTAAAAAAAAATTAATTTCAAATTTGCGGGTCCACGGGTAGTACCTGGTCCACTCGGAAAAGTCACGGGCGGGCCAGGTACGAGTCAAATTCTCACGGGTCGAGAGGTGTGTTACCCGTACCCGTCCGTTGGGTACGGATACCCGTTGACCTTCGGGTACGGGTGAGTATTTGCCAGGTCTAATATAGATAACTAAATTACTCTCCTTTTTAAATATTAATATAATAGTATTTTTTATTATTATTTTTTGAATAATTTCTTTCAACCCCCAACTTTTCAGATTTAGCAAAAACACCATAGCAACCAAAAACATTTTAAACTTAACAAAAACTCCCCTACCCACCCCAAGCCACTGCCAGCAGCCAGCCACCACCGCCAGCAGCCAGCCACCACCGCCGATAGTGCTACAGATCTGGCTGTGATGTGGTTGTGCCACAGACAGCTAGATCCCAGAAAAGGCCTTACCAGCCATATTTGGCCGGTCGTACTCCATTATGGTGACTTTCGGCAGCCTCCGGCGGTGGTCAATAGCGGTTGGCGGTGGTGGCCAGTTCTAGGTACAACAACATTTCATGGCATTTCTGTAAATAATGACAATAAAAAGGGCAATGTCGTCTGAAAATTTTAAAAAACGAGAACAAAAGTGTCTACATGAGTGAATTTGGTGTTTTGTAAATCTTAACAAATATAAGACTAATTTAGACCAAATGCTCAACTGTTTAGGGGCAACAAGGGACACAACATTGGATTAACTCAGGTAAGTTTTAATAACACAACCTACCCCCACCCCACCCCCAAGGTATTAATATTCCCGACAACTTACCACCCAAATGCCACTGTTTGTCATAAAAGATTTAGGGAATAATTTTTTACAAACCAACCAAACATCATCATCTGCTCAATTTAAAAAAATATTACCCCAGTTATCTAATACTAGTCGAAAGCCCCGCGCGTTGCACAGGTTGCTTATGAAATTGGTTTTAATATCACGTTTGTTTGAATAATTGAATGTTTCAATTGGTTGAAATCTACTATAGAGGTACATACATTGTATAGGTCTATCAAATTAAATATTTTAATTATATATGGTTTTACATACTTTATAGATTTTATTTGTTAGATAATTGTTATTCTTTGCTCCTGCCCATATATTGTTATTATTTTTTATTATAAATTGACGTAGGTATCACGATTTGTGGGAAAAAATAAAAAAATTTCTCCTCATAGCTACAATATACTTCCTGCTAAAATTTCTCCTCGTACTGCCAAACTATTGAAATGGATCATATTAATGGTGAGGTAAACCATAGTGATCCGATCAATGATTAATAGAGATGGATGACTACATGATTAAAAGTAACAGGAGGTGTTATGGCCAAAAAGCTAACTGAGTATAGTAATATACTGGCAGCCTACAACATCATTGTTGGAGCTTAAAACACATCTTCAAATATTTATTTGATAATTGTGCTGCCGAACCATAAGTGGCTATACAAAATTTTGATGTATGTGGTCCATCAAAGGCTCTTTAAAGGCTATGAACAGAAATTTTATAACATGATATGTTGGGTGATGCCGAATAGAAATTATAGCTTATTGTTCGCCGCATTATGAATGGTGCTGCCGAACCATAATGATGTGTATAATCCATACTGATGTGTTTTAAGCTCATCAGCCAAAATTAATTGTTAATAGTTCACAATTTGATATATGTGATTCTTTATCAATTATCAAATAAATATTAAATAGGCTGCCGAACCACCATATTGATGTATGTTGTGCCAAACCACAGCCTAAACACATCTTCATTTCCCACAGTATTTTAACAATATTATCCCTTGTGCTATCGAACTATTGAAAAACACTCCCAAAATAGGTAAATAAAGACATCAATCATGTAGCTGGCACATTCTATTTGATGGATTCTCAAAACGGATTTTGATAATTTCTAGGTGAAAACTGAACGCATAATAGATTTTTCTTTCTCCTCCCCATCCTGATTATTGATATGTAAAACTTGGCTTGCAGCTACACTACCAACCAATTCCACAATCTCTGGAACATTTTGGATCACACTCTTGAGCTCCAGCGGCAATGATTTGCTAGTAGTAATAAGTCAAAAGTACAAAAGATCTTGCATGATAAGAAAACAAAAATGAACTTTTACAAACTAGAATTTGTTATGCATCATACTGGCAATACAATAAAGAAAGATGTAGGAACATTTAGACAAATAAATGAGCAAGAAGACTCAATATGCGGATATTAAACTCTTCTAGAAACAGATGTTCCGTAATAGGTAGGTACCACAAACCAGGTGCAGAGGCTAAGTCCATTATGCTAAAAGCAACCAACAACATATATCACAACTATTCAAGTTATTCACTACACCATTAGCAGATGCTCCTGATGTATTACCAAGTTCATTATTCTTCCCAGCTATCAAATTCAAACTACCCAAACTTCCTCTTGATCTTGTAATAGTCAACTTTTCCTTAACATCAGAAATTTTACCATCTGCTTCCATGCTTCCTGGAGTATTTACCTACATAGGAACCTACAAATTAGTATTAATGTAGGCATACAGACAAAATATGCATTTGGGGTAATAGACCATTAAAAGGAAACTCAAAGATGCTTCAGAGATCCCATTTGAAGAAGGCATTGCAAAAGGACCAAAAGGATAAGATCCTTGCAGGAGATCCAAACATGTAATTTAAGGTAGCAAATAAAAAATACAAACACCCAATGAAAAATGATGATCTGAGATATGAAAATAAAGCATTATGGAAAAGAAAATACAGGAGGTATGGATGGATGGGCATATATGCCGCCATGGGGATACATTGCAACATATGGATGTGGTGGGGTAGCATAGGGAGGCATAAGATGGTGCAACAAAAACATATATTATTAAAAAAACAAAAATCAAATTTTGAAGGCCAATTTCATTACTATGGATTATTTGTATACCCTCCACCCCAACAACTTCGTATGGCAGGACAAATGCCGGGAATTCACTTGTTCCCTTCCGCCACATCGGCATCAACATACAGTAACATTTTAGGAGATTATCTAAAATAAGCCTAAAAAAACTGCATAATAAAACTATTAGTGGTATAAACAATCACAACTTCCCCTTCAAAATTCATTTGTTAACCTTTTAAAATCAACTACACTACCTATTGCATTACCATAATATAATAACTGAAGTACAATAATCATAATTAACTGAACCTAAAGATGATACAAAAACCATATATAACCTGAACCCCCCACATGTATGGGTGAGCTTTGGGACTTGATGTTAAGAACCCATGAGGAGGTATAGGAGAATTAATATGCTTGTTAATAAAGATGCAACAAGTCCAGATTACAGTTAACCAACAATTTCGAGTCAAACAGAACTACCCAAGTCTAAGATCTTCCTATCAAACCTGAAATCCAGACCAGTCTGAATTCACAGTGCCAGTGCTAGTAGTTGCAGTCTGCTCCTGACGCCGATAAATAAACATCAATACATAGGAAAGAAACATGTGTAAACAATTATGAACTTAAGGAAGCAACAATACATTCAAACACAGGAAAAAATGATCAAACTACCCAAACTTCATTTTGATTTTTAATGGACAGCTTTTCCTTCACATCAGATGGTTTACCATCTGCTTCCATGCTTCCTGGAGTATTTCCCTACATAGGAAACTACAAATTAGTTTAAATGAAGGCATACAAACAAAATATGCCTTTTGGGTAATAGACCATTAGAAGGAAACTCACAGATGCTTCAGCAATCCCATTTGGGGAAGGCATTGCAAAAGTACTAAAAGGATAAGATCCCTGCATGAGATCCAAACATGTAACTTAAGGTAGTGAATAAAAAAAAATAAAAAATAAAAACCCAATGGCAAATGATGCTCTAAGATCTGAAACTAAAGCATTATGGAAAAGAAATTACCGGAGGTATGGATGGAGGGCATATACATTACGTAGGACATAAATTAGTTAAAGTAGAAGACTTTTTGATTTCAGAAGCCACATCAATTTCTCTAACAACTGCTTCCCAATCAAACTCCTTTAAGTATTTAGGATCGGTCTCTTTGAGTTCCAAAAACCTTGACAGAATGTCTTCTTTCTTCTCCTGTAAAATTGACTGGTTAGCTAATTACACTAATATTACTAAAACTTTGGAAGGTTCTAGATGTTATACTCACAGAACCTATTTTAACTATAAATGTCATACAAAGTAAAGAACCTATTTTAACACAGAAAACCCGACAACTTATGGTACAAACTTGCATAACTTTCTCCAAGTAGTGCTAAGCCAATCCAACCATTTCATTTGAGCCTTCGTTTCGTAAACTAAAAGATGGTAGAAAGCAAATTCATAGAATAAATTAGAAGTATCTAACCACTGTAGTCTTTTCCGGAGCATAAAACGCAAATATGCATCTGTTCCAAGAGGACTGATGCCCATATATTTGCACATATTCACCAATCGAGGCCTGAGAAGAGTGAAATAAAGCAGAAATAAAAAAATTCGTCAAGCAATCTCTCCCAGCAAGCACAGAAAAATAAATTAACTTGATATTCAGATACATTGAATTGAAATGGCAAACTAAAGGAAACAGAAGTCGACCTACTGATATTATGCAAAGTAAGTTCATCATTACACAACTTAGCAAAGCCCAAAATCTCCTCATCAGAGACAACGACACCCCTTCTAACCTGCATAATATATGGATGGACAGGTAAAAAGTAAATATTAGAAGAAAACAAAAGAAAAAACAGCATACCAATCGCTCTTTAGGAAGAAAAGCGCAGCCTTCGAATTTTCTGCTTCCATTTGATTCTCAAGATAGACAAAATCATACAAAAAATGAGGAGAAGTTGTCTCTATACGAAATGAAGTCGGCAGAGCTTTGCCGGTTTTCTTTTGATTCAAACAACTTAGTACCAACTGAATATTTAAGGATGTTATGTCTAAAAAGTCACGCTTACAGCTTATTTAATGTTTTCTTATACCAACTGTCAAGCTCATATTTTTAAAGATATTCTCACCAACCATATCTCTTTTTAAGAAATAAATGGACGAGAGTCTTTCATGTGTCAAGGCAACTTGCAAAACACTCATTACATTGAGTGTTTGGGTGAATAAATTGGCATTTCTCTTCACGAAGAAGGGGGTTGGGAGGTTGGGCTGAGATTTGAGCTTTATTTCATTCTCTCTGTAAACACTGTATTTCTTCCTCTTTGTATGCCTTACAGGCAATATCATAGAAATAGTTAGTGAGCAATAAAATAACAGTGGATGTAGGAGTCGCTTGTTGAGCATCCGAACCACTATAAAAAACCCCTCTTGCCAATCTTTTGTTTATTTTTCTACAAAATATATAATCTCAGCTCCATATTCAAATCTCATGAATCCATCACGTGTGATTCCTAAGTCCGCTTAGCGCTTCTCACGTGCGAGTCGTTGGCGTCCAAAATCAAGCGTCAACAGTTTGGTGGCCCATGCAGGTCCGATTCTCAAACCTGCGTCCAAGTTCTCCGATCATGTGGACAGATCATAGATCGCACGCATCCGAGTTCTCTGATCACGTGGCAAGATCGTAGATCGCACGCATTAGCTCTCCAATCGCGTGGTCAGATAACTAATCGCACGCTCAAATCGCACGTTCAAGACCGTTCAGATCACGTGTTCAGATCGCCCAGATCACGTGACCAGATCACTTATCGCACGCTCAGGTCATGCTCGTTCAGGTTGAGCCTAGGTCGTGCTCGTTATGTGCTCAGGTCGAGCCCAGGTCGTACTCGTTCAGGTCGAGCTCAGGTCAAGCCCAGGTCATGCTCGTTATGTGCTCAGGTCGAGTACAGGTCATGCTCGTTCAAGTCGAGCCCAGGTCGTGCTTGTTATATGCTCAGGTCGAGCACAGGTCGTGCTCGTTCAAGTCGAGCCCAGGTCGTGCTTGTTATGCATTCAGGTTGAGCTCAGGTCGTGCTCGTTATGTACTCAGGTCATGCTCGTTATGTGCATATTGAGCTCGTTTTGCTCTCAAGTTGAGCTCGTTTTAATTTCAGGTCGTTCTCCTAACAGATTTCAGGTTATGCTCCTACCAGATTTCAGGTCGTGCTCCTACTAGATTTCAGGTCGTTTTCCTAACAGATTTCAGTTCGAGCTCTTCAATTCGAGACTGCAGCAATTCAGATCAAAGATCTTAGTTTCTGATGCGCGTTTAAGCACTCCAAAAACCGGGGGGCTTCTGTTATGCCTAAAAAGTCACGCCTATGTCAGCTCATTTAATGTCTTCTTGTACCAGCTGCCAAGCTCATATCTCCAAAGATATTCTCACCAACCATATCTCCTTTCAAGAAATGAATGGACGAGAGCCTTCCATGTGTCAAGACAACTTGCAAAACACTCATTACATTGAGTGTTTGGGTGAATAAATGTGCATTTCTCTTCACGAAGAAGGGGGGCTGGAGGCTGGGCTGAGATTTAAGCTTTATTTCATTCTCTCTGTAAACATTGTATTTCTTCCTCTTTGTATGCCTTACAGGCAATATCATAGAAATAGTCAGTAAGCAATAAAATAACAGTGGATGTAGGAGTCGCTTGTTGAGCATCCGAACCACTATAAAAACCCCCTCTTACCAATCTTTTGTTTATTTTTCTGCAAAATATATAATTCAGCTCCATATTCAAATCTCATGGATCCATCACGTGTGATTCCGAAGTCCGCTTAGCGCTTCTCACGTGCGAGTCGTTGGAGTCCAAAATCAA
Organism: Pistacia vera; assembly: GCF_008641045.1. NCBI lineage: Eukaryota > Viridiplantae > Streptophyta > Magnoliopsida > Sapindales > Anacardiaceae > Pistacia > Pistacia vera. The sequence continues at coordinate 728,965 of NW_022196110.1, read as the reverse complement.
GCGTCAACAAACTAAATAAATATAAATAACAGACATTAAATTTTCACGGACTCTACTTCAACTCTCTTTCTCTTGCCGTTAACCCAAAACCCATAAACGTAAAACAGAAGAGAACATAAACTCATGAGTAGAAAAACAAAATATTTATATTGGATTAAAAGCTTAATGTAATAATACCCACCGCCACCAAGACCTGATGAAGCACTATCTTTTTTAGCCAAAACTGAAACAAACGGTTTAGAGAGATGGGTCGTGTAACAAAAGAAGATGAAAGGATGGAAATGAAATGGAAACGTGTAGAGATTAGTTGGAAGGTGAAGGGTGCAACGGTTCGTAGAATGTGCGTATATTAAATCAACCAATCACATCCTAACACATATCCACCAACCAATCACTTCTAACAATTTTTTGGGATCCAAGTTTTTAATTAGGCGTTTAAATGACCCATTTACATGATGTCAAGTGTCTAAAATATTCTATTATGTCAAACTAAAGAAAATACCTTTAAATACCCCAATTACATGATGCCACATGTCCAACAATATTCTACAAGAAAATCTAAAGCTTCAAAATGACTATCATACTTATCAAACCCTTCATATTCACAAACCCTTTAAATTCACGTAACAATCAATAAGGTTATTAGTATTTTGTCATTAATAACAAATAATATCAAACACCAATTACAATAAGTCACATATACTATCAAATCCACATCATAATCTATGTCACATCATGACAATAACATTTAACCAAATGTTAAGAATTCAAATCAGCACCAATTAAATGTAGTCAAGTATTGGACAATTTGCTAAATGAAAGCCTCTTCAAAATGGCAATCATATAGCCTATGCCTTAGGATTATATATATATTACCCCATCTAAACGGCCTATATGGTAAGTTTGTATCCTAAAGTTTTATCTTTGAAATAATACGACATTGAATCACCACTAGAGGTCTGATGGTAAAAGAGTAAGAGGAACATTTAAACTGATCTCCTAAAAGAAGGATTTAACATGATGTCCAAAGTTCGAGTCTCCTTGAAGATAAAAGAGCAAGAGGAAAATCTAACATGGTTTCTCGAGTTCGAGTCTCCACGATTGTTAATAAAAGTGATCATTAGAACTCGTACTCAAACAGTAGTTTCAAGGTCTCAGGAAATTAGTTGAGGTACACGCAAGCTAACCTACACACTGCCGATCATAAAAATAATAATTATAATAATATGACATTGTTTTTCTTATTGATACATAATGTTTCTAGAAATTATTAAAATAAATGAGCATCGATGTGGAATGTGAAAACCAATTGGACTAGTAAAGAGAAAGAGAAAATGAGAGTTGGCACGACAGAAGGAGCAAACATTGATGAATAGCAAATGTATTGTTGGAAATTAAATGCAAAGTAATTTAAAATTTGAAAGGTGAAAGGTGAATTTGTCGAGACTGAAAGGAGAAGTGGGCCTCGATGGACCATGCTGAGCGATAGCTAGACTCAATTAAAATTTGTGGTAGTAAATTCAATGTAGTGTAGCAGGTCTAGTGTCTTACACATTGGCAAGTGAAGTCATTTTCTGTGTGTTTCTTTATCCACGTGATTATCTCTTTTTATTCTGTATTATAATTAATTTCTAATTATCATTGCATATGGATATGGCACACAGATTTGCATGTGAGTTTTATAGGGCTTTCTGCTTTTTGATCCTGCTGCTTCGGTTCTTCAGCAATACATAGGCTTTACTAACAGAAGCTGCATATGCTATATAGGATTATGGGATATTGTTGGTTGCCTAGATGTTTCGATTTAAATGCACCGGATGTATCGCTAACTAATGTAACCAAATCTGTAAGTCAACTATCATTGGATGACTTGATGACAAAAGAACACAGAGGTCCAATATGGGTTTTTGAGTTTGAGTCCTCTTAAACACTAATTGGGGGGGTGGTCACTGGGGGGAATTACTTGACTATTCACTTCAGAGCACCAAAAGATTAGTTGAGGTAAGCTTTAGTGTTACAGAAAGTGTCAATAATATATGGCACCAGTACTTAAACTTCTATATTTGTCCAGGCATTCCATTCAGCCACAGATGAGAAGAAAAAATGGAAATGCATATGCATATGCGTGCCAAACTAAATATTGATCCCCAACGCCAACCATAACCTTCACCATGCAACATTAATTAGTTGGTTTTTTTTTTTTTTTTTTTTTTTTGTGAGCAGAGGTGTCTGGACCAACTTACACATATCTCAATTAATCTCTCGGGATCTTAGAACTACTGATCGGGCAAGAGCTCTAGTGGTCACCCCTATCAACAACCGGAGAGGGACTCGAACTCATGACCTCTTGAGTAATACACCCAAAGTCTCTATCGAACCACTCGGCCACCTAGGGGTTAGTTAACATTAATTAGTTTCCTCACTAGTTCGCCTTGTTGCTCCATATCCCAATAACTTTCACCATTATTATGGTAAGAGCATATCTAATTATGCTCTTTATTTTAAAGAGCATATTTCACATAAATAAAAAACATATTCATTAATTTCTAAATATAGTGAACAAAATTTGTATTTAAATCTAATAGACTCTTTAAATTAGACTTAATAAATATGAGAGATAGTTAATAATAAAATGCATAAAAACTTGTAATTTATTAAATAAAATTGGGATAGAGAGTGAAATGTGACTCTCTAGATGTAGATAGTCAAACTCATTATTTAATTTATATTTAAAGAATAAAGAGTTTATTGAACTATTGTTTTTATGGGTAAATTCTTTATAATAAAAAATTTGGATCATAAAAAGAGTCTTTTCAAGATGCTCTAACCCATCACACATTCGTGTTGTCACATGGGATAATGCACGATAATGCAAAATCTCATTTAGCTGATGAGATGAGACAATACTATAAAACTTAAATTTGAAAACCATCTTTTATTAGGGTGGTTATTGATGTACAATAAAGAGTCAGGAATCATAATTATGGTTTGATGAATGAGAAAATCTGATAAATATGTGACAGCACATGTCGTTATATTATTGAATTAATGGTCTCAGTATATCAACAAAATGAGATAATAAGACTTATTTAAGTCTTTCTCCATTGTCACAGTACATCGTCCATCTCCTAGAGAGAGAGTTTCGAAGGAAGAAATTTATGGTTAGAATTCTGCCGTGTAATTAGAAAGTCTAGTAGTAACTAACAACAATATTTCACTAACTAGAATCTTTAAAAACCCTAACCCTAATCCAAAATTAAACCCTAGGTTCAATAATATTCCTAGACTAAATCTTAACTAGGATAGTAATAAGATCCTTCACTAACAACAAGAGCACATGCAATTAACTAGCTTTCAAGGTAGCTGCAGCGCGCAGAGCTTTATAGATAAGGCCGATGGCCGCCCCCCTTCTATTAAAAGCTTCTCTTCTTCTTGGGATCCTTTTCACTTGCATGAATCAGGATCTCTGATTATTCACTATTGTTGCTGTAATTATTGTTTGCCTTTTCCGCCTCGAGAAGTGGTTGTCAGTGCTTCTCCTTAAGCGCTTCTTAGATTTTGTTGTTCTGTCATCGTGTTTATTCAGAACTTTTATTTTTCCGTTAATTTATTGAGAAGTAAATTTAACATATATAGAAGAACACTTTACCTTTTCTCTCTTGTGTTTATTAACTGTGTTTTTGTATCTTTCTTCTCTTTATATATGGTTTCTCTCTTCGTAAAAATCAGATTCTCTAGAAACTATCTAGTTCATTTTCTTTCTTCTCTTAGTTCAGTTTCGTACTTGGAAGTTTTTTTCTTTTAGTTCATTTGAGTCTCACTCTGATCTCTTTTCTGTTTCTCTATTGGGTGGAGATTCTAAACACGGTCTTCTTTTCTTCTTCTAGGAGATCTTCAGATTGTCAGCTGAGAAAGGCCATTATGAAGAACTCATTTCTAGCAATATTTGTTGTATTCCTTTTTGTTGGGTGGTTTGTAATTTTATGTGGAGGCCAAGAAGATCAAGATGTAGCACCAATGGAGACAAAAGAGAAAGAACGTCTTTATTTAGCAATCCAGGGATTTATAGGGAAGCAGTGGAATGGCTCAGATCTCTATCCAGATCCCTGTGGATGGACGCCAATTCAGGTTCAAATTAATCACCACTTAGATAACAAAAATATATTTTATAATTTTATTTATATACATTTGTAGTGTATACACACTAGTTCTTCATGCAAAGTATCAAATGAATTACATAATCAAAATTTTATTTATTTTAGTTACTCTCCTTATACATTTTCAGGGAGTGTCCTGTGATTTATTCGATGGCTTTTGGTATGTTACCGGACTAAGCATTGGTCCAATATACGACAACTCTCTCCAGTGCACCAATGCAAAATTCTCACATCAATTCTTCGAACTCACTCACCTTAGGTCTCTCTCATTCTTCAATTGTTTCTCCTCACCAAGCCAAAACCCTACTGAAATACCCTCATCAAACTGGGAAAATTTTGCTTCCTCATTGGAATCTTTAGAATTTCGATCAAACCCCGCTCTCATTGGCACTATTCCAACAAGTTTTGGCGGCCTTAAAAGGCTCCAATCTTTAGTGTTACTAGAAAATGGTTTGACTGGCAAAATACCTATGGAGTTGGGCAATTTGGTCAATTTAAGGCGTCTTGTTCTCTCCGGAAACCGGTTCAATGGTGAGATTCCGGTAAGTTTTCGGGGGTTGACCGAGGTCTTGATAATAGACTTAAGCAGGAATAATCTATCCGGGTCAATGCCATTGACTTTGGGAGGTTTTACTTCACTCTTGAAGCTTGATTTAAGTAATAACAAGTTTGAAGGAAAGCTGCCAAAGGAGATTGGAAACTTAAAAAATGTTACATTAGTTGACCTGAGGAGTAACAAATTTTCAGGTGGATTGGTTCAGTCACTTGAAGAAATGATTTCCTTGAAAGAAATGGCAATGTCTAGTAATCCAATTGGTGGTGAACTCAGTGAAATTCAATGGGAAAATCTTCGGAACTTGGAGATTTTGGATCTCTCAAACACGAATTTGACGGGTGAAATACCAGAGTCGATGGCCAAATTGAAAAGACTACGATTTTTGGGGCTTAATGATAATAAACTCTCGGGAAATATCCCTCCAAAGACTGTAACTATGCCAAGCCTTAATGCTCTTTACCTTAATGGGAACAACTTCACAGGGAAACTCGAAGTCTCCGTTTGGTTTTATAAGAAAATGGGTAGGCGTTTTGGTGCTTGGAACAATCCGAATCTGTGTTACAAAGCGGAATTCACTTCGACAGTTCATGTTCCTTACGAGGTGAAACCTTGTTAATCAGCAAGATAGATCAATTAATTAACTAGTTACTATTACTTTCCATGCAGACAAAAAATGGACAAGACGATCACAGGCATGCAGAATTTCTTCGAGATTTACAATATTTGGTTAACTAATTTGAACTTTGAAGGGTCTCGGCGTGGACTAGCTCCTGTTGCACGAGATGTAACTCACGTTTGTCTTTGTAATATATTTTATTATCTTATTTTCCAGTAGCCGAATCACTTTCTTGATATTTCAGAAAATAGGGTTCATATATTCCAAAGTTGAAATAAAGTGCTCAGTGTTTTAAATTCAATAGCCACCCTACGAAGAGCAGAAAATCAGATCAAAAGATGATTAATTAGGTAGCTAATGTCGATTAAATGTCAGCCTTTTCAGCACCGTATTAAAGATGTGTATAAATGTCATAAAGAAGTTAATTCAATAGGTAAAGATCATAACCAAAAAGCTAATTATAATCTAGATTATCAATCCATCATTCATGGGTGGTTTTTAAAATGGTGAGATAATAGCTTCGAACCACTCTGATAATAAAAAAAGTTTCGCGAACTCTTAAGTTTAAGTTCTACAGATGTTAATAGGGGTGATTATTGATAAGCTTACCCGTTCGTCAACTTCAAAGTTTTGAAAGACTAATTAAGGTGCTAGACACCTCGATCACAATCAATAAAAAAAATAAAAAAATAGAAGATAATATCTCCAAATAAAAAAGTTGACGAACATTTTTAAGTTCTTTACCTGATTTTGCTCAACAGCCTGGTTTCTTGTGAAAGAAAAATTTATACCAAGTCAAAGATCATAGGCCTCTCTCTCAACGGTTACCCTCCAATAATCCACTATCTCCATATCTCTCTCCTAATTATTCTCCCACTAACAGACTTCAATTTGAGCTCTCTTTAGTTTAAATAATCAATTGAACTCCAATTAAAGTAACCATATTTTCTCAAACTACTTACTGATCTCTTTTGTTTATTTCAAGAGACTAAACCAAACTTAAGTGAGAGCTCCCCTGAGTCCAAAAAATATGGCTTCTCTCATTTTCTCTTTCAAAGTTTCTCTCTTTTTGTTTCTCTTCTCATTTCTCCATGTCTACACTGTAACTTGCGCTGAATATGAAGTGGGTGGCGATCATGGTTGGGTTATACCTAAGGGCAACAACGCTGACCAAATGTACAACCAGTGGGCTTCTGGCAACAGGTTTAAGCCTGATGATACTGTTCGTAAGTACTAAAATAATGAAATGTTGCTTCTTTCTGTTAAAAAAAGTTTAAAAAATCTTTCTATGTTTTATATGTCTTGTTTGATGATGAATTCAGGTTTCAAGTACAAGAAAGACTCAGTGATGGTGGTGACTGAGGAGGAGTACCAGAAGTGCCAATCGTCTCATCCACTTTTCTACTCCAACAATGGCGACACTGTCTTCAAGCTGGAGCGTCCGGGTTTGTTCTACTTCATCAGCGGCGTTTCCGGGCACTGTAAGCGAGGACAGAAGATGATCATCAAAGTTTTGGAGCCGGCAAGCCCTCCCGATCAACCCCAGAACCAGAACAGCACCGATGGAAAGAACAATGGCTCAGTTCAGAGGCCTTCCATTGCTTCTCCAATCAATGTTATGCTGCTCGTTATGTCTTTCCTAGGGTTCAGTTTTTATTAGGCTTAGTTAATTAAATCCTGTTTCGGTTTGTTCCTTTTTTTTTTTTTTTTTTTTCCTGTTTTTACTTTCAGATATTTGTGGTTATATTTTAGTTTTTGAGACAATTGTTGGAATTAATGATTAGTTTTAATTTTAACGATAATTTTCATAATTAATTATTTATATATCTCACAACTTGAGGGGTTTGGATTTATTTATATTTAATAAAAAGAGATTAATTTTTATTAGAACACCCGATTTGAAGTTAATGAAAAGGAGAGTAAAAGAGAAAATCCTACCAGTTTTTTTAATTCAAGTAATTTTTAAATTCTTTTTTCTTAAAGAAATTTGATACTTACTCCCACCAATTAAGCGTTTGATTAATTATGTATTAGTTCAGAAGTCTTTAAAATCAAATCAAATAAGATAATCCTATTAGGGTTCTTTGTCTTTTGTAATATTTTGCCAACTAAAACCCTAATTCTCCTTCCCTATGATTCCTATCAAAACAACACCATCTTAATTATATATTATCTATGAAACTTAACTCTCTTAATTAGTTATACCTTCTTCATCACTTTTGATCCAAGAATATGTCAAGAGATGATGAAGTCAACTCTTATCGTGGCCATGAGTTTAATTGCTGTTTTTTTTTTTTTTTTTTTTTTTTTTTTTTTTAATGAGGTGTTCAGACCATCTTGCCTCAATTAATCTCTGGAGTCCATTGAACACCTCAGTTGATTATTCAGTATCGTCAGAAAGCATTACAAAACCGAAGATGAATCAAGAACACCTTCTTTATTTTTATTAAAACAAGTTTATTTTCGTTCAAGCCTACTACATCAAGAACTTGCATCATATTAAATTACATACTCCTTTGTATAAAACCAGAAGTCCTGGTATCCAATACGTCAACATCAAGAACAAATTAAAGAAAATTATATTATAATTAAGGATTATTTTGATATATTAATGAATTCTATCAGGATTCATTTTCTTTTATCCCCCATCTCTTAATGAATCCCCTCCCCCTTAGGATTCCTATTAAATTAACACCACCTTAATATAGCTATAAATTATACACGAACTTAAACAATCTCAATTCATTTTATCCTCTTAATACCTTGTTTAGTTTGATAAAAGATGGCAAGCTCAAGCGGCAACCTCGACCACTCCTGTTATGTTTGGCCGGACGACACCATCAAACCTGAAGATGGATCACGGACTAGTGTCGTCTTCTCTTTTCTTTTAAAGCACTCATGTTTCTCTTCACGTATTTATTCAGATGGATTTTCACTAGAAAATTTTCAAATAGAGCATCGACTGTTGATGAACATGCCAGACCGAGCTTTTGAGCTTGAACATGATTTAATGATGCAAAAGCAAGGATATACTACTTGTTATTATATTTTTCAAGAAAAAATTTATGACTTAATGGGCATCAGTTGTGATCCTTTGACTATTGTACGAATTATGAGTATTGCTGGTGAGATGGCCACGAACAGAAAATATGAGAATTATAAGGTTCTTCGTCTGGTTGTGCATTTTGAGAGTTATTTTAATATGGACGATGACTCGGAATCAGAAGATACAGAAACTGCCATTGTTGCTGCTAGTAAATCGTCAATTGAGAAGTTGGAGATGGTTAAGATTGAAGATGATTCGAAGGGACCATGTTCAATATGTTTAGATGAGCTTTCTTCGGGTTCTGAAGCTACGAGCATGCCTTGTTGCCATATTTTTCATAATGGTTGTATTGTTAAATGGTTGAACAAGAATAGGTGTTGTCCACTATGTAGGTTTGAATTGCTTTAGATTTTATTAATTTATTTCTTTTATTTTTTAAATTAACTTCTTTATGTAAGTACATTATATATCATCATAAATTCATAATTTTCTCAATTTATTTATCTGCTTTTTAATAGAAGACCAAGACGAATAACTAATACATATATTGTTTTTTTATATTCTGACTGTTTGTTTGACAATAACAGATATTTTGTAGATTTGATTTAATTTCAAGGAAACTGTCTATATATATATTCTCTGTTCTTGGATTCAGGAAATTCTGGTACATTACCAATTCCACCTCATATAGTATTTTTAATTGTTGTTAATCCTTTTTAAATTAAAATTTGAAAATTTTATTGCATATAAAATATCAATCAAAAGGGAGAAAAGCCCATTAACAATGGGCTAATGGGCCTAAAATCTCAAATACATTTTATGTGTATGGAAAATAATTCCTAAGTTGTGGTACAATTGGTAATTGGACTCTAAGTGTGACAAACTTTATCTGCAACGTCACAGGTTTGAACCGCACTGGAAGCACTTTGTGGTCAATGATACTTACCTAAGCCCCGATTAATATTAGTCTTATAATATTTTTGGGTATGGGGAGGCCAGAGGCTTTCACCGAAAAAAAAAAAAACAAAAATTCTAAGTTGTGTAATTATAACATGTTAAATTAATTATGTTGCTTCCAAATTTGGCAGTCATTAGGTCATGATCAATAAATTTGACCATCTCAATAATGTCTACTTAATTAACACTCAAGTAAACATAAGTTTAATTATGATCTATAACTTTACCCATGGATGACAATTAATAATAGTGAGTTTAATAATATTAGTGGTATAATATGTTCCAAATTAAGTAAACTTATGATACAATAATATTTAGGTTAGATTAATGGTGGAATTAATAAATTAGGTAGTCTTATGATGAAATAGTGCGTATAAATATTTGTTCAAAACATTCAACAACCATGAAATTCTTCACTCCAATTCAAGGCATGCATGAGTGCTCATAATTTGGTTCTAATATTTTATTGACCTCCCTTTTAAGGCATTAATTAATTATTAATTAGATATAGATATACTACTCAAAATATTAAACCTTAATGATGGCTAATGTAAATAAAATTATATACACCCAAACTTGCTCTAAAAAATAATTTTTTTGTTGTAATGTGAGTGTTATTCATATTATCAAACAATACCGGCCCTTAGATTCTAAATAACTTATCAATTAACCCTTAGGTGGTTGAATGGTTCGATAAAGACTTATGTCTTGAATTTAAGTCATTTATCGGTTGTTAATAGGGTTGACAAGTAGAACTCTTATCTGACTAATAGTTTCAGGATCTTGAGATATTAGCTGGTGCGTGTAAGTTGGTCTGAGCACTCCCTTGATCATAAAAACAAATAATAATAATAACTCATCTCTAACACCCTTTCAAGCTAATTCTGTCTAGTAATTTTTTTACTTTTGTTTTGTAATTATGTTACTTGATCATTTGTTTTTTCAATTTATAGTTTTATATTTAGAATTTGATTAAAAAAGACGATTTTAACCTTAATTTGTAAACTGAAGTTAGATAGAGTTACCTTAAACTATTTGTTTGAAGGGGTGGTTAGTGATACGAAAGCAATACTGAAAAAAATAATAATATAAAATTTCAAAAAAAAAAATATTATTTTATGAAAAAATACTTTATCTTTGTGAAAATCCTTATAAATAGAAATAATTCCAAAAAAAAAAAAAAATCTTGATATTTGATTTATTAAATTAATTTGAAGCATGTGGGTTGATTATCCCACCGAGAAACAACAACAATAAATAATTTATGTGTTTTGACTTGGAATCTACAACTATAAAAATATTTATTCTTCTTCTTTTGAGACAAATTTTATATTTTGATAATATATAACTAATGTTTGTCATCATTCAATCGTCATATATTATATTAAGTAATTACTCTAAACAAAGCCTTCATCTTAACCGTTCGTTTAGTTGAACTTTAAAATCCATGATACAATATGAACCGCTAGATAATGAAAACCATTATTTCCAATTCATATTTATTATTCTCATAAATGACATAAGATATGAATATTTGTTATGTAGATTGTTTTTGTTGTAAATTATTATTGGATCATGTTAAAAGCATATTTTAAGAATTAAAAATAATATATTGCCATTTATTGCTTACCATTTTAAATGTTAAATAAATAATTTATTAACAAAATATATTTCTTTAAATAATAAGTGATAATTTATTAACAAAATATATTTCTTCCTTTGAAAAAAAGATCTATCTTTGAAATTTCCAAATGGACCCTACTTCTCCTTTGTTCTCAATTGAGTACCTGACAACAATATGACCGTTACACACAACATTTTTAAATGTTTTTGTTTTCAAAAACCAAAATACCCTTATAGCCCTCCACAATTTGCTTCTTCCACTCTGCTTTTCAAAACTCAAAAGTGCTTTTCGCCATAGGTCAATACTATGCTAGAATAAATCTAACTAGGATAGTAATAAGATCCTTCACTAACAACAAGAGCACATGCAATTAACTAGCTTTCAAGGTAGCTGCGGCGCAGAGCTTATAGAAAAGGTCGCGCCCCCTTCTATAAAAGCTTCTCTTCTTCTTGGGATCCTTTCACTTGCTGAATCAGGATCTCTGATTATTCCTTTACTATTGTTGCTGAATATTGTTTGCCTTTTCGCCTCGAGAGTGGTTGTCAGTGCCTCCTTAAGCGCTTCTTAGATTTGTGTTTGTCATCGTGTTATTAGAACTTTTATTTTCCGTTAATTATTGAGAGAAATTTAAAATTATGAAGAAACAACCTTTTCTCTCTCTGTGTTTATTAACTGTGTTGTATCTTTCTTCTCTTTATATGGTCTTCCTTCTAAAAATCAGATTCTCTAGAAACTATCTAGTTCATTTTTCTTTTTCTCTTAGTTCGTTGTACTTGGAAGTTTTTTTCTTTTAGTTCATTTGAGTCTCACTCTGATCTCTTTTTGTTTCTCTATGGGTGGAGATTCTAAACACGGTCTTCTTTTCTTCTTCTAGGAGATCTCAGTGTCAGTGAGAAAGGCCATATGAAGAACTCATTTCTAGCATATGTTTGTATTCCTTTTTGTTGGGTGGTTTGTAATTTATGTGGAGGCCAAGAAGGTCAAGATGTAGCACCAATGGAGACAAAAGAAAGAACGTCTTATAGCAATCCAGGGATTTATGGAAGCAGTGGAATGGCTCAGATCTCTATCCAGATCCCTGTGGATGGACGCCAATTCAGGTTCAAATTAATCACCACTTAGATAACAAAATATATTTTATAATTTTTTTATATACATTTGTAGTGTATAACACAAGTTCTTATGCAAAGTATCAAATAATTACATAACAAATTTTATTTTTTAGTTACTCTCTATACATTTTCAGGGAGTGTCCTGTGATTTATTCGATGGCTTTTGGTATGTACGGACTAAACATTGGTCAATATACGACAAATCTCTCCAGTGCACCAATGCAAATCTCACATCAATTCTTCGAACTCACTCACCTTAGGTCTCTCTCTTCTTCAATTGTTTCTCCTCACCAAGCCAAACCCCTGAATACCTCATCAAACTGGGAAAATTTCTGCCTCATTGGAATCTTTAGAATTTCGATCAAACCGCCCATTGGCACTATTCCACAAGTTTTGGCGGCCTTAAAAGGCTCCAATCTTTAGTGTACTAGAAAATGGTTTGATGGCAAAATACCTATGGAGTTGGGCAATTTGGTCATTAAGGCGTCTGTTCTCTCCGGAAAAGGTTCAAGTGAGATTCCGGTATTGGGGGGTGACCGAGGTCTTGATAATAGACTTAAGCAGGAATAATCTATCCGGGTCAATGCCATTGACTTTGGGAGGTTACTCACTCTGAGCTTGATTAAGTAATAAACAGTTGAAGGAAAGCTGCCAAGGAGATTGGAAACTTAAAAAATGTTACATTATTTGACCTGAGGAGTAACAAATTTTCAGGTGGATTGGTTCAGTCACTTGAAGAAATGATTCCTTGAAAGAAATGGCATGTCTAGTAATCCAATGGTGGTGAACTCAGTGAAATTCAATGGGAAAATCTTCGGACTTGGAGATTTTGGATCTCTCAAACACGAATTTGACGGGTGAAATACCAGAGTCGTGGCAAATTGAAAAGACTACGATTTTTGGGGCTTAATGATATAAACTCTCAGGAATATCCCTCCAAAGATGTAACTTGCCAAGCCTTAATGCTCTTTACCTTAATGGGAACAACTTCACAGGGAAACTCGAGAGCTCCGTTTGGTTTTATAAGAAAAGGGTAGGCGTTTTGGTGCTTGGAACAATCCGAATCTGTGTTACAAAGCGGAATTCACTTCGACAGTTCATTCCTTACGGGTGAAACCTTGTTAATCAGCAAGAAGATCAATTATAACTAGTTACATATACTTTCCATGCAGACAAAAAATGGACAAGACGATCACAGGCATGCAGAATTTCTTCGAGATTTACAATATTTGGTTAACTAATTTGAACTTTGAAGCTGGCGTCTCAACTCACGTTTGTCTTTGTAATTATATTATTATCTTTTTCCAGTAGCCGAATCACTTTCTTGATATTTCAGAATAGGGTTTATATCCAAGTTGAAATAAAGTGCTCGTGTTTTAAATTCATAGCCACCCTACGAAGAGCAGAAAATCAGATCAAAAGAGATTAATTAGGTAGCTATTGTCTATTAATGTCAGCCTTTTCAGCACCGATTAAGATGTGTATAAATGTCATAAAGAAGTTAATTCATAAGGAAAGATCATAACCAAAGCTAATTATAACTTAGATTATCAATCCATATTCATGGTGTTTTTAAAATGTGAGTAATAGCTCGAACCACTTGATAATAAAAAAAAGTTTCGCGTCTTAAGTTTAAGTTCTACAGAGTTAATAGGGTGGTATTAAAAGCTTATTATTCTCAACTCAGTTTGAAGAATTATTAGGTGTGACACCCCGATACCAACAAAAAAAAAAAAAAAAAAAAAGATAATATCTCCAAATAAAAAGTTGACGAACATTTTTAAGTTTTTACCTTTTGCTCAACAGCCTGGTTTCTTGGAAAGAAAAATTTACCAAGTCAAAGATCATAGGCCTCTCTCTCACGGTTACCCCCAATAATCCACTATCATCTCTCTCCTAATTATTCTCCCACTAACAGACTTCAATTTGAGCTCTCTTAGTTTAAATATCAATTGAACTCCAATTAAAGAACCATATTTTCTCAAACTACTTCTGATCTCTTTTGTTTTTTCAAGAGACTAAACCAAACTTAAGTGAGAGCTCCCTGAGTCCAAAAAATATGGCTTCTTATTTTCTCTTTCAAAGTTCTCTTTTTTGTTTCTCTTCTCATTTCTCATGTCTACACGTAACTTGCGCTGAATATGAAGTGGGGGGCGATCATGGTTGGGTTATACCTAAGGGCAACAACGCTGACCAAATGTACAACCAGTGGGCTTCGGCAACAGGTTTAAGCCTGATGATACTGTTCGTAAGTACTAAAATATGAAATGTTGCTTCTTTTGTTCAAAAAGTTAAAAATCTTTCTGTTTTATATGTCGTTGATGATGGATTAGGTTTCAAGTAAAAGAAGACCAGTGATGGTGGTGACTGAGGAGGAGTACCAGAAGTGCCAATCGTCTCATCCACTTACTCCAACAATGGCGACACTGCTTCAAGTGGGCGTCGGGTTTGTTCTACTTCATCAGCGGCGTTTCCGGCACTGTAAGCGAGGGCAGAAGATGATCATCAAAGTTTTGGAGCCGGCAAGCCCTCCCGATCAACCCCAGAACAGAACAGCACCGTGGAAAGAACAATGGCTCAGTTCAGAGGCCTTCCATTGCTTCTCCAATCAATGTTATGCTGCCTCGTATGTCTTTTAGGGTTCAGTTTATTAGGTTAGTTAATTAAATCTGTTTCGGTTTGTTCCTTTTTTTTTTTTTTTTCGTTTTTACTTTCAGATATTTGTGGTTATATTTTAGTTTTTGAGACAATTGTTGGAATTAATGATTAGTTTTATTTTAACGATATTTCATAATTAATTATTTATATATCTCACAACTTGGGGGTTTGGATTTATTTATATTTAATAAAAGAGATTAATTTTATTAGAACACCGATTGAAGTTTGAAAAGAAGAGAAAAAAACTCCTACCGTTTTTTAATTCAAGTAATTTTTAAATTTTTTTCTTAAAGAAATTTGATACTTACTCCACCAATTAGCGTTTGATTAATATGTATTAGTCAGAAGTCTTTAAAATCAAATCAAATAAGATAATCCTATTAGGGTTCTTTGTCTTTGTAATATTTTGCCAACTAAAACCCTAATTCTCCTTCCCTTGATTCCTATCAAAACAACACCACTTAATTATATATCTATGAAATGAACTCTCTTAATTAGTTATAAATTTCATCATTTTATCCAGAATATGTCAAGAATGATGAGTCAACTCTATCGTCCATGAGTTTAATGCTTTTTTTTGTTTTTGTAATGAGTTTCAGACCATTCTGCTCAATTAATCTATGGAGTCCATTGAACACCTATTGATTGTAGTATCGTCAGACAATTAAAAACCGAAGATGAATCAAGAACACCTCTTTTTTATTAAAACAAGTTATTTTCGTTCAAGCCTACTACACAAGAACTTGCATCATACTATATAAAACCAGAAGTCCTGGTATCAATACGTCAACATCAAGAACAAATTAAAGAAAATTATATTAAATTAAGGATTATTTTGAATATTAATGAATTATTCAGGATTCATTTTCTTTTATCCCCATCTCTATGAATCCTCCCCCTTAGGCATCCTATAATTAAACTTATCTAATATCCGAACTTAAACAATTCAATTCATTTTATCCTCTTATACGTTTAGTTTGATAAAGTGGCCAGCTCAAGCGGCAACCTCGACTCCTCGTTATGTTTGGCCGACGACACCATCAAACCTGAAGATGGATCACGGACTAGTGTCGTCTTCTCTTTCTTTTAAGCACTCATGTTTCTCTTCACGTATTTATCAGATGGATTTTCACTAGAAAATTTTCAAATAGAGCTCGCTGTTGATGAATGCCGACCGCGGTTTGACTTGAACATGATTTAATGATGAAAAGCAAGATACTACTTGTTATTTATTTTCATCGAAAAAAATTATGACTTAATGGGCATAGTTGTGATCCTTTGACTATTGTACGAATTATGAGTATTGCTGGTGAGATGGCCACGAAAGAAATATGAGAATTATAAGGTTCTCGTCTGGTGTGCATTTTGAGAGTTATTAATATGGAGATGACTCGGAATCAGAAGATACAGAACTGCCATTGTTGCTGCCAGTAAATCGTCAATTGAGAGTTGGAGAGGTTAAGATTGAAGAGATTCGAAGGGACCATGTCAATATGTTAGATGAGCTTCTCGGGTTCTGAAGCTACGAGCATGCTTGTTGCCATTTTTCATAATGGTTGTATTGTTAAGGTTGAACAAGAATAGGTTTGTCCACTTGTAGGTTTGAATGCTTTAGATTTTATTAATTTATCTTTTATTTTTAAATAACTTCTTTGTAAGTAAATTATATATCATCATAAATTCATAATTTTCTCCATTTTTACGCTTTTAAGAAGACCAAGACGAATAACTAATACATATGTTTTTTTATATTCTGCTGTTTGTTTGACAATAACAGATATTTTGTAGATTTGATTTAATTTCAAGAAACGTTGTTCATATATATATATTCTCTGTTCTTGGATTCAGGAAATTTTGGTACATTACAATTCCACTATCTATAGTTTTAATTGTTGTTAATCTTTTAAATAAAATGTGAAATTTTATGGCATAAAACTCCCAAACACTAATAGGGAGAGTCATTGGAGGGAATTATCTGACTGTTCACTTCAGAACACCAAAAGATTAGTTGAGGTAAACTTTAGTGTTACAGAAAGCGTCAATAATATATGGCACGAGTACTTAAACTCTATATTTGTCCAGACATTCCATTCAGCCACAGATGAGAAAAATAAAAAATGGAAATGCATATGCATATGCGTGTCAAACTAAATATTGATCCCCAACACCAACCATAACCTTCACCATACAACATTAATTAGTTCTTTTTTTTTTTTTTTTTTTTTTTGTGTGTGTGTGTGTGTGAGCGGAGGTGTCTGGACTAACTTACACGCATCTCAATTAATTTCTCGGGACCTTAGAACTATTGAATTAGGCAAGAGCTCTAGTGGTCACCCCTATCAGCAACTGAAGAAAGACTCGAACTCATGACCTCTTAAGTAATACATTCAAGAGTCTATATCAAACTACTCGACCACCCAAGGGTTGGTTAACATTAATTAGTTTCCTCACTAATTCGCCTTGTTACTCTATATCCCAATAACTTTCACCATTATTATGATAAGAGCATCTCCAATGATGCTCTTTATTTTAAAGAGCATATTTCATATAAATAAAGAGCATCTTCATTAATTTCTAAATATAGTGAACAAAATTTGTATTAAAATCCAATGAACTCTTTAAATTAGATTTAATAAATAGGAGAAAGAGTTAATAATAAAATGCATAGAAACTTGTAATTTATTAAATAAAATTGGGATAAAGAGTGAAACGTGACTTTCTAAATATAGAGAGTCAAACTCACTCTTTAATTTATATTTAAAGAATAAAGAGCATATTAGACTCTTATTTTTATAGATAATCTCTCTATAATAAATAGTTTTTGTCATATAAAGAATCTTCTGAAAATGCTCTAACCCATCACACATCCGTGTCGTCACAAGAGAAACTTACATGGGATAATGCACTCTTAACATCTTATTTAGCTGATGAGGTGAGACTATACTATAAAACCTTTTATTAGGGTGGTTATTGATGTACAATAAAGAGTCAGGAATCAAAATTATGGTTTGATGAATGAGAAAATCTGATAAATATGTGACAACAGATGTCGTTATATTATTGAATTAATGGTCTCAATATATCAACAAAATGAGGTAATAAGACCGTCTTATTTAAGTATTTCTTCATTGTCACAGCACATCGACCATCTCCTAGAGAGAGAGTTTCGAGGGAAGAAATTTATAGTTAGAATTCTGCCATGTAATTAGAAAGTCTAGTAGTAACTAACAACAATATTTCACTAACTAGAATCTTTAAAAACCCTAACCCTAATCCAAAATTAAACCCTAGGTTCAATAATATCTAGAATAAATCTTAACTAGGATAGTAATAAGATCCTTCACTAAAACAAGAGCACATGCATTAACTAGCTTTCAAGGTAGCTGCAGGCGCGCAGAGTCTATAGAAAAAGCGGCCCCCTCTATTAAAAGCTTCTCTTCTTTGGGATCCTTTTCACTTGCATGAATCAGATCTCTGATTATTCACTATTGTGCTGTAATTATGTTTGCCTTTTCGCCTCGAGAAGGGTTGTCAGTGCTTCTCCTTAAGCGCTTTTAGATTTTGTTGTTCTGTCATCGTGTTTATTGAGAACTTTTATTTTCCGTTAATTTATGAGAGTAAATTTAACATATATAGAAGAACACTTCACCTTTTCTCTCTCTGTGTTTATTAACTGGTTTTTGTATCTTTCTCTCTTATATATGGTCTCTCTTCTAAAAATCAGATTCTCTAGAAACAATGTTCATTTCTTTCTTCTTTAGTTCAGTTTCGTACTTGGAAGTTTTTTTCTTTTAGTTCATTTGAGTCTCACTCTGATCTCTTTTCTGTTTCTCTATGGGTGGAGATTCTAAACACGTCTTCTTTCTCTTCTAGGAGATCTTCAGATGTCAGCTGAGAAAGGCCATATGAAGAACTCATTTCTAGCAATATTTTTGTATTCCTTTTTGTTGGGTGGTTTGTAATTTTAGTGGAGGCCAAGAAGGTCAAGATGTAGCACCAATGGAGACAAAAGAGAAAGAACGTTTATTTAGCAATCCAGGGATTTATAGGGAAGCAGTGGAATGGCTCAGATCTCTATCCAGATCCCTGTGGATGGACGCCAATTCAGGTTCAAATTAATCACCACTTAGATAACAAAAATTATTTTATAATTTTATTATAACATTTGTAGTGTATACACACTAGTTCTTCATGCAAAGTATCAAATAATTACATAATCAAAATTTTATATTTTAGTTACTCTCCTTATACATTTTCAGGGAGTGTCCTGTGATTTATTCGATGGCTTTTGGTATGTACCGGACTAAGCATTGGTCCAATATACGACAACTTCTCCAGTGCACCAATGCAAAATTCTCACATCAATTCTTCGAACTCCCCACCTTAGGTCTCTCCATTCTTCAATTGTTTCTCTCACCAAGCCAAAACCCTACTGAAATACCCTCATCAAACTGGGAAAATTTCTGCCTCCTTGGAATCTTTAGAATTTCGATCAAACCCCTCTCATTGGCACTATTCCAACAAGTTTTGGCGGCCTTAAAAGGCTCCAATCTTTAGTGTTACTAGAAAAGGTTTGACTGGCAAAATACCTATGGAGTTGGGCAATTTGGTCATTTAAGGCGTCTGTTTCTCTCCGGAAACCGGTTCAAGGTGAGATTCCGGTAGTTTTGGGGGTTGACCGAGTCTTGATAATAGACTTAAGCAGGAATAATCTATCCGGGTCAATGCATTGACTTTGGGAGGTTTACTCACTCTTGAAGCTTGATTTAAGTAATAACAAGTTGAAGGAAAGCTGCCAAAGGAGATGGAAACTTAAAAAAGTTACCTTAGTTGACCTGAGGAGTAACAAATTTTCAGGTGGATTGGTTCAGTCACTTGAAGAAATGATTTCCTTGAAAGAAATGGCATGTCTAGTAATCCAATTGGTGGTGAACTCAGTGAAATTCAATGGGAAAATCTTCGGAACTTGGAGATTTTGGATCTCTCAAACACGAATTTGACGGGTGAAATACCAGAGTCGATGGCCAAATTGAAAGACTACGATTTTTGGGGCTTAATGATAATAAACTCTCGGAAATTCCCTCCAAAGAGTAACATGCCAAGCCTTAATGCTCTTTACCTTAATGGGAACAACTTACAGGGAAACTCGAAGTCTCCGTTTGGTTTTATAAGAAAATGGGTAGGCGTTTTGGTGCTTGGAACAATCCGAATCTGTGTTACAAAGCGGAATTCACTTCGACAGTTCATTTCCTTACGGGGTGAAACCTTGTTAATCAGCAAGAAGATCATTAATTAACTAGTACATTAATTTCCATGCAGACAAAAATGGACAAGACGATCACAGGCATGCAGAATTTCTCGAGATTTACAATATTTGGTAACTAATTTGAACTTTGAAGGTCTCGAATCTCATACTACGTTTGTCTTTGTAAATATTTATTATCTTATTTTCCAGTAGCCGAATCACTTTCTTGATATTTCAGAAAATAGGGTTCTATATTCCAAAGTTGAAATAAAGTGTCTCGTGTTTTATTCATAGCCACCCTACGAAGAGCAGAAATCAGACAAAAGATGATTAATTAGGTGCTATGTCATTAAATGCAGCCTTTTCAGCACCGCATTAAAGATGTGTATAAATGTCTATAAAGAAGTTAATTCAATAGGAAAGATCATAACCAAAGCTATTATAATCTAGTTATCAATCCATATTCATGGTGTTTTTAAAATGTGAGATATAGCTTCGAACCACTCTGATGATATATAAAAAAGCAAATAGTTTATGAGTCTTAAGTTTAATCTACAGAGTTAATAGGGTGGTTATTTAAAGCTTATTTATTTCAACTTCAAGTTGAAGAATTATTAGGTGTTGACACCCGAATACAACAAAAAAAAAAAAAAAAAAAAAAAGATAATATCTCCAAATAAAAAAGTTGAAACATTTTTAAGTTCTTTACCTGATTTTGCTCAACAGCTGGTTTCTTGTGAAAGAAAAATTTATACCAAGTCAAAGATCATAGGCCTCTCTCTAACGGTTACCCCCAATAATCCACTATCTCCAATCTCTCTCCTAATTATTCTCCCACTAACAGACTTCAATTTGAGCTCTCTTTAGTTTAAATAATCAGTTGAACTCCAATTAAAGTAACCATATTTTCTCAAACTACTTCTGATCTCTTTTGTTTATTTCAAGAGACTAAACCAAACTTAAGTGAGAGCTCCCTGAGTCCAAAAAATATGGCTCTTTCATTTTCTCTTTCAAAGTTTCTCTCTTTTTGTTTCTCTTCTCATTTCTCCATGTCTACACGTAACTTGCGCTGAATATGAAGTGGGTGGCGATCATGGTTGGGTTATACCTAAGGGCAACAACGCTGACCAAATGTACAACCAGTGGGCTTCTGGCAACAGGTTAAGCCTGATGATACTGTTCGTAAGTACTAAAATATGAAATGTTGCTTCTTTCGCTTACAAAAAGTTAAAATCTTTCTGTTTTTATGTCTGTTTGATGAGGATTCAGGTTTCAAGTACAAGAAAGACTCAGTGATGGTGGTGATGAGGAGGGTACCAGAAGTGCCAATCGTCTCATCCACTTTTCTACTCCAACAATGGCGACACTGTCTTCAAGCGGAGCGTCGGGTTTGTTCTACTTATCCGCGGCGTTCCGGGCACTGTAAGCGAGGCAGAAGATGATCATCAAAGTTTTGGAGCCGGCAAGCCCTCCCGATCAACCCCAGAACCAGAACAGCACCGATGGAAAGAACAATGGCTCAGTTCAGAGGCCTTCATGTCTCTCCAATCAATGTTATGCTGCTCGTTATGTCTTTTAGGTTCAGTTTTTATTAGGCTTAGTTAATAAATCCTGTTTCGGTGTTCCTTCTTTTTTTTTTTTTTTTCTGTTTTTACTTTCAGATATTTGTGGTTATATTTTAGTTTTTGAGACAATTGTTGGAATTAATGATTAGTTTTAATTTTAACGATAATTCAATAATTATTTATATATTCACAACTTGAGGGGTTTGGATTTATTTATTTAATAAAAAGAGATTAATTTATAGAACACGATTTGAAGTTAATGAAAAGAGAGTAAAAGAAAAATCCTACCGTTTTTTTAATTCAAGTAATTTAAATTTTTTTTCTTAAAGAAATTTGATATATCCCACCAATTATGCGTTGTTTAATTATGTATTAGTTCAGAAGTCTTTAAAATCAAATCAAATAAGATAATCCTATTAGGGTTCTTTGTCTTTGTAATATTTTGCCAACTAAAACCTAATTCTCCTTCCCTATGATTCCTATCAAAACAACACCATATTAATTATTATCTATGAAATTAACTCTCTTAATTAGTTATACCTTCTTCATCCTTTTGATCCAAGAATATGCAAGAATGATGAAGCAACTCTTATCTCATGAGTAATCTTTTTTTTTTTGTAATGAGTTTCAGACCATCTTGCCTCAATTAATCCTGGAGTCCATTGAACACCTATTGATTTTAGTATCGTCAGAAGGCATTAAAACCGAGATGAATCAAGACACACCACCTTCTATTTTTATTAAAACAAGTTTATTTTCGTTCAAGCCTACTACATCAAGAACTGCTCTATCATCATATAAAACCAGAAGTCCTGGTATACATACGTCAACATCAAGAACAAATTAAAGAAAATTATATTATAATTAAGGATTATTTTGATATTATGAATATATCAGGATTCATTTTCTTTATCCCCCATCTCTTATGAATCCCCTCCCCCTTAGGCATCCTATTAAATTAACTTATCTCCGAACTTAAACAATCTAATTCATTTTATCCTCTAATACCTTGTTTAGTTTGATAAAAGATGGCAAGCTCAAGCGCAACCTCGACACTCCTGTTATGTTTGGCCGCGGACACCATCAAACCTGAAGATGGATCACGGACTAGTGTCGTCTTCTCTTTCTTTTAAAGCTCATGTTTCTCTTCACGTATTTATTCAGATGGATTTTCACTAGAAAATTTTCAAATAGAGCTCGACTGTTGATGAACATGCCGACCGAGCTTTTGAGCTTGACATGATTAATGATGCAAAAGCAAGGAATACTACTTGTATTATATTTTCAAGAAAAAATTTATGACTTAATGGGCATAGTTGTGATCCTTTGACTATTGTACGAATTATGAGTATTGCTGGTGAGATGGCCACGAAAGAAAATATGAGAATTATAGGTTTCCGTCTGGTTGTGCATTTTGAGAGTTATTAATATGGACGATGACTCGGAATCAGAAGATACAGAACTGCCATTGTTGCTGCAGTAAATCGTCAATTGAGAAGTTGGAGAGGTTAAGATTGAAGATGATTCGAAGGGACCATGTTCAATATGTTTAGATGAGCTTTCTTCGGGTTCTGAAGCTACGAGCATGCCTTGTTGCCATATTTTATAATGGTTGTATTGTTAAATGGTGAACAAGAATAGGTGTTGTCCACTTGTAGGTTTGAATTGCTTTAGATTTTATAATTTATTTCTTTTATTTTAAATTAACTTCTTATGTAAGTAATTATATTCATCATAAATTCATAATTTTCTCAATTTATTTATCTGCTTTTTAATGAAGACCAAGACGAATAACTAACAATATTGTTTTTTTATATTCTGCTGTTTGTTTGACAATAACAGATATTTTGGTATGATTTGATTTAATTTCAAGAAACTGTCTATATATATATTCTCTGTTCTTGGATTCAGGAAATTTGGTACATTACAATTCCACCTCATATAGTATTTTTAATTGTTGTTAACCTTTAAATTAAAATTTGAAAATTTATTGCATAAAAATATCAATCAAAAGGGAGAAAAGCCCATTACAAGGGCTAATGGGCCTAAAATCTAAACATTTATGTGTTATGGAAAATAATTCCAAGTTTGGTCAATTGTAATTGACTCTAAGTGTGACAAACTTTATCTGCAAGTCACAGTTTGAACGCACGGAAGCACATTGTGGTCATGATACTTACCTAACCCCGATTAATATTAGTCTTATCATTTTTTGGGTATGGGAGGCCAGAGGCTTTCACCAAAAAAAAAAAAAAAAAATTCTAAGTTGTGTAATTATAACATGTAAATGAATTATGTTGCTTCCAATTTGGCAGTCATAGGTCATGATCAAAAATTGACCATCTCAATATGTCTACTTAATTACACTCAAGTAAACATAAGTTTTAATCTGATCTATAACTCCCATTGATGACAATTAATAATAGTGAGTTTAATATAATAGTGGTATAATATTCCAAATTAAGTAAACTTATGATACAATAATATTTAGGTTAGATTAATGGTGGATTAATAAATTAGGTAGTCTTATGATGAAATAGTGCGTATAATATTTGTTCAAAAATTCAACAACCATGAAATTCTTCACTCCAATTCAAGGCATGCATGAGTGCTCATAATTTGGTTCTAATATTTTATTGACCTCCCTTTTAAGGCAATTAATTATTAATTAGATATAGATATACTACTCAAATATTAAACCTTATGATGGTAATGTAAATAAAATTATATACACCCAAACTTGCTCTAAAAATAATTTTTTTGTTGTAATGTGAGTGTTATTCATATTATCAAACAATACGGCCCTAGATTCTAAATAACTTATCAATTAACCTTAGTGGTTGAATGGTTCGATAAAGACTTAGTCTTGATTTAAGTCAATTTATCGTTGTTAATAGGGTTGACAATAGAACTCTATCCGACTCATGTTTCAGATTTGAGAATTAGCTGGTGGTAAGTTGGTCTAGCACTCCCTTGATCATAAAAACAAATAATAATATAAACTCATCTCTAACACCCTTTCAAGCTAATTGTCTATAATTTTTTTTACTTTTGTTTTGTAATTATGTTACTTGATCATTTGTTTTTTCAATATAGTTTTATATTTAGAATTTGATAAAAAGACGATTTTAACCTTAATTTGTAAACTGAAGTTAGATAGAGTTACCTTAAACTATTTGTTTAAGGGGTGGTTAGTGATACGAAAGCAATACTGAAAAAATAATAATATAAAATTCAAAAAAAAAAAATTATTTATGAAAATACTATCTTTGTGAAAATCCTATAAATAGAAATAATTCCAAAAAAAAAAAAACTTGATATTTGATTTATTAATTAATTTGAAGCATGTGGGTTGATATCCCACCGAGAAACAACAACAATAAATAATTATGTGTTTTGACTTGGAATCTACAACTATAAAAATTTTTTTCTTCTTCTTTGAGACAAATTTATATTTTGATATATATAAACTAATGTTTGTCATCATTCAATCGTCATAATTAATTAAGTAATTACTATAAACAAAGCCTTCATCTTAACCGTTCGTTTAGTTGAACTTTAAAATCCATGATACAATATGAACCGCTAGATAATGAAAACCATTATTCAATTCATATTTATTTTCTCATAAATGACAAAGATATGAATATGTGTATGTAGATTGTTTTTGTTGTAAATTATATTGGATCATGTTAAAAGCATATTTTAAGAATTAAAAATAATATATGCCATTTATTGCTTACCATTTTAAATGTTAAATAATAATTTAATAACAAAATATATTTCTTCCTTTGAAAAAAAGGATCTATCTTTGAAATTCCCAAATGGACCTACCTCTCTTTGTTCTCAATTGAGTACCTGACAACAATATGACCGTTACACACAACATTTTTAAATTTTGTTTTCAAAAACCAAAAGACCCTTATAGCCCTCCACAATTTGCTTCTTCCCACTCGCTTTTCAAAACTCAAAAGTGCTTTTCGCCCGTCTTCTGCTTCGTTAGTAATTCAAGAAGCAAAAATCGGAGTGTAATTAGTAAATTACTTCAAAATCACATTCCCGGCTTACTTCCTACTGTTTATTCACGTATCAGATCAACGGCCAGGATTGCTTTCAAATCTCTCACGATCTTGATTTTTCCTCGTTTCAGCTTCTTCTTCACTTGCACCACGACTTGAAATTTCTTTTATTTCCCTGGAAATTTTTTTGAACTTTCTTGCGTTTTGAGCTATTTTTCCAACTGGGTTAGAGGAAATTTCATCTGGGTATGTTTGGATGGTGAGAAAATAAATAGAAAATAATCAAAATACTACAATGCCTGTGTCAACTCGGTCTCAATTCGTGAACCACGAACAGAATGACTCAAACGGAGAGCATAGAACCAGAAGCCGATCAAGGTCGGAACAAGAAGAAACAACACAAACGAATCTTTATCTAAGAAACCCACATCACGGGTTGAAAGAGAAAATGAGAGCTTTGACTCTTTTGTACGAGCAACAAAAGAAAGCTTCGGCAGCTCTCAGAAATCAGTCTCCGAAACCTGAAGAGAAGCGAATTGCAACAACACATCCAAGCGTTGAGCTCCTTGGTTCGTGTAAAAAAGAACAAAAAGAATCGAAAGATTCAAGCTTTTTGCACAATGTCATGAAAGAGAACACCGCCAAGCCGCCAAGTTCTACAATTACAAGAACCTTCGTGTTGCCTCAACCGCCGTTGGATGATGTTAAGGAGAATCTCGTGATGGGGCCTGATCGCATTCTTGGGTTCCCAAGAAAGGCCAATGTGACAACAACAGTGGCGAGGAAGTTATCAATGGGCGGCTCATTGCCACAGCGAGAGACTAAAGAAGTAAATGGGGCTAAAATGGAGGGTGTTGCAGAGAGAGTTGTTAATTGTGGGAGTCGAATTCTTGTGTTTGTGAGGCTTAGGCCGATGTCTAAGAAAGAGAAGGAAGCGGGGTCTCGGTGTTGTGTGAGGATTGTGAATAAGAAGGAGGTTTATTTGACTGAGTTTGCTAATGAGAATGATTATCTTCGGCTTAAGAGGCTTCGTGGACGCCATTTTACTTTCGATGCTTCATTTTCGGATTCGACTTCTCAACAAGAAGTCTATTCCACCACGTGAGTGTGTCAAAACTAGAGCTTTGATTCTCTGTTGAACAACAATTATATGTTTATTTGAAAATCGGGTTGATCTTCTGCTGAGTTTTTTTATGCCATTATTGTTTACCTCTATGGAAGCTAAGAAATTTAGGAAAAGACACTTTAAAATTTTATCCCCAAAACATTATTGATGAGTTGAATTTTCTTTTGACAATCTTCAGACTTCCATTTCACTTTGCTCCTACTCTTTACCATATCATTAGACTGTTCACAATGGGAAGAATAGAACTTGCTTATAAAACCAGCTGCTAATGCTGCTTGAAAATTGGCTCTGCTTATGTAATGAATTTCTTTTATTTTGTTTTAGTTATAGATACTCCAAATTACCTTGCCAAATAGTTTTTTAGTCTCAGCTTAATGGAAAATCTTGGTTTAATAGTTCATGCCATGTCTAATTTTTTCTTAGCTACTAAGCAGAAGGATCAGAAATTCCATTGGAAAAATCAGTTGCTAATTTTACCTGAAACTTTTCATAACTTTACCACCATGTGGAGTTTTTTGTTTTCTCAACAAGTTGTTGATATTCCATCCTTGGTCATGAGAGAAAATGTAACAGATTCCTTCTTAATTTTCAGAACCGCAGAGCTTGTCGAAGCAGTTCTCCAGGGAAGGAATGGATCAGTTTTCTGCTATGGTGCCACAGGAGCTGGAAAAACATATACAATGCTAGGTACTGTGGAGAATCCAGGAGTGATGGTTTTAGCAATTAAGGATCTATTCACCAAGATTAGACAGAGGAGTTGTGATGGAAACCATTTAGTTCACCTCTCCTATCTCGAGGTCTACAATGAAACTGTCAGGGATTTGCTTTCACCTGGAAGACCTCTGGTCCTTAGAGAAGATAAACAGGTCTGTTATGTTTTATGCTTGAAAGTTCACAAATATTTTTGTTCTTGCAACAAATTAGTTAAGCCAGATCTTTATCTAAAAAAAAAATTTTAGTCCCTTTTCAATCTTCATCCTCTCATTTTAGACTTTAAATTGTCTGAGTAATATCTGATAGAAATTTGGTTCTAATGCATTTTAGGGAATTGTAGCAGCAGGCCTTACACAGTACAGAGCTTACTCTACAGATGAGGTAACGTTTTTATGTTTTATATATCTTATTCAAACCACAGGTTAAAGAATTGCTTGAACGGGGGAAATAAAACCTTTTCATTTTGACTGTGCAGGTAATGGCATTGCTTCAGCGTGGAAACCAAAACCGAACTACTGAACCAACACGTGCCAATGAGACCTCTTCACGCTCCCACGCCATTCTGCAGGTACCGATGGAATTTGTGTTCTCTTTGGTATTTAAACTTACAATGTTGTAGATACTTGTTTCCTTTTCTTAAAAATGTTGTGTTATCTTCCATTTAGGTTGTAGTTGAATACAGAGTTAAAGATGCTTCTATGAACATTGTCAATAGAGTTGGAAAGCTTTCACTGATCGATCTTGCTGGGTCAGAAAGAGCCCTTGCAACTGATCAGAGAACAGTCAGATCAATTGAGGGTGCCAACATAAATCGGTCACTCCTTGCACTGAGCAGCTGCATCAATGCCCTTGTGGAGGGTAAGAAACACATCCCATATCGGAATTCGAAGCTTACTCAACTCCTCAAGGATTCATTAGGGGGAGCTTGTAACACTGCAATGATTGCTAACATTAGTCCATGCAATCTCTCATTCGGTGAAACTCAAAACACCCTGCATTGGGCTGATCGAGCCAAGGAAATCCGAACCAAGGTTCATCCCCTTAACCTTTCCATTCTTCACTTTTTATTGTAATCACTGTGACTGGATTCTCTCATAATTTTTCAAGTTAATAAGACATGTTAACATTAGACTTCTTATTACCAGCAAATGCTCATATCGATCTTTCATTTCAACATGCATTGCATATCATCTTCCTCACAATTTACTTCATATTCTTTTATCTAATGATATGTACCACCCTATCAACTACAATTGCAGGCAACTGAAGCAAATGAAGAACTACATCAAGTACCTGAATCCGAAACTGATCAAGCCAAGCTATTACTTGAATTGCAAAAGGAGAATCGGGAATTGCGAGTTCAAATGGCACGCCAGCAACAAAAGCTACTGACCCTCCAAGCACAATCCTTAGTTGCAAATACTTCTCCAACCCCTTCTTCTGTCTCCTCTCTCTTAACTCCTCCATCTACAGCCCAACCAAATGAAAAAAGAAAACCCAGATCATCTTTCTTAAATGGTAATTGTTTTACACCAGAATTCAAGGGGAAAGGAGCACAGGAAGCGGCTAGAGAGCTTCAGCTGAATGTGAAGGCATTAGAAGCAGAAATTGAGAGAATGAAGAAAGATCATGCTTTGCAGATAAAGCATAAGGATGATCTCATTCGTGAGCTTTTACGAAAGAGTGAAAAACCATTAGAAAGAAGGGGAACAGAAGTGGCAAAGAGGACAGGGGCAGTAACAAGGGCTAGCTTGCGGCCTAAGGAACCAAGCACAGGGGAGTTGAAGAGCCCTAGTCATCGATTTCGTTCACCAGTCCCAACAGCTAAAAAACGAAG
Source organism: Pistacia vera (assembly GCF_008641045.1). Taxonomy (NCBI): domain Eukaryota; kingdom Viridiplantae; phylum Streptophyta; class Magnoliopsida; order Sapindales; family Anacardiaceae; genus Pistacia; species Pistacia vera. The sequence goes on along the minus strand of NW_022196110.1, from coordinate 699,733 downwards.
CTTTTGGGACATAACAACATCAAACAGCCCATCGGTTACTACATTAAACGGAAGAAAAACCAGAAGTCATGTAACTTCCGAACCTGCTCCAGCTCCCTCAATGCTGCTTCAGGTACAGTGATTCTTTAACCACCCCTCTATAATTTGGAAAATGTTGTCAGCTCTAATAGGGAATGGCTGGAGGTCTCTAATGAGTGACATCTTTAGTTTTTGTACATATAAAATATTTCTTCTGTAACTAATACAATTTGCCTCCTCATGTTTCTGGTTTGTGTTCATTTTGGACTACACATTGTTGATTTCATCATTCAGCCCGGTTTTGCTCGTCAAAAACCTGACCCTTTAAAGTAGTAGTGTAATCAAGGAGTGGAAGAAGCAGCAGACAGCTGATTAAAAGCTGAGAAGACAATGTTGGCCATCCAAATATATTCTTCCTGAGACATTCTTTCAGCTCGAGATGGCAGTTCAAAACGGAAGAAAGAAGAATGACAGTGCTCGGTGGATGGTGTCCCTGTACTTGTTGTATGTGTTAAACTAGAAACCAGGAAACCATGAATATTTGTTGAATATTTTTGTATTTATTTTCTGATATTAGAATTTGATATCATTCATTGTCATGTTGAAGGAATGGCTTTGCAACTTTCAATCGTCAGTGACTAAGAAAAGCAAAATAGTGCAGTGATTTGTGAGTAAGGTACAATTATTGCTGGTATAATTGTGGAGATATTCTCTGAATAAGGTACAATTATTGCTGGGATTTGATTCAGAAATCAGTAACGTTAGTAAAAAGAAAATTAACCATTAATATCACCAACTTCATAAACTGTTCTTGTTCATCACAAATGAAAAAGATCTAAGCTCAAAATTAGAGGGCTATTTCTTTATATATTTGCAGCTCGAATCTGCATATTTGACAAAAGTTACTCTTGTTCAGCCAAGTAAAAATGTACGTAGCTCTTCCAAACATATTGAACATGGTCCTCTTGAATCATCTTCAATCTTTATCATCTCCAACTCGTCAGTTGCTGATTTACCTGCCGAGTTATTCTCAGATTCATAGGCCTCCGCCAGCCAAGGAATCATAAAAATTATTATCAGATTCATCAAGAAAATCAGCATCCATAACAAGCTCAATAAATCATCGAGCTCTATGGCAGAAAGATTATCTTCCAAAACAGATCGCTCACCATGCAGCAGCGAATGATCGTCTGAAGAGATTTAAAAAAAATACTAAAATACAATACAAAAGCGCACTCAATATGGGCTCCAACTCAATGTAGAAAGTTAGAATTTTGTCTCTGCCATTGGACCCCCTTGGTTTGGGCAATTCTCTGGAGTTTTTGGGCTTGAAGTGGGGTTGTGTTTTGTTTAATCTTCAAGCTATCTAAAAGCAAATCAAATTATGTGAATAAGTTTCTCTAACACATAGGCATACTTGGGATGGGATAATGTTAATGGGGATGAATGATTATAATTAATAATAATGTTTGATGATGAATTTCAAGCAAATGCAAGGCCCTCAGGTATGGTTGCATCATTATCCTTTTCTATATAATACTCATATCTTTTATCCCTCCATTAAATCATTTTATCAACTGCTCAGATTATAATAATAATAATAATAATAATAATAATCTTTATCTAAACAGTTAAAATCCATTCCACTCATTTTGAAACTTGCAACACAATAATATGTTTTTGCAAAACAAAAACAAAATGATTAACCATTAAATATGTTTTATCACTGGAGTGTTCAGACCAGTTTATGTATACCTCAATTAGTCCTTCGAAGTCTTGGAATTGTCGATCGGGTAAGAATTTCAGTGGTCGCCCCTATTAATGTCTAGGGGAAGTTTGGTTTTGCTTAGTTGCTCTAGCATTATAAATGGCATGTTACTTTTCATCGAAATAAGTCTAACCCCTTCATCTATTATCATTTAAAGTATATATTTTTACAAAAAAACGCGAATACTAAAAGTGATTTCACTAGATTTCCGCTAAAGTTATCGAAAATGACTCAATAACATTATAGCTTCTTGAAAACGGCAAGATTATCCCTATAAAAAGTAACTATTGGGTCATTTCGACATCGTTACCGATTCTCGAAAATTTTGAATTAACTCAAGAAAGAAAAAAGAAAAAAGGGATATGTTCTTATACAAGAAGCTGCAATAGTAACAGTGGGGGGGAGGGTAGAAAAGCTAATACAGAGCTTTAGTGTTATTAAAAAAAAAAAAAAAAAAGCGCAAAAAATGGTCCAAAAGAGAGAGGAGAAATAGCAGAAAAGTATGGAAACAAGTAGGGCAAGTATAGAGACTTTAAAGAGGTGTAAAATGGGGAATGGAGGTCAGCTTTAGAGGGCTTTGAGTAGAGGGTATTGCTGCACATAGAGTGGCTTAAAATAAATAAAAGCATGGCCTCCCTTAGCTTTTGAATCTTTTCAAGAATGATGAATAGATGATGATCAAAGCAATTGCCTCGAGTTCTGTGCCCTTGATCATCTTAACGGATTTGTTTCTATCCCAGCTGTATTCCACATCATTTTACCTTCCCTTTCCTTTTCCCTTTCCCTTTTTCTTCTTCTTCTTACCCAATTTTACATCCTTTTAAGCCTCCATTAGAGTTTATATACAAGTTTAGCTTATACAAGAATATTTTTGGAATTTCAATAGTTTAAATAAGCTCTCATAGAAGAAGTTAGAAAATCCTATAAACAAACCATTAATTTGTGGTTAGACGACAAGACTTTAATCATTTGGATGAGTTATATAAAGGTTTTATATTCGAGTCCTACAAAGAAGTTATCTATCATATTTATGACTTATCTGACTCATTAGGTTTGTGGAGTGTTCAATGAATTTTAGGTGTGCGCAAACTGATTCGGACATCCTGATTATAAAAAAACAACTCTGATAACTTTAAAAGTGTTTATCAACTCTTTTGATGGTTAGATAATTCTAACCAAACTGGCTCTAAGTTTAAATCGTATGGACGCTTTTACTATGTGACAACAAAATTAGATGCTAGTTATTAATTCTGATTTTGCATGTGAAACTAACTACTGATCATGACCTTTGATTTATACATTAAAAATTTATAACTTTGAGCTTAAATTAATGGTTTAGATTCTAATATAGAGATTCAGGGTTCAATTTTCTATAAAGAAGCTTCCTCCCTATTCAGAGTTTAAGATTTCTTCAAATTAGGGTATGAAAAAAGGGGCTACATACGGGCATGGTAACAACAACTACCTTTATACCAAAATTACAAAAATACCCATGTAAAGAATATGAATGTAAACTTTTCCAAAGGTTAAAGATGTCATTTAGGAACAGAGACATTGATTTTTTACAGTTTGTGGGATGTACTTTGAGTGGTAACTAGAAAAAAGAAAGGAGAATGAAACAGTTGAGTGTGTTTTTGAAACCCAGAAGAGAGAATGAAAAAGCAGTCAACAAGTGGGAAAAAGCCCAATTCTGCTGTCAGGATTTTGGATATACAAATAAATAAATAAATACATTTAATTTTGTATATATATATTGCTTTTGATGACTTCTATGATTAGGGGCTTTAATAAATTTATCTTGGGATCAATCAATCCACACAGAATTATGCACCAAAAGCAATGATTGGAACATCTTGTTCTTTTAGACCAAATGTTGAAACTTTATATGAAGAAAATACCCAAATAGGCCAAGAAAAGGGATCCAAATTCAACAGGGAAAACTAAAGACCCTAAAGAAATTTGGACTTATCATTGAGAGACTCCTATGATAAAAATCATGAACAATCATTTGCAGAACCCACAAAAACCACAGATCATTTGCATCAATCATTTTTTTTGCCCACATAAAAATTACTAAAGTAAATCCAATTCCAAATACTACACATTTTTATATAATTAACACTTTTTTTTTTCTTTTTTTTTTTTTTTTTAACTTTTTGGCTACATAAGTACACTGTATTGTTCATTCATACCAGTTTATATGTAATGAGTTAGGTATTGATACTACCAAATACTTTTATGTTATAATAACTTGGGTTGGGCACTTGCCGCAAAACGAAAAATAACACCAAAATGAAGAGACTAATCATGATTTGCACAAGGCTCAATGGCTCTAAACTTAATTAAACCAAATAATAAAATAAAAAGCTATGCATATACACACCTTCATGAACCCCCCCACCTAACCATAATGTTATAAGTATTGCCCCCCTCCACCTAAATCTAACATAGTACAATAGTCCCCACTTCCCATTTTCTCAAAAAAAAAAAAAAAAAAAAAAAAAAAAAAATACAGAAAATTTGCAGGAAGCTAGACCTCCATTTTCATGGATGAAGAGCTCTCTTAGTAGCTTAACTTGTATCACCAGTTTACCCCTTCTCAAAGATCAGAAAAAAAAAGCACAAAATGGAAATTGAGTTGCTTGGACCTTCAACTTGAACTTGAACTTGAACCTCCACGAAATTAGATTCTAAGTAAATAGATACTAAGTTCAGGAGTTCCATTGCTATCAGGATTCATCATATAGAAAGCCTCTGAATCTCTTGATCCAACAATTCTCTCAAACTTAGCCCTCATGTACATGAGTTCACCATCATTTCCAGCTCCAGTTTCATCTCCGTTACTCCCTGGCAAAACTCCTGCACCCATTGAAATTGGCTCTACAGCTTTCAATATCCTCTTTTCCTTATCCCCATATTCCTTCCTTGTTGCAAAGCCACATTTTTTCCCGTTACAATAAGTCCTCCACATGGGCTCTTCCAGCAATCTCACAGCTTTCTTCTCCTCTTCCTTCTCTTTATCACACTCTAGTGCAATTCTAACCAGCCCTGAAGCCATCTCCCTGACCAACCCACTAATTGGTGTGGCAAGTTCAACAAGAAAGGCAGGTGGAGAATTGGGATCCTTTTGGAATGCAAAATGTACATGGCCTCGCCGGGAGCCAAAAAGGGTTCCCACAACCCGGGGGCCGAGGCCATGAGGGAGGCCTGATCGGTTCTTACCAAATGCAGCAAGGACAGTTCTAAGCCTAGCAACTGCAACAGCCGGAAGTTTCTTCTTTGGAGTGGGAATGGAAGCTGCAGAATGGTGAGTCTTAGTATTTTCTTTTTTCTCTTCTTCAGAGGACTTAAAGTTTGGAGGAGCATCATCATCTTCATGATCACTTCCAACTTTTTTGGTCCAATGAAAGTGTCTCTTGGAGGAGAAATCGTGAGAGGGTCTAGCCATGTTTGGTTTCATAAAGCTTAAGTGAGTGGGAATTGGGAAGAGTTATTAGAAGAGGAAGAGTGAGGGAGAGAGAGGTTGAAGTTTGTTTCTCTTTTATCTATTTGTGGGGCTTTTACCATTAAATTCTTTGTTTCTAGTCCTTTGTTATAGTGGCAGAGAATCCTGACAAAAGAAACATAGACTGACCCACCAACTGATTTGGGAAGTAAGAGAGGGAGAGACAAAGACAGAGAAAGAGAGAGGGTGTGTTTCAAATGGAAAAGAAAGGAATCTAAGGGGACAATGTGTGTGTTATTTCACTTTCTTTGTGGGGTAGAGAGAGAGAGAGAGAGAGAGAGGGATTTGCATTAGCATTTTGCTTGACCGACTCTTTTGACCTGAATTCTAAAAAGAGTTAAAAAAGCATTGCTACTGCAGCCTCAAACCACACAAACCAAAACCCATTTCTATTCACATTCAGCGTGCTCAAAATCACAGTCACCATGTCATATTATTTGTATAAACCTTTACTGTACCAATTGTTGTTTTGTTCAAAGGAGCTCTTCAATCAACACTCTCATCAATGATCAATCTCCTTCTCTACTATAAATGTTGCCTGATTCGTCTACATATTAGCTACCTGCGAGCTGACACCTCATTGTCTGTGGGACCTTTCAAAATTCTCCTTTTTTTTAAATCAATTTCAATATGGACCGTCACAAATGGTCCCACCCCACAAATTTTGTATGCCGAGTGACTTCAATCCTAAGTTGCTAAATCAACCTTTCAAAGTGCGGTTGCCACATCAGTAAGTACCTTATTTTACCAAAAATCATTAGCATTAGTAAGAAAATACATTCTGCTTTTGCATCAAATGGCTTCAATCTCTCGTCATCCCAGAAATAGAATATGGCTAATAATCAAGTTAAATATGTAGTTGAAGTGACAGAAATTGGACAAACTCTCACTAATTACATTAAGTTATAGACATGATCCATCCATAAAGTACAAACTGAAGTGCATATCCACATAGGCCACTGCACTCACAGAGGCTTTTTTTTTCTTCTTTTTTTTCGTTTACATAATATAAGAGACTAAAAGCACAAATGGAAGAGTCAAGGATTGCTTGCCTATGGTTGAAGAAAATTAAAGTCCTATAGTTAGCTCTCTAAACTTGGGTTAAGGTCTGGCTGTTTGGGAGGGGCAGTGGCTCCACCATTCATTCTTGCACGCGCCTCGGCAAACATCCTCTGCTGCTCAGCCGCGGCTTCTTCCTCGGTCATCTCTGCTCCATTGCTCCATTTGCCACCTTTCAAAGAGTCCTGCTGGAAGGCAGTTCCAAAAACATTAGAGTATATACTTCGTGCTGTGTTCAAAAAAGTGAACCCACATAATTCCACCTATTTCTGAATCAACAATTCAGTTGCCCAATACAAGTAAGTAAGTGGTACCACAAAAGGCATGAAAATAAAAACAAAAGGAAAAGGCTTTAAGAAAAATGTGATAATCTAGCAGTGTCAAAAAATCATTTAGCAGAGGAATTTAAATTATTGCATTTTTCTTTTTCTTCTTTTGGTGTCAGAAAAAGAACAAAATGTGTTTTTATGTAGTACAGTATTGGGAGGAAAATAAAGTGAGGTTAAACCAACGGACACAGTTGCCTGACAAGGTTTCAAGTATTTGAAAAAAAATGCCCCAGTTTTTCAATGTAAATATTCTTAAATTCAGACACACACAAGGAGCACCAAAAAAGGTAGACAATTACCATAGTCTCAATCTTGTGTTGTTCATAAGCAGCGTAGACCTCTTCTATGTATTCACCAAATCCGAGAACCTAATATACCACATGTATAAATAACATTATTACTTCCACTTATAAATCATGCAAATCATAACATTTATGCATCATTACAAAATCAGAGGGCAAATCAGCTGTATGGAAGTAAACAAGGGCAGTGCACATTGCCAACTAATCATATATCATGTGAGCTTGGCTTGTTAGGATCAAACCTCCAGCAAGATAGTTTTGAAGGCATCATGTGAAGACTGTTTAACTAATAATGAGCAGGAAAGAGTCAAATAACTACTGTTGTGTCCGCAACGGAGCTATTAGCTGTATTTGAAAAAACTGCCTCAATTTTGACTAATAGCTTGACATATCCTTGTGCTTTTGCTTAAGAGTGAAAGTAGGCTCTACTGCAACAATCAAATAGGCTTAAAGGAAAGTTATGATCTCGTCATAATTTGAGCTCTGGCTCCAGATTTAAACTTAATATGAGAACTAAATGAAAGAAAGATAACAGCATTAATTTTTTTTTTAAAAAAAGGGCTCTTCTTAATGCTGTTAAGACCAAACACAATTAGAAGATCAGATAATAACTATTTTATTGCTCAGACACAGAAAAATACTGACCCATTATCCATTTATTAAACTTTCGAGGACTGAAGCATTAAAAGATACATTATTCTTTACTCACTAAATAAACAAATAAAAAAGAGGATTATTCTAAGTTATCATATATTATCTGCATAACAGCATCAGAGGTAATAAGCATGAGCCAGACAATTAAATCCAAACAAACAGAAGCTTAAGACTTGACATATAGGTATACCTCCATGGGATGCAGAAAATCTTATTGCAATAATTAATGATGGAAGATTGATAAAATAAAGAAAAGCAAATATCCAAATGACAAGGATAAAAAAAACCAAATTTAGACATGAAATAGTATGTTGGGGAAAAATAAATAAATACCTCTAAAGCCTTCAGTACATGCTCAGGCGCAATTGTTCGCTTATCCTCTTTGCTACAAACTTCATTGGACTCAGAGGAAACGAGATTAATAAACTCTGCAAAAAGTAAGGAAATGAAACTTCTCGTTCGAAGAAAACATAGGTTTGAACATCCATGATAATGTTTAGACAACCATTAAGTAATCAAGAGTTGAAAAAGTCGGTGATAGGGAACAGTACAAAATGAATGCAAAATGTTTTGCAAAGAAATATATTTAAAAAATGTCAAAAACAGAAATGTATGTATATAGACATCATAAAGAACCAGAAACTTTCAAGCTAATCAGTTCAAAGCAACCATACAAAGTACTAGATAAGCTAGATACATTAGGGGTTCTGCAGTATGAAATGTGGAGCCAGGTTAACTACCAAAACTAATTCATTTATTAGATCACTTAAACATTCAAGCACAAAGGCCATCATTTTCTCTCATACGAGCTTATTGTCTTGGTATATATATATATTATCATATATATAATATTATGACACTTGATAAATAAAAGCTACAAAACCCTGCAGTTATCTCACCTACACAACACTCAATCAAAAGATCTTGAGCATCTCTTGCCACACGAACATCTGGGGGTAACATCTCCTTTATAATTTTTGTCATTGTTGCTGAAAAGAAAAATTATTGTTAGCAACATGAATAAAAATACCCAGTAGACACCAAAGGGTCAGACTTTGATAATAATCAAGAGCTAGTATAGACTTGCAACATAACATAAGAGGTGTATCTTTTTCTTTAAACTGTGTGACTGTATATGTATGTCTCGTTTCTTACAGATGATTGATACAATGAACTTAGAGATTGAAGCATACAAGCTATACCTTACAAGTTATGTCAGTATCTATTGAATTCATTGATTACAAATGGTGAAAACCCAACTTAATTACCATAAATGTAAACCAAGTCAGTACAAAGAAATCAAAGAGGAAGTCAAGCAGTGTGTCTATTAGATAGCCAGGGTATTAGTTTAGGACAACTAGGACTGGACATTGCACCAGTTGTTTCTCAGACAGGTGATTGCACCAAATACCTACATAAGTAAATGGATAGGTCAGCTAGGGTACAGTCCTAACAACTACTACACCTCATTGTCAAGAAGAATTAAACTGTCTCACAAGCAACCACAACAAAAGCCTGAGGCCGATACATACCCAGCATACAACCAACTATTGTCCAAAGCTTCTACAGGTAGCAATCAATACTGATATAAAAGAGAGATTGCTTCTCCCAATTAAAGAACCATTCGAGTACAAGAGCAAGTACACAACTAAGAAACTTTCACAACTGTTTAATATGAAAATGAGAGGCAGCGTCAGAATTTTTTGTACATGTAAAAAACATGAGCAAGGCAGCTATAAAAAAGATAGAAAACGTATTATGAGCTTGAGACATTAAAGAGGAAGAGATGAGCTGTAGACAATGGACATACATGACCATAAGGAACCATAAAAAGTATCACAAACCATATATTCTTAGAAAAAAAATCATTTCTATACAAAAACTCTATATGATCCACGTACAGCTTTTTGTCAAAATTCATATTTTAGTAGCAATTAAATAGATTGTGTCAAGTAATAAAATATTAGTGTTGAAAAAAAATTGCCCAAGGTTATATATATATTAGTACAAAAGAATAAATACCATCCACGAGTGAGTTCTTTGGCATACATCATCATGTATTCGAGTTAGATGGGTCCTGAGGTCCCACTTTATTTAGTTGGCCCTGTTCATGGATATTCTTTAAGCACATGTATCTGGAGGAGACACGAGGTCCCATTAGGGTGGTGGACATAAGTATTGTTAGAAGTGTTCAAATACATGCAACTTCACAAGCAAGGGCATCAACATTAGTTTCACATCTTAAAGTCAGTACCAACAATTTAAGTCTGTTTATGGACATAAGCTCAGAACATCATAGTTTCTAGAACATCAAGTTAAATCTGAGGTCACAAATTCAAACACTTATACAGTCTGAACATTCAGAAACACTACCAAGGATCTTGATTTACACCTAAAAAGGGTAAAATTCCCACTCACTTAGAATCTCGGATATTGCCAACAGCCTATATCCTCATTTCAATGATTGCCATCTTACTCTCCTAAATCATGAGGATTCAAGCCCAGTTTTCCTCAGAGCTTCCTTGATAGGCCCTTTCTTTCTTACCGCCACCAATCCTCCAAAACAATCCAGCTAAAATCTTCATGACAAATTGACTAATCCCAACACCCTGTCCCTCTCATGAGCCTTAATTGATACAAGACTGAATATGGCTAATAATCAAGTTAAATATGTAGTTGAAGTGACAGAAATTGGACAAACTCTCACTAATTACATTAAGTTATAGACATGATCCATCCATAAAGTACAAACTGAAGTGCATATCCACATAGGCCACTGCACTCACAGAGGCTTTTTTTTTCTTCTTTTTTTTCGTTTACATAATATAAGAGACTAAAAGCACAAATGGAAGAGTCAAGGATTGCTTGCCTATGGTTGAAGAAAATTAAAGTCCTATAGTTAGCTCTCTAAACTTGGGTTAAGGTCTGGCTGTTTGGGAGGGGCAGTGGCTCCACCATTCATTCTTGCACGCGCCTCGGCAAACATCCTCTGCTGCTCAGCCGCGGCTTCTTCCTCGGTCATCTCTGCTCCATTGCTCCATTTGCCACCTTTCAAAGAGTCCTGCTGGAAGGCAGTTCCAAAAACATTAGAGTATATACTTCGTGCTGTGTTCAAAAAAGTGAACCCACATAATTCCACCTATTTCTGAATCAACAATTCAGTTGCCCAATACAAGTAAGTAAGTGGTACCACAAAAGGCATGAAAATAAAAACAAAAGGAAAAGGCTTTAAGAAAAATGTGATAATCTAGCAGTGTCAAAAAATCATTTAGCAGAGGAATTTAAATTATTGCATTTTTCTTTTTCTTCTTTTGGTGTCAGAAAAAGAACAAAATGTGTTTTTATGTAGTACAGTATTGGGAGGAAAATAAAGTGAGGTTAAACCAACGGACACAGTTGCCTGACAAGGTTTCAAGTATTTGAAAAAAAATGCCCCAGTTTTTCAATGTAAATATTCTTAAATTCAGACACACACAAGGAGCACCAAAAAAGGTAGACAATTACCATAGTCTCAATCTTGTGTTGTTCATAAGCAGCGTAGACCTCTTCTATGTATTCACCAAATCCGAGAACCTAATATACCACATGTATAAATAACATTATTACTTCCACTTATAAATCATGCAAATCATAACATTTATGCATCATTACAAAATCAGAGGGCAAATCAGCTGTATGGAAGTAAACAAGGGCAGTGCACATTGCCAACTAATCATATATCATGTGAGCTTGGCTTGTTAGGATCAAACCTCCAGCAAGATAGTTTTGAAGGCATCATGTGAAGACTGTTTAACTAATAATGAGCAGGAAAGAGTCAAATAACTACTGTTGTGTCCGCAACGGAGCTATTAGCTGTATTTGAAAAAACTGCCTCAATTTTGACTAATAGCTTGACATATCCTTGTGCTTTTGCTTAAGAGTGAAAGTAGGCTCTACTGCAACAATCAAATAGGCTTAAAGGAAAGTTATGATCTCGTCATAATTTGAGCTCTGGCTCCAGATTTAAACTTAATATGAGAACTAAATGAAAGAAAGATAACAGCATTAATTTTTTTTTTAAAAAAAGGGCTCTTCTTAATGCTGTTAAGACCAAACACAATTAGAAGATCAGATAATAACTATTTTATTGCTCAGACACAGAAAAATACTGACCCATTATCCATTTATTAAACTTTCGAGGACTGAAGCATTAAAAGATACATTATTCTTTACTCACTAAATAAACAAATAAAAAAGAGGATTATTCTAAGTTATCATATATTATCTGCATAACAGCATCAGAGGTAATAAGCATGAGCCAGACAATTAAATCCAAACAAACAGAAGCTTAAGACTTGACATATAGGTATACCTCCATGGGATGCAGAAAATCTTATTGCAATAATTAATGATGGAAGATTGATAAAATAAAGAAAAGCAAATATCCAAATGACAAGGATAAAAAAAACCAAATTTAGACATGAAATAGTATGTTGGGGAAAAATAAATAAATACCTCTAAAGCCTTCAGTACATGCTCAGGCGCAATTGTTCGCTTATCCTCTTTGCTACAAACTTCATTGGACTCAGAGGAAACGAGATTAATAAACTCTGCAAAAAGTAAGGAAATGAAACTTCTCGTTCGAAGAAAACATAGGTTTGAACATCCATGATAATGTTTAGACAACCATTAAGTAATCAAGAGTTGAAAAAGTCGGTGATAGGGAACAGTACAAAATGAATGCAAAATGTTTTGCAAAGAAATATATTTAAAAAATGTCAAAAACAGAAATGTATGTATATAGACATCATAAAGAACCAGAAACTTTCAAGCTAATCAGTTCAAAGCAACCATACAAAGTACTAGATAAGCTAGATACATTAGGGGTTCTGCAGTATGAAATGTGGAGCCAGGTTAACTACCAAAACTAATTCATTTATTAGATCACTTAAACATTCAAGCACAAAGGCCATCATTTTCTCTCATACGAGCTTATTGTCTTGGTATATATATATATTATCATATATATAATATTATGACACTTGATAAATAAAAGCTACAAAACCCTGCAGTTATCTCACCTACACAACACTCAATCAAAAGATCTTGAGCATCTCTTGCCACACGAACATCTGGGGGTAACATCTCCTTTATAATTTTTGTCATTGTTGCTGAAAAGAAAAATTATTGTTAGCAACATGAATAAAAATACCCAGTAGACACCAAAGGGTCAGACTTTGATAATAATCAAGAGCTAGTATAGACTTGCAACATAACATAAGAGGTGTATCTTTTTCTTTAAACTGTGTGACTGTATATGTATGTCTCGTTTCTTACAGATGATTGATACAATGAACTTAGAGATTGAAGCATACAAGCTATACCTTACAAGTTATGTCAGTATCTATTGAATTCATTGATTACAAATGGTGAAAACCCAACTTAATTACCATAAATGTAAACCAAGTCAGTACAAAGAAATCAAAGAGGAAGTCAAGCAGTGTGTCTATTAGATAGCCAGGGTATTAGTTTAGGACAACTAGGACTGGACATTGCACCAGTTGTTTCTCAGACAGGTGATTGCACCAAATACCTACATAAGTAAATGGATAGGTCAGCTAGGGTACAGTCCTAACAACTACTACACCTCATTGTCAAGAAGAATTAAACTGTCTCACAAGCAACCACAACAAAAGCCTGAGGCCGATACATACCCAGCATACAACCAACTATTGTCCAAAGCTTCTACAGGTAGCAATCAATACTGATATAAAAGAGAGATTGCTTCTCCCAATTAAAGAACCATTCGAGTACAAGAGCAAGTACACAACTAAGAAACTTTCACAACTGTTTAATATGAAAATGAGAGGCAGCGTCAGAATTTTTTGTACATGTAAAAAACATGAGCAAGGCAGCTATAAAAAAGATAGAAAACGTATTATGAGCTTGAGACATTAAAGAGGAAGAGATGAGCTGTAGACAATGGACATACATGACCATAAGGAACCATAAAAAGTATCACAAACCATATATTCTTAGAAAAAAAATCATTTCTATACAAAAACTCTATATGATCCACGTACAGCTTTTTGTCAAAATTCATATTTTAGTAGCAATTAAATAGATTGTGTCAAGTAATAAAATATTAGTGTTGAAAAAAAATTGCCCAAGGTTATATATATATTAGTACAAAAGAATAAATACCATCCACGAGTGAGTTCTTTGGCATACATCATCATGTATTCGAGTTAGATGGGTCCTGAGGTCCCACTTTATTTAGTTGGCCCTGTTCATGGCTATTCTTTAAGCACATGTATCTGGAGGAGACACGAGGTCCCATTAGGGTGGTGGACATAAGTATTGTTAGAAGTGTTCAAATACATGCAACTTCACAAGCAAGGGCATCAACATTAGTTTCACATCTTAAAGTCAGTACCAACAATTTAAGTCTGTTTATGGACATAAGCTCAGAACATCAAGTTAAATCTTAGGTCACAAATTCAAACACTTATACAGTCTGAACATTCAGAAACACTACCAAGCATCTTGATTTACACCTAAAAAGGGTAAAATTCCCACTCACTTAGAATCTCGGATATTGCCAACAGCCTATATCCTCATTTCAATGATCTCCATCTTACTCTCCTAAATCATGAAGATTCAAGCCCAGTTTTCCTCAGAGCTTCCTTGATAGGCCCTTTCTTTCTTACCGCCACCAATCCTCCAAAACAATCCAGCTAAAATCTTCATGACAAATTGACTAATCCCAACACCCTGTCCCTCTCATGAGCCTTAATTGATACAAGACTTCAGATTTTCCAGCCCTCAACCCCACTTAGTTAGTACCTTTGCACCTCAAAAGAGTCTCCATTTTTCCCCCTTTTCCTTTTAAAGCAACCAAATAAAAACATAATTCCTCATTAAAAAAAAAAAACTTCCCCAACGTCTTTTCAAGTGAAGAAGTCATCACCACAACCTCTCATTTTATCTCCTGTCATTGCCCCATCTCCCTCTCTGCTTGCAAAGTACTGTACGATTAGAAACTCCTTTTCGTTTTTTAGACTTGTACGCATAGCTCAAAACACTACCTTCCAATTCCAATTTTCTTTGAAAATTACTCACAACAAACATGTCTTGCAACCTAAGCAAACTCCATCGAACATGGCTCAATTGAACTAATGATAAGTTTTCATTCTTCACTTGAGTTATTATATGATTGTAAGCTCACAACTAAAAGTTTCCACAAACAAACAACTGTATTACTTCAATTCTAAAGCAACTTAAATTAATTTATCCTTGTTTTGCACATGAAGGAATTAAAATTACCCACAAAATACCTTCAATTAAAAAAAAATTAAGAAAAAGCACGAAATTATCGAAATTAACCAAAATAAAATAAAATTAAAAAAATTAAAAAACTAACCTTTTGGAAGCGACGCATCTTCTTTTGACTTGCCAACAATATCCATTGGCTCCATATCTAATCTTCAATTATTTCAAAAATAATCAGAAAATAAACAAATTATTAACATCTAAACAAAATCGCAATGAAATCGAACAAAAACGAAACACGCTCGATCATCAAACAAGCAATAAACAGATCTGAGGGGATAACCACAAGCGGAGAGGTTGAACTCACCGAGTCAGCGAGTCGAGTCAGTGAGTCGAAAGGAAGAAAGAAAGAAAGAGAAGAAACTTCTATTCTACGTTTGCAAAAACCGAGTCAAGCGACGAGTGAGGATCCGAGTTGAGGGAGAAATCGAAGGGAGGGACATGGTTGATATATAATGGATTTTTATTTATCAAACAAAGCCATGACTTGTGATGGTGGTTGTTGTTCTTCACGATAAGAGAGAGAGTTCTTGCTCGCATGCGATTAGGGCAAAACGCAAACAAACAACCAGTTGATTCCTGCGCTTTTCCACGCGCTTGATTTCGCGCGTTCAGATGGATTGACTATATCTGGGACCCGCGCGCAAGGATAAGGTGGTTGGAGCGTGTTGTACATGTGGGGGAAGGGCGCGTTGGGATTGTTGGGCTCTGTTTGTTGTTTTCATGACCATTATTTTTTGTATTTAATTTTTTATTTTTATTTTATTGATATTGGGAAGAGAGAGAGAGGGTATCCCTTTCCAAGTGTACTTTTATTTAACTTTGTCTCATTGACGATGCCAATGAGAGGTTTGATTAAATTGATTTATGTTATCCATAAAAGACAAAGCCTAATTGGGCTTTGAAAAAGATTAATGGGCTTCGAGTTTGACCAAGAATATCATATTATTCGGGACTAATTGGACTCATTTTGGATGGATGGGTGGATGGATCCGACTTTTATTTGGATCGGTTTATACGCCAGAAGGATTTTATATTATTTAAAAAAAAGTAATACTACACTTCTTGGATTTTATATTATTTAAAAAAAATATATATTACACTTATAAAAAAATTTTACAAAGATCTTCATACAAAGTAATGTGACAAAAAATAAATGGAATAGTAAATTTAATAAGTTTGACTTTTTGTTTCACTCTTCCATTCATTTTTTGCTACCTCACTTTATATGAAAATCTTTGTAAGATTTCTTTGTAAATATAATATTATTGTTTAAAAAATATTAGTTTGATTAATCTTGTCATGTGTTGTTGTCGTGACCTCTTTGATAGATAAGTTAAGTAAGTAGGTTTAACAAATTTGAAAAATTGGAGTGTTTGTAACGTATATGTTAGGTTTTTTTAATATTAGTGTGAAGAAATATCATCATATCTTAATAACCAGTGGGTGATCTGATGATAAAATAACGAAGGAGAATTTAACACGATCTCTCAAGTTCAAGTCCCCTTGATAATAAAAAAGCAAAAGGAGGATCTAACATGATTTCCCGAGTCTAAGTCCCCATAACCCCTAATAAAGGTAGTCACTAAATCTCTTATTCAACTGGTAATTCCTAAGTCTCGGGGGACGGTTACTAATAGGTTTGTCACTAAAACTCTTATTCAACCAATAGTTCCATAAGATTAGTTGAGATGTGCACAAACTAGACTTGACACACCTGGTCTTAAAAAAAAAATGGTCACTAGATCTCTTACTCTACTAGTAGTTCTAGGATCCCAAGAGACAGCCTTTAATATAAGTGGTCACTGGTTCTCTTACCGGTTGATAGTTCTAGGGTCTTAGGGGACAACCCCTAATAGGGGTGTCTACTAGAACTCTTACTTGGTTGGTAGTTCTAGGGTTCTGAGAGATTAATTAAGGTACGTGTAAACTGGTTTGGACACCCCCGTTCCTTTAAAAAAAAAATATCATCCTATCTTTCCGTTGGTTACTTTGTCATGTTGTAGAGGTTATGGTCATGTCAATAAATAACATCATTATTGAACTTGGGTTTATTTGATATTGAGAAATGCTATATCCATAACCTAATCTCGCAATCTCTGACGTGGCCACTCATCATTAGGCAGCTCACAAATTGAGTTTCGACTGCTTGTATGCTGCTTGTCCATTTGCGAGCTAACCAATGACAAACTGTTATGTTGGGGGTTGTAAGAAAATGTTGTAGACCTAACATTATTGTTTGACATTCTCACCTTAACACAATATATCTTGGAAACTGTTTTTAAACCCTATCAAATTGATTAGTATTCCCTATTTTTAAATGTATCTTTGTTTTGTGTCTTTTGACAAGTTTAATTTTAATGACAGAATAATTTCTAAATACACCAATTATCTATTTTTATTTTTTATTTTACTTTTTAACATTTAATTCTTACATAACACTAAATCTAAATTTTCTAAATCATTGAAACATTTTATTTTTTTATTTGAAACAATTCTTTATTTTATAAAAGTATATAATTAAAGTTACGGATAAAATAGTCACACAAACCAGATGAATCTAAATCTAAAGAAGAAAAGAGTAAGTTTCAAATTTAAAATTGAGAAAAGGGGTTAAAAAAAAAAAAAATTAAGAAATTGGAAAAAAAAGGTGTAAGAAAAAACCCTAAATAAGTTTGAAATTAGGGAAAAGTGATTTAGACAAAAACTCTAATTAAGTTTAAAATTAAGAAAATAAATGCAAATAAAAACCCTAATTAAACCTAATTAAGCATGATTATTTTTGGTATTAAATGAGGTTTAAAAAGATTTTAAATATTATAAGGGTGCATTCAGCAATAAGGGATATGATCAATTTGATGGGTCTAAAAATCACTTCCCTATAGCTTTTCGGGGTTAGATAAATAACCAAAGCCACGGGGGCTATAGTAAATTTACCAAATTTTGTATAGCGGTATCTTTAAATCCAAATGATTGCAGCAGCTCCAAATTTACCCCTCATATAGATAGGCCCAATTTGCCATTTTGAAAAAACCACCTGAACTAAAAATCTGGTCGACGTCTTCGTCAACAAATCGGATACGAGATTAGCTAGCGCAAGGAATTGGAAAAAAGGCAATCCCTATTTCGAATTTATGATTTTCATTGATTGAAATAAGGTAGGGTTAGGGTTTATAATTTTTTTTTTTTTTTAATTTATGTTGATTGGATGGTTTTAGATATGTTTTTGAAATGTTTAAAACGTTGAAACGGTGAATTTTGATGTCCATTTGTGTGCTTTTTGTGTTTGGGAGTGAAGTTTGTTTGAAATGCATGAAGTTTATTTGGGAAAAAAAAAAAAAAAAAGAGGCGGTTGTTGTTTTAGTAGATTTTTATTTATTTTTAAACATTTTGGGTGTGTTTGTTTTATTATTTTGAGTGGTATTTTTAAAAAAGTTAAATTGGATTATTAGTAGGAGGATATGATTTGGGCTTCGTTTGGTTCAAAATTGAGAATACTACTCTTAGTATTCTCAAAAAAGTTAAACAGTAAAATACCCAAAAACTCTCATTTTTGGGAATACTACTTTTAATATTATTTAATTTTTTTTAAACCCTCTAAATTTTTTAATTTAATTAAATACCCCTAAATATTTTTTAAAAAATTACAAAAACACCCCAACAATCCACATTTACCAGATTCCGGCTACTACCGTCGGAAAATGGCCGGAATCTAATAGGATGGCGCACTACCGGCTGAATCTGGCCGGTAGTGCGCCGATCTAGCCTTTTTCCGACCAGATCCACGATGAATTTGACCGGAAAAGGCCAGATCTAAGGCCAAAGATCTGGCCGTTGACAGCCGGATCTTTGGCCGTAACAGTCGGTCACGACGGCCAACAAATTGTTGTTGTTGACCATCAACGACGACCGTTTGTTGGCCGTCGTTGAGAGCAAATACGGCCAGATCTGGCCGTAGATCTGGCCTTTGCCGGCCAGATCCAGCGTAGATCTGGC
This sequence comes from Pistacia vera, assembly GCF_008641045.1. Classification (NCBI taxonomy): domain Eukaryota; kingdom Viridiplantae; phylum Streptophyta; class Magnoliopsida; order Sapindales; family Anacardiaceae; genus Pistacia; species Pistacia vera. Next base: position 680,791 of record NW_022196110.1, on the reverse strand, counting down.
CGGAAAAGGCCATAGCGGCGCATGACCGGCAAGATCCAGCCGGTCATGCGCCGATAAGATGACTCCGGCCACCTCCGATGGTGGTGGCCGGCTAGGGATATTTGAGGGTGGGTTAGGGGTGTTTTTGTTAACTTTTAATGTTTTATCATAGGGGGTATTTTGTAAAAAAACAAACATAAGGGGTATTTTATTAATTTATAAATCATACCTCGTAATACCCGCCCAATTCAACTTTTTTTTTTTAACTTTTTTCAAAAAACTTTTCCCAAAACCCCCAAATTTTGAACCAAACGAAGCCTTGAATTTGAAAATGTATTTGGTAGGATTATTTTTTAATCCCTTATATTTGTTAATTTAGTTAAATATACCCATCAATAAAAGTTTCAAAATTAACAAAAATACTCTCACCCACCCATTAAATGCTGGCAACCGACCACCGGCTGTCGGGAATATATGAGTCAACGACGGTGTTTTTGTCAATTTATAAACTTTTATTGTTGGGGGTATTTAGTTAAATTAAAATACGTGTTTGTGTCCTTATCTTATTTGTATTTTAAATCAAAATACATATTTGTTCTCTATTCTCAAAATCCTATTCTAAATTATTCAACTATTTTTAATTTTCAAATTCTAGCTCGTAATAACCACCAAACTCTACCTAACAATAACCGGAGCATTTAAACCAGTTTGTGTGTACCTTAACTAATCATCGCTGACTCATATATTCCCGACAGCCGGTGGCCGGTTGCCAGCATTTAATGAGTGGGTGAGAGTATTTTTGTCAATTTATAAACATTTATTATTGGGGGAGTTTAGTTAAATTAAAATATGTGTTTGTGTCCTTATCTTATTTGTATTTTAAATCAAAATACATATTTGTTTCCCTATTCTCAAAATCCTATCCTAAATTATTCAACTATTTTTAATTTTCAAATTTTAGCTCGTAATAACCACCAAACTCTACCTAAAAATAACCGAAGCATTTAGACCAGTTTGTGTGTATCTTAACTAATCATCAGAGCCCATTGAATATCCTATAAGTCCCATGTTTCAGAAAAGCCACAAATATAACATGTGATCCCAAGGTGGTTTGAACTCGGACAGTCAATAAAGAGGGTTAACCTTCTTAACTAAAACACAAAAGTTAGTTAGTATAAATTTTTCACACTAACTATTAAAACATACTGGGTTAGTATGAAAATTTTACCACTCTGTGCGGAATTTCCACACCAACTAGTAAAGCATATTTGGTCCGTGTGATATTCTTAAATTAAGTCAAATATTTAAATTATCTATTTTAGCTAGTGTGAAATTGTTCCATTCACACTAACTGAAAAACAAAAGTCAATTAATATGAAATTATTTCAGTTATTTATAAAAATGGACGACCATACCTGAATATAATGTTTACACATTTCAAACGAGAGATGTTAAACTAATTTTGAGTGTTTTTTATGTATTGGAGTGTTAAATAGTTTTAAGTAGTCTAAGGTTGGGGTAAGGGTATTTTGGCCATTAGTTGGATGGTTTGGACTCAAAGGTATAAGCTTTAAAAAATGGGTTAATTTCTATAGGCACCCACTTTTTGTCATTTTAATAATAACCCCCCTTTTTGGGTATTGATTGCCTCATTTGCATGAGTTGGGCACTTGCCAATTGTCCAAAAGATTAGTATAATAGATGATGCTATATAAACATCCTTATAAGTGCAAGATCGAATCCATTTTTCTATCCCATATGGGACAATAACATTCTCTCTCACTCAATTATGTACACACTACATCATATTCGACATTATAACTAATAAGTTCGACTCACTTTTTGGTCGATTTTAGAAGGCACAACTTGGATCAACAATTTCCCTAACTAGTTCGACTTATCCCTTGATGAATTCGAAAAGTTATGTTAAGCATGTTGAGCTCATCCCTTCAAGTGGAGCCTCTATAAGAACCATCTATCACAATGATTCTTGAGTGATTAGATAGGATAATAAAAAGGGCATGTTTGGTTTATTATTTTTATCCATATTCCCAATCTTATTCTCCAAATAATGTTTGGCATATTATTCCAGAAATATTACCCTATTTTTTAATTACTTTTAGACCCTATAAGGTTATTAATTTCATCAAATACACCCTAAAAAAAGTTTAAAAATTATCAAAAACACATCCGCGACCAATACTTGCTAGATTCCGGCAACCACCGTCGGTGGTAGTCGGAATCTGTACAACGGCCTACCTGCCGACCATAAATGGCTGGAAGTTCACCGATCTTACCTTTTCCAGCCAGATCCACCACGGATCTGGCCGGAAAAAGCCAGATTTGGCCGTGAACGACTACCAAAGAAATGGCCGTCGTTTTGGCCTTTTTCGGCCGTAGCGGCCACAACAGGCTGTAGATATGACCTTTTTCGGCCAGATCTGTGATAGATCTGGCCGGAAAACGCCATAATGACACGTTACGACACAGATCTGATCGGTCTGTATTGTAACACGATTTTTCGGCTAAATTCCAGCGGTGGTGGTCAGAATCTGGCACCGTAGGTGATGGGGGTGTTTTTGTCATTTTATATATTAGGGTATTTAATTAAATTAGCAAATCTAGTGGCTTTTTCATAAATTTTTAAATTTTACCTTGTAATACTTTCCTATCTAACTATCTAATATTATTTTCAAAATCTTATTTAAAATAATAAACCAAACGTACTAAAAAATTCTTGAATGTATTATTTAAGAGTTTTAAAATGAATGGAGGTGGGGTAAATTGGGTCAGATGCCCGCCGTCGGAAAAAAAAAAAAAAAAAAAAGTTTCATATTTCATCGCCTATTCAAATCGACTAATCAATTGAAGCATTGAGCTAGCTCTTTGCTTTCCCTGTAACATTAACATTCCCCTTTTTCTTCTCGACTCTGCTACGGTGAAAGCTTCTTGTTTCGCTTCCCAGCACCCAACCTCTACGAAGTCTCTTCATTATCACACCAAAAATAACAAATAAAATAATTAAAATTGATTAAAAAATAAAAATGGATTCAGACGAAGAGGATTACGTGTTCTTCGGCACACCGATTGAGCGCGAGGAGGAGATCACCAGCCGTCGGAAGAAATCTCAAGCCGAGGCCTCTGGTCATCTCCGAACCCTCGTTCCTTGGAAACAAGAGGTACTGTTTGGTTCCCTAGAAAGCTCCGGATACTGAAACTGTAACTGAGAAGTAATTTGCAATTTCAATTCTGATGCTTCGTCTTATTGTTATTGTGGTTTGTTATTTTCATTTGTTATACTTATAATGACGAAAAATCTGAAATGGCGTTATGATTGTTTTGCATGGTTGTCTGAAGGCTAGTAAGCTTAGAAAAATTAATTTCGGATGTTTATTGAATATTACTGAGAAAAAAAAAAAAAATATTAATCCTTAATTTAACTAGTTGAGGCTGTTTTGGGAGTGTTTTGTAGAAAGAGCTTTGAGAAAATATCCTAAAGTTCTTAAAAAAAAAACAAAAAAAAACACTCAAGTATGTTTTTTGAGAATATTAACAGTAAAATCTCAAATGCATTTTCAGTTTTTCTGATTTTCTTTATGATTTCTGAGCAACCGAATGTAGTAGTATGAGGCGGTGATTGATAGAATTTGAACCGTTTGATTAAATTATAGGAACCAATTTATCATGCAATTCTGTATGATCTTATAGCTTTTTGTTTAATGCCAATTATAACTGCTACTACACATTCCCAGTTCGTTTGGATTTCTATGAAACTAGAAATGTATGTTAGTACATAGTTTAAAAATTATATTTCTACAGGTTAGAGATGAAGAAGGAAGAAGAAGACTTCATGGGGCGTTTACAGGTGGATTCTCTGCTGGTTATTACAATACAGTGGGCTCAAAAGAGGGTATATTTTGCTTCCTTTGGAATCAAGGATTGAGATTTTTTTTTTTTTGTGTAATTTTCTGAGTGTAACTTACAGGTTAATTTAATACAATGTGAAATGAATCTACAGGTTGGACTCCACAGACATTTACATCATCAAGAAAGAACAGAGCTGAAGTCAAACAGCAGAACATTCTTAACTTTTTAGATGATGATGAGAGATCTGTAAGTTTATCATATTGTTCATTTCATTATAGTATATTTGTGCCTCAAACATTTTACCTGCTGGGGATTTTAACTTGCTTGTCTGAGGCTATGTATGTTGGCATGGAAATTCTGCCTTAAAATTGGAATCAGAGATAATCTTCTTCAGAAAAATTATTTCTGAGTGAACTCAAGATGAATACAAAAACAATATAAAACAGATATGATCTACTATTCCTGCCAATCTAGAAATTGGTTTTCTTTTTGACTTGGCTGCTTATTTCTCAGCCTTATCTATGTATTGGCACTAGCATGAGCAATGCAATATCCTCATTGCCCCTTTTATTAGGGTTAGACATGGAGACTAAGTAACCGAGATATAATGAACATGCTCCAGTAAGGGCATTACTATTGCATTGGTTTTGATGGTTCTTTTGACTAATTTGTGGTGCTGCTTGTTTCTGGTCTGTGTTCTGAAAAGTATGTACTTGACCTGTGAAACTGTGAAGGTCAAGTTGATTTTGCATAGGTTTAACTTATAATGAAATTTAGCAGGCATCTTTCATCTCATATGCTTTAATGAGTTTGTACTCATGTAAACTCAGTTGCTGAGTTTCAACTTCTGATAATCTGTTTTGTAGGAATATTCATTCTGCAGTCATTCTTTACCAATAGTTTCATGCCTGTGTTTGTTGGTGTGACAATATTTTTAAATTTAGTCAAGATGTTTGGTTCACTTTGTTTTGTATTTTAGGAATTGGAAGGTAAATCCTTGGGGACATCTTCGCAGTTCGATACATTTGGATTTACAGCTGCTGAATTTGCTCGTAAACAAGCTGAGAAGGAGCAGCTGCAGAGGTTTTATATGCCTTTATGATATATGTGCATATATATAGATGTGTGTGTGTGTGTGTGTTTTCATCGGCAATTGAATGTAATAGCAGTGTGGTTAACTATATGATTGATGCCTGTTTGTAACTGAGAGTTTTGGTTCTCAAGATCATGAAATCAGAATTCTAGAGATTTAGATAGATTATGTCAAAGTGGATATATGATCCACTTTTCTACCTCTCTTATTTTAGTAATATGATTATCTAATTCCTGTAAAAGGATATATCATGTTTTCAGTTTATAAAGAGGCAATGAGAACATTTAGTTTCTTATTTTAGTATGGATGAAGATTGCTTATGGAAATAAGAGAAGTTACATCTTCAACTTGGAGAAACCATATAGATTCCAAAACTTAGAGTTATGCTGTACAAAGGAACTACTTTTATGTGTTTGCAACCAAAAAAAACTTTATCATCATACTGTTAAGTTGCCCAGAATAATGACATCTTGCATTTGCCTTCCTTTTTTTGGTGATTTTATGATTGGATCATCTTAATAGAGACTAATAATCTAATGGGTTAGCAATGTTGTATGGATATGGCAACTTGCAAGTGTTTTTATGTCTATTTGTATGTACACTTGTATTCTTGTCATACTTTCATTTCCTGCAGACAACACTTGGCTAACTTAATTGTTTGTTTTATGCTTTGTATGCACTGCAGGCCATCAGCAATTCCTGGACCTGTTCCTGACGAATTAGTTCTTCCAGCCACAGAGTCTATTGGTTTGTCTTAATTAATACGTAATAGTGTTGTAACTATGATATTGCAACTCATAATTCTTAGCCCTACCTCACTTTTCTTGTTAGGTGTAAAATTGCTGCTGAAGATGGGTTGGCGACCGGGTCGTTCAATTAAAGATTCACATACGGATTCTCTATATGGTATTGAAATTATTTACTTCCTCATAGAATTTGTAGCATAGTTCAGAAATTTTGGATGTGTTTCTTTTTATATTAGTATTAACATGCTTTACTCAACTTAGGAAAATGTAGAATATATTGGGATTAGCTTTCCTAATAACTAGGGATTAACTTTGCTCTATTTTCCACAAGTTGAAATGAAGGACCTTTTCGGTGATATATATATATATATATATATATATATATTTTGTATATCTGAATGTGTATTATCATATGTTTAATTACAGTCATTTTTTGGAATGGATCCACTCACCATTTTTAACATTTACTGGCTATCAATTTTTCCATATGGGCCAAGCTTATTATTTTCTTGTCTACAATTTGCTTACAGATGCACGGAGAGAAGCTAGAAAAGCTCTCTTAGCCTTTTCTTCCGATGACGCAAAATCACATCTTCCTGACTCAGAGCCTGTTGAGAGTCCTCGTGAAAGTTTTCTTGAGCATCCTGTCAATGATGATATCCAGTCTTCTCAAAGCACACCTGTATGGATTCTTTTGTAGCTAACTCTTACCTTCTATCAGCTGTTACTTCATGTCTTCACATAACTCTGAATGCTTTTATAAAATCAGATTGCATGATGTGATGACTGATGAATGATGAATGATGCATTTGATTTATGCTTTAGTTTTTGTTTTATTCTTTGTCAACTGCTGGAAGATTCCAAGAGTCAGTATCTTTCTTACATCAATATGCAAACTCATTTTTGAACGTACTGATATGGTTGTTTGTATTAGTTGTTAGACTAAAGTCTGCTAGACCGGAGTACTCTCACCTGCTTGGCCATACATACAGGAAAAGAACCCATGCCTGATTTTACTTGGTTTAAAAATTAATCCTTTCATCCAAATTGGTTCCAAGTTGGAGGAACTTCAATTTTTGGAAGTGAACATGATTCATTGCATTCACATTGGTGTCATATTGTGTTATTCCAGTGCATGAAATCTTGGAAAAAGAAAGAAATGAAGATACTGATGGTCATTTAATATTTAAAATTTTACATGGTTTTGCTTTTCAAGGTGGACAAACATTGAGCTTATCTGGGAGAGTGGGATTATAAATATATGATAGCCATATAAATATTTGGTATATTTGCTCCTTGGATACTCCTCATATATATAAATGATATACATATCCAGATTTTCGAAACAAAACTTGGACTCTGATTACATATCTGATATTGTCTAGGATAATTTAAAATATGTAGGACACAATATGAACGTTTCAATATGGTGATTACTTCCTAAAGTAGGATTTGATATAAGTAGATGTAGAATAATAGTTAATGAAATTAGTTCTGTCTAATTTATAATTAACGATGCCAATATATCCATAATTTGTTGTAGAAAGTTTACTTTATTATCTATGTGAAAATTGTGTATCACGTCTTTCTTTTAGTGCAGGTGTCTGTGCTTAATCCAAAGCAGGATTTGCATGGTTTGGGATTCGATCCTTTTAAAAATGCTCCTGAATTCAGAGGTTTGTAGTTTCGACCTATAAATCTATAATTTGGATATAGCTAACTAATTGCATTGATGGTCTTGTGTTTAAACCATTTGTTTTTACTTTCAGAAAAGAAGAGATCACGGTTGTCTGATAGTAAAGAGCCTGGATACAGGAAGACATTGTTGATAAAAGATAGTCTTTTTGGTTTTAAGTGTAAGATCTATAATCTGTTGAATTACCTCTCATGCCTTTATTTAATATTCTGTTTCTTGCTCAGTCTCTGTCTGATTTGTTTCTTTTGCTTGCATGCATTTATATACCTTCAAAATGGTGGTGATTTAACTAATTAGACTGGATTCATCAGCAGGAAAAGCTGCTCCTGGTTTTGGCATTGGTGCACTTGAAGAATACGATGCTGAAGATGAGGATGTCTACGCCCCTGGTTTGTACTTTTTAAATTTGGATATACGTTAAATTATCTGTATACATTGACACAATTCAGCTGACAAAACAATAATGGCAGCCAAATCCTTTGAGTAGGAATTGTTATCATAGTGTGATTATTTTCTAGCAGAGGAGAGGGCGATGGATTGAGGGGATATGTTGGACATTCATATTGACACTTGTCATTTCACTATAAAATACAGGAATTTTCCTTGTTGAGTCTGCGTCGTCACCATCTTAAGCGTTGGGTGATCTATTTTAGCATATCACCTATGGCTTGCTTAAATATTCGTTAAGTATAACTACAACACGCTGGGCACCTTCTTGCATTAGTTTTACATCATTGTTGTCATCATCGTCATCATTTGTACTTTGGGTTTGCTGGGTTAATAGTTTAAGTAATATGCCTATTCATCATTGCCTCTTTAAGTTGCACTTAAGAAAAACTGGCAATGGAATGAACATCCCCAGATGTTAACTAATTGTCCACATGTCAGATTTTTAAGTGCTCTGACTGTACTGCCTGAGAATAAGCAACAAAATGATTCTTTCCTTTCTTAAATTTATGCTAATGTAATGAGTTGAGTTTCTCCTTCTAATTGTGGCTTTTCTTCAGATTTCAACTTTGAGGATACTTATGTTCAAGAAGATGAAGAACCGTCTGGACCCAGTAAAGACAGTAGGAAAAAATTGTTAGGAAGGGAGCAGGGTGTTCTGCCTGGATTCATAGTTGCATCAAAGTCTGACTACCAGTTGGAAAGGTAACTGGATAGTAGTTATTCAATGCATAGAAATTTATACACCTAGCGCATCATTTTAGATATGCAATATTCTTTTCATCTTGATTCATTTTGTGTTTAGTTTTAGTTGTTTATAAAGAGGAAATTCTAATAGTTGATAGTATTTTTAGGATATATTTTATTGACCTTCTCTACCTTGAGGCCTAATTACAAGTGGATCCTTCTGATTTGGGAAGCAGGCATAGATCTGTTTTGTTGGGGAATTCTATAATGATTTTAGGGTAATCTTGTGATGAGCTTAAAAAATTTCAACAGAAGTCTCTGTCTATTTTTCAACTTCAGAAGTTTGTCTAATTATGTCAAACTTGAAAGAAGATCAATGAAAATTTCCCTATTTTTCATGTTTTTGTTTGGAGTTTGAGAGATCGGAGGTATTAACACAGTTACTCTTGTGCGTTTTTATTATATTTTTTAAACTCACTCTTATCTGTTTGTTTTCAAATTGTCATCCAGATTTGATCAACCAGTGGTTCCGAAGGATTTTGTCCCCCACCATAGATTTCCTGGGCCTCTTGAGGCTGGAAGCCAACTTCTTGTTCCTCCTCCCCCTGAGGTTCCTCCTCCTGAGGACAATAATTTGAAAATCTTAATCGAGGGGGTTGCCACTTTAGTAGGCAGATGTGGCAAATTGTTTGAGGATCTTTCCAGAGAGAAGAATCAGTCAAATCCGTTGTTTAGTTTTCTTGATGGAGGAAAGGGTCATGATTATTATGCAAGGAAGTTGTGGGAGGCGCAACAGAAGCATAGTGATCAAACCAAGCTGGATGGGAAATCATCTCCAACTGTGCAGAAGATGACAGCAGAAAGTCGTGGCCAATTGTTAGGGGAAAGGCCTTTGGAACGAAGTTCAAGAGATTCAAGCTCGTCTATTGCTTCTGAAAATGTTGTTCATCTCCAATTTAATCTTTCAGATACATTTACTGCATCTGCATCTGCATCATTTGTAAGTTGTATACTTTCAGTGCCTATCATTCTGTTTAAATTAATTACGTCATTGTTGGGAATTTCCCTGGTAGTTCTTTGCTTGTGTTTTATAAATCACTGCTTTGTTGTACTCTTTTGGCAAGCTTTCACAGAAACCTAAATTTGGGGTTACTTTTTTCTATTTATTTACTCTTGTGTAATATAGAGTGGGTTACCAGAAGTTGCAAAACCTTTCAAAGATGATCCTGCACAGCAAGAAAGATTTGAGCAGTTTCTTAAGGAAAAGTATCAAGGAGGGCTACGCACTACAGATTCTGGTGGAGCTACAAATATGTCAGAGGCAGCTCGTGCTCGCGAGAGACTGGATTTTGAGGCCGCAGCTGAGGCATTACAGAAAGGGAAAAGTGGTGAGGAGAGCTTGCTCACTACACAGCAGTTTGTGGGGTTTCCAGCTACGGGAGGGTTGCAGTTCACTTCTGGTGGAACAGAGGTATGTTTTATTTGGTTTAAATTTAGTTTCTAGAGTTATCACTTCAAACTTTACCTTATATCAAACTTTCTAAAAGCAGCAAGTTAAAGATGCACAAGCTGAAGATTTAACAACTAAGAAGATGTATCCAAGAAGGGAAGAGTTTCAATGGCGTCCTTCACCTATTCTCTGCAAGCGCTTTGATCTCATTGATCCTTATATGGGGAAGGTAATCCATGTAATTAATTTAGCTCTTTATTTTCTGGTCTCTTAATAGTGTACAAAGATTAGTGAACTTCGTTTTTTAAGCAAAAAACAATTTTTTGCAGAGTAACTCAGCTGTTAAGTTTTTGCAGATATTCTGTTATGATAATTGAGGTTTTTTTTTTTTTTTTTTTTTTTTTAAAGAATGTTATGATATCAGAAATTCAATTAAATATAGATGGTTTTCCTGTTGATTTTGACCTTGTTCTTTCCCTTCTTTTTGGTGATTTCATTTTTTTTTCCTTCTTTATCTTCTTGCTTCTGTCATGGGGAAAGAGGGGCTGGGGGTGATTCCTCAGCTTTGGTTCCATCTATTGGATTGCTCTCTTTTTTCTTGGAAGCTCTATAAAATAGTATAAATTGCTTCTCCTGATATGGTAATTGAATATGAAGCTGTTACTGTAAGCCTTGGTCATCTGAACATTATATTAACTTGGAAATAAACTATTCTGTCACTTGCAGCCACCATCAGCTCCACGGATGAGAAGCAAGGTGGATTCTCTCATCTTCATGTCAGACTCTATGGAACCCACAAAATCTGAACAATCTGTTAAAAATCTGTATTCTGTGCCTCAATCTGATGCTCCAGAAGTTAGCAAAGGTGTAGCTGACAAAGATACTGAAGTTGAGGTAGAAGTTGAAAATGTTGAGAGGCCAGTTGACCTCTACAAGGTAATTTTCTGTTTATTTGATACATAAAGAAGGTTGTGCATTAGACTTGCAAGAGGATGAGTAGTAGCCTCAGTTTCCTGATCTCGGTTTATAAATACTTGCATGCAGAACCAAATGGAAATAAAATTGTACTTTTTGTTATGTTTATTGATGCATGTTATTATGTTAATTAGTATGTGAAAATTTTGCCTCAGATATGGATACACATATAACACTTGGTCATAGCATCAATCTGTTGAACCTCTTGTTATAGTTACTTTTACTCAGACATAAGGGCTGCAAAGTCTGCATTCTTGACATCCACGGATATGATCCTGAATTTTTTTTTTTTTTTCTTTAAAGGGCATGCTAAAAGTAGGATACACTACTCTTGTCATTGGTAACAAACTTTACTCGTATGCAGGCTATCTTCTCCGATGACTCTGATGATGAAGCAGAAACAGTTAATCCCAACAAAGTGGAGTATCCAGAAAAGAAGATTGAAGTGGCTAATACAGCATTAAACCATTTGATAGCCAGTGACTNTTTTTTTTTTTTTTTTTTTTTTTTTAAAGAATGTTATGATATCAGAAATTCAATTAAATATAGATGGTTTTCCTGTTGATTTTGACCTTGTTCTTTCCCTTCTTTTTGGTGATTTCATTTTTTTTTCCTTCTTTATCTTCTTGCTTCTGTCATGGGGAAAGAGGGGTTGGGGGTGATTCCTCAGCTTTGGTTCCATCTATTGGATTGTTCTCTTTTTTCTTGGAAGCTCTATAAAAAAGTATAAATTGCTTCTCCTGATATGGTAATTGAATATGAAGCTGTTACTGTAAGCCTTGGTCATCTGAACATTATATTAACTTGGAAATAAACTATTCTGTCACTTGCAGCCACCATCAGCTCCACGGATGAGAAGCAAGGTGGATTCTCTCATCTTCATGTCAGACTCTATGGAACCCACAAAATCTGAACAATCTGTTAAAAATCTGTATTCTGTGCCTCAATCTGATGCTCCAGAAGTTAGCAAAGGTGTAGCTGACAAAGATACTGAAGTTGAGGTAGAAGTTGAAAATGTTGAGAGGCCAGTTGACCTCTACAAGGTAATTTTCTGTTTATTTGATACATAAAGAAGGTTGTGCATTAGACTTGCATGAGGATGAGTAGTAGCCTCAGTTTCCTGATCTCGGTTTATAAATACTTGCATGCAGAACCAAATGGAAATAAAATTGTACATTTTGTTATGTTTATTGATGCATGTTATTATGTTAATTAGTATGTGAAAATTTTGCCTCAGATATGGATACACATGTAACACTTGGTCATAGCATCAATCTGTTGAACCTCTTGTTATAGTTACTTTTACTCAGACATAAGGGCTGCAAAGTCTGCACTCTTGACATCCACGGATATGATCCTGAATTTTTTTTTTTTTCTTTAAAGGGCATGCTAAAAGTAGGGTACACTACTCTTGTCATTGGTAACAAATTTTACTCGTATGCAGGCTATCTTCTCCGATGACTCTGATGATGAAGCAGAAACAGTTAATCCCAACAAAGTGGAGTATCCAGAAAAGAAGATTGAAGTGGCTAATACAGCATTAAACCATTTGATAGCCAGTGACTTCTTAGAATCTTTGGGAAAAGAACTAGGCTTGGAGGTTCCCCCTGAGTTACCCTATTCTACAAGCAAAGCCAGGACTCATGCTCCTGAGAAAGAAGCTGCTGATGCTAATGCTGGAAAAGCTAGTATCCTGTCTACTGAAAAGAAGCCTTCTATGTCAAATGTTGTTAGTGGAACTTCCATTGACCAAGGGGTGCCAGATCAGCGAGGCGCTGCTCAAGAGGGTGAAACCTTAAAAAATGAATCCACTCCTGGTAACCCTTTTAATAGTGGTGGCAAATATACAGATACAGAGACTGGTTTGTCTGGATATAAACCTGGCAAAGTTAACTGGGAAAAGACCAAGGAAAATGTTAAATCTAAGTCGCCGTCTAGGCGTCATCGAAATTGGGGCAGTGATTCTTCAGAAGATGAAAGGAGTAGTAAACGATCTAGAAGACAACGGTATAGAAGCAATGACTCGTATAGTGATTCATCTGGTGACCATCGAGATAGGCACCATTCTAGGTCAAGAAGGAGAAAGAAAGAATCCTCTCGAGAAAAGAGTAGTAGCAGAAGAAAACATCATAAGCATAGTGGGAGAGACTCTCCCAGCAGATCACGTTGCAGTACTGAGAAGGAACATTCTGAAGGCAAGAAGGAAAAAAAGAAATGGAGGGATTGAACCGAGCGGTCTTATTATAATTCAAATTGAAGCAGCCAAAGAAAGAGTTTGGAATGAATTATCATGGACAAGGCAACTCTAAGTTCAAAGACCCTAATATGTAAACTTGGGTTCTCCTGCTGATGTACAGTTGTTTAAGACTCGTCATCATCAAGCTTTGTCCTTCGTAGAGGTAATTTGCATGCCTTCAATTATTTTGTTGCAACGTTACAAAGCTGTAGGTTTTAAACATAAAGCAAGCCATTGTTTACTTATTTTTAATATTTGAAGTTCCTTTTGATACAATGCCCACAGATTTACTTCAAAACATCAAATTTTTGAACATTACCTCTTAATGCATAAATACAAAATTCAAAGTATTGATGATGCAGTGATGTTCGATTTATGTTTGTGGGAATGGTAGCATAAGTAAGGACATTTTTACCAACAGCTTCAAATGGTTGCTCACATTTATTAGTTATTTATTTATTTATATTTTTTGAATTTGTATTTTGAGTGTTGGTAGTACTAGTAGCATTAATAAGATTCATCTGAAAAGGGAATTTGCAGAATTGATGGAATAACGCTCAGACTCAGACATGGCGTGATTCTCATTAAAGCTTTTTCATAAATATATTAACTGAATACTAAAACTAAATTGAAATCGTTTTCAAATAATTAAGAACATTTTTTTTCTTTAATAGCTTTAAAGACACTGACCAACCCAAATCTCTACATCTTTCGTGGATGGTTCTTTCAAGTGTAAATTCAATAACTTGTAATCGAATAGTTGAATTTTAAAGTCAATAAATGATGTTTGGAATTGGTAAAACAGTCTCGTGGTCGAGTACATTTCTTGGTTTTGGGGTCGAAGGAAAAACACGCAAAGGAACAATTAATATTAAAGGATTAGTCAAATTTCGGAAATAAGCACAAACCTACCAAAGTTTATTCCATACTCAAACTTGCATGTCACTATTACGTCTCACAAAGGGTTGTTAAATTGCGTTGGGTTTTATTTCATTTACCCCAGTGTTGTATATCGCTACAATATCAAAAGCGTCCAAAAAAATTTATCAAACACCTCTTTATAAAATTAGCAAAAATACCATGATACGAGAGCGCTTAATACTTTCAATATGAGCGGATGTGTTCAAATTAAGTGACTTTGTCGGGAACAAAGGAAATGAACCCTAATATCTTTACTATTTAGATCTTTTCTTAATTAATAAGAAATTTGGAGGAGGTTAATGTAATTTTTCGTAATGTAATAATGTAATTAGAGTAATGTTATGTTTACAACTGAATCATACAAATATATAAAAAATAAAAGATAAAGTAGTTATTTTATATAATTTTTATCTATTTGTATCACTCAATCAATTGATCATAAGCAAAACATTATTGGCATAATTAATACAATCAAACCATTAAATAATATCTCATAAAAGGCCAGTACTTTTACTAAAGTCAAATTCATGAAAGTAATGATGAGTGTTAATGTGAAGCCATAAAGTAAAAGTTAGCACGTTTATATTTCCTCAAAACTACCAATTTTTTTTTTTGCATTAAAAACGAAATCTAAAGTCTAAACTGAGTGGGAGAATTTAAGATAAGATGTTTTGAATCTTATGTGTTTAATTGTTTTAAATTCTACAATTTTCAAATCTTAATTTCAAAAAAAAAAAAAAAATATCTCCGAATAATTTAATAAAGACTTTTAGATATATTACTTAAGAGGTTCCGAGCTGAGTTCCTCCTCGATTAGTAATAAGGTTAATCACTATAACTCTTACCTGACAGACAGTTCTAGAGTCCCGATAAATTTGTTAAGGTATGCATAAATTGGCTTGAACACTTCTAATCATAAAAAAATAAAGAACACAAGATTTTTTTGTATGATTCTGAAAATAAATAAATAAAGAATGTGGGTGTAACATCATTATCATTACCACCCATAATTTAGCAATTTTCTTGAACTAGACCCTTGACTATGTGTAAAAGTTGAAAAGAGACATTTTCATGAGCCTTAGCCAATACACATTTCACATCTTTATAAAACATTTTAAATCTTTACCTGATTTTTTCAAACTAACTTTCCACCTCTTTAGTCTTTAGTTAGTTGGCAACTTTCCTCCACCAAGTGGATGGATACATAAGTCAATTACAATCTCCCCCCCTAAATATCACTAAATAATTTTACCCCCTTGAAAGTTGAAATAATCAGTCACCCTCAACCGTTATATCCCATTAGGATTTTGGTGTTTAATGTAGAATAAGAGTAAAATGTGTTGGTTAGATGATGTTAACTTTGATGGACCAATGACTATAGAAGATTAATCGTTGTTTTAGATACCTTAGGGGTAAATTAATTAAGATTTCCCCCCCAGGAGATATTAGTAAATAACTATTTCTCCTCTTAGGTATCATAAATAGAAATTTCTTCTCTATTTTTAGTATCTCATTAAGATTTTATTGTTTAATTTAACGGATTAAGTGTGAAATGTATCACATTAGAAGGGGAAAATTGCTATTTTATATAGTTGATGGGGCAATTGGTACATTATGATACCTTGGGGGGTAAGTAAACTGTATTTCTTAGTCCCAGACTTTCCTGAAATAAATGAATTAGTCCAACCTGGCTAGGGTACAACAATTCATCTTTTCTACTTCCCTTTTACAGGACAACTAAGGGAGGAACGTTTGGTAGTATTTTTCACATTTATTTCTAGAAAAAAAAAAAGATTTTCTAGAAAATGAGAAATTGGATTTACTACTTATAACATTGAAAGAACCATTTTGTTTTTTTTTGTTTTTTTTATGATCGGGAGTGTCGAGGCCAGCTTACGCGTACTTCAACTAATCTCCCGAGACTTTGAAATTATTGGCCGAGTAAGAGCTCCAGTGTTTATCCCTATTAATACTCGAGAAAAGACTCAAACTTAGGACTTCTTGAGTAATACATCCAAGAGTTCCTATCGAACCAGCCACCCAGAGGGTACTTCTATTTGTTTTATATGTTTGATATAATACTATTATATTATTATTAGACTTTTATCTATAGGTTTTGATTTTTTGAATTACTAGAAAATATATTGACCAAAAAGGCATGTGTAATGATTCTAAATTTAAAAATGATTTAAATATAATACTTATCATCCTTTCTAATAATCATCATAAATTCATTTAAAATTAAATAGATCTATAATTTAATAATAAGCCATATAAATGGAGAAAATTTTTATTGACAAATTCTAATAGAAATTGGTGCAAGAAAAGAATAATGCAGAGGGCAATTTGATGACTTAATTATTAAATTAAAATAGGCAATTATTATTTTATTATTCGAGTTGCATAACTTTAGTTAAAATAAACAAGGCAAGATATTGCAACTAATTAAAACCAATCTATAAATTTCACTCATAATAGTTAATAAATTAAACATTGTTGAAATAAAATTGCATGTGCTTTGTGATAGGTTTTCAAGAGTTGACCCTTAATGCATCAGCCCCATCCTCTCAAAATCCTACCTAATTTTAATAATTTTTTATTCGGCTTAAATAATTTATAAATCTTTTTTGGACTTTTAAAATTATTTATTATTTCTTTTTTTAATCTTCCTCAAACTATCTCATTAATATAAATTAATACCTTTTTTTTTTTTTTTTTTTTTTAATATCGGGGTTCAATGAAGATTTATACCACCTCTTCTTTTCACAACAAGAATTCCCGCACCATTAGTTATAAAATATGGATAATACTATACTTATAACATAATCTTACAAATTTTCGTGATAGTTCATAAGTCAACTCGTAAATATGTCTCATTTGCTCGTTATAGGTCCGTCGTCCAATGTGTATTGACCAATTGCGAGCTGACACATCGGGACTGTGAGAGAAATTTTGTAAAATTGGATTATGAGCCGATTTTTATTGTAAAATTATTGTAAACCAAGGTGCTATTTTTTGTCAATTTATTTTATTTTATATTTATAATATATCATTCATGGAACTTCTTTATCACCATCAAATTAATAGACAAAAAACTAAATGATTTCATTTATTTATTTACTTCGTTACAAATTACGACATATATTTTTCAACTTACTAAAAACCTACAAAAATTCTCTGATATATCATTTTGTCAAGATCATATTTAAGGACCGTTGAATTTACTCGTAGAACTAAATTATTTTACAAACAATAATTAAACCGACATTCTGACTGGAGAAGTTCATGCAATTTGTGTATAAAAAATGTGAAAAAATTTTAACATAACCCCCTTCATCAAATAATATGATTGAACCAATAAGAATGATCCAACATTCTTGAGTCATATTCCAAATTTGTGAATGCTCATGCAAAAATTCAATAATTGTTTGAGAAAATTAGAAAAAGATACCCACCACCTCTACCTTAGGCCAAATGTCAAGACTCAATACGCATTAAATCCATTGGGATCTCTCTCTCTCTCTCTTTCTGTCTTTTGAGTTTTAACTTCTTTCAAGACTCTTTCATTTGACTCTCTTTCTCTGACAACGTTAATTTTAATCCCTCTAAATTCTAGCACATGCGCAGCAACTTCCCCCAGTACATTCGCTTCTTCTTCTTCTTCTTCTCTTCTTGAAGCTCACTTGATGTATTCAATGAGCTAATCATCATTAAATCTTTTTCCCATTCTTCTTGTACAGCTAGCTCTTCGTTTGACCTTCTGGAAAGTCTTGCTCACCACCCAGATAATTCCCATTTGTATTTGGTTTCTTTTTTTTTAAGTTTTCTATTTTTATTTGATACCCTTTTGTTCTTACAGTTACAGTTGGAGATTGCTGTTGGAGTTTCTGTTTTATTTCGTTTTTGGGTTTTAGTTTTTTTTTTTTTTTTTTACTGTTTTGGTTTTAATGAGTCGTCGTTGAAGTAGTTTGTATATGTGTCAAATTGCATTATGAATAACAAACAAACCCATCTCCACGTTTATATGTTTGTTCTTAAAATTTGTATCTGCAAGTCAAATATGACATGCAAACTCGGCTCAGCTGAGGCCCGCAGGCCACGGCTCCTCCATCTACCCACCACATGAAATATTTAAACAACAAAACATGTTTACTTTAGTTTTGGTTCGTTATTTGTTTGAAGGTTTTTCTTGTTCCTTTTACTTTTTAAGCTTTGTGTTTTTTTTATAAAACTTTTTCCTGTACTGTAAGGACTTGGAGTCTTTAGATTCAAGGAGCTCAACATTTTTCTTTCACTTCTCTTTAATTCTTAAGGTCTTTTTTTTTTTTTTGAGTTAAGTTGTGTTAATTTAGCAGAGTTTGAGTTTTGGACATATTGTTTTCCTAGATTTTTGCCTTGGTTTATCTTTAGATCTAGAAGTATTTGTGGTAACTGATTTCCAGATGGGATGGTTTTCTGTTACTTGAAATCGTTGGTTGAATATTTTCTTAAAGCTAGAATTCCTCTTGAAGAAGAAGCTGGTCTTGTATCTGGGCCCTGGGGTTTTATGCTTTCAACCATTTAAAAGAACAATTTTTTTGTTGCTATAGATGGCTGGTAATAGAAGAAAGAGGCATAATTTCAGCAGCCAAATTCATGCATTTACTTGTGGTAAAACATCATTTCAAGGTGATCATTCATTGATTGGAGGACCTGGATTCTCAAGAGTAGTGTATTGCAATGACCCTGATTGCTTTGAGTCCAGTGTCCTCAATTACAGTGACAATTATGTTAGAACCACAAAGTATACTCTTGCAACATTTCTTCCAAGATCAATATTTGAGCAATTTAGGAGAGTTGCCAATCTTTATTTTCTTCTCTGTGCAATACTTTCTTTCACACCTCTCTCTCCTTACTCTGCTGTGAGCAATGTTCTTCCTCTTGTTGTTGTGATTGGAGCTACTATGGGGAAAGAGATTCTTGAAGATTGGCGACGCAAAAAGCAGGTAACTTTGTTTATCGGTGTGAATTCTAATGCAGCTTCCTGAAATTTATTGTTTACTTTCTTAGAGTTATGCATTATATTGTGGAATAGGCCAATTTACAACCGAATTCCCTGAACTATATTCGAGAGATATTGTAAAGTATAAAAGATTCGTGAAGTTTCAATTCCGTAAAATTGGTAACAATGAGGGGCGGATTCTTTGAGAAATGCTTTCATATGGGTTTCATTTGGTTATGGTCAATTCATTGCATTCAGAGCTAAACTGGTTCATTTGAAATTAGATTTTACATCCGTACTATTAAATTTTTTTTCCTGTTTCACCCTTTGCTTTCTTTGAGGTCCTATCAGAGACTAGGTGCAGAAATTTTTTGATGTCAAATTTTGATGCTGTTTTATGTTCTTATCTTCTTTTTTTTTTTCAACTGTTGTCTAATTTATCTTTCACCTGGCTACAGGATATTGAGGTGAATAACAGAAAGGTGAAAGTGCATTTTGGTGATGGGGTTTTTGAATCTAGTAAATGGAAGGATCTGAAAGTTGGGGACATTGTGAAGGTAGAAAAAGATGAATTTTTTCCTGCTGATCTCATCTTACTTTCCTCAAGTTATGAGGAAGCAATTTGCTATGTTGAAACCACAAACCTGGATGGAGAAACCAATTTGAAACTGAAACAAGCACTTGATGCTACTTCAAATCTGATTGAGGACTCAAGCTTCCAAAATTTCAAAGCTATCATTAGGTGTGAAGATCCCAATGCAAGTTTGTACTCCTTTGTTGGCACTATGGATATTGAAGAACAACAGTACCCTCTCAGCCCTCAGCAGCTTCTGCTTAGGGACTCGAAGCTGCGGAATACTGATTATATCTATGGGGTAGTTATCTTTACAGGTCATGATACAAAGGTTATTCAAAATTCAACACCGCCCCCTTCTAAGAGAAGCAAAATTGAGAGAAGGATGGATAAGATAATTTACTTCTTGTTTGGCACCTTAGTTTTAATGTCTATTATTGGATCGATAATCTTTGGGATTACAACTAGTGAGGATATAGAAGATGGAAGGATGAAGAGATGGTATCTTAGACCGGATGACACTACTGTTTACTATGACCCAAAGAGAGCAGCTGCTGCAGCAATTCTGCAGTTTTGGACTGATGTTTTGCTGTATGGATATTTGATTCCCATTTCCTTGTATGTGTCGATAGAAATTGTCAAAATCCTTCAGAGCAGGTTTATCAACCAAGATATTCACATGTACTATGAGGAAGCTGACAAGCCGGCACTGGCTCGTACCTCAAATTTAAATGAAGAACTTGGCCAAGTTGACACTATACTTTCTGATAAAACAGGGACTTTAACTTGCAACTCCATGGAATTTATCAAGTGTTCAATTGCTGGGACCTCCTATGGCCGTGGAGTAACTGAAGTTGAGAGAGCAATGGCCAGTAGAAAGGGGTCACCTTTACCACAAGAGGCGACTGAGGAAGAGGCTAATGTTGTGGAGTCTGCTGAAGAAAAGGCATCTGTTAAAGGTTATAATTTTGTGGATGAAAGGATCGTGAATGGTAATTGGGTTAAAGAGCCTCGGGCAGATGTAATCCATAAATTCTTGCGACTGCTGGCCATCTGCCACACTGCACTACCTGAAATTGATGAAGAAACTGGAAGGATTACATATGAAGCTGAATCACCAGATGAAGCAGCTTTTGTCATTGCAGCAAGAGAACTTGGGTTTGAATTCTACGAAAGGACTCAAACAAGCATCTCACTTCATGAGTTAGATCCAGTTTCTTGCAGGAGTGTTGAAAGGTCATTTTCTTGCAAGCATTTATGTTTTACCTATTGCTTATAAGTGGTTAATTACACCATGTGGGATTATTCTAATCCATTCTCAAATAAAGGGCACAAATTTTATTTAGTTTACATTCTTTCAGGTCTTACAAACTTTTGAATGTCCTGGAGTTCAGTAGCTCTAGAAAGAGGATGTCTGTGATTGTAAGAAATGAGGAGGGGACTTTGCTACTACTTTCCAAAGGTGCTGACAGGTTTGTAATCTGAAACATAGCACTAGAGCTTGTGATATAGTTTGATTTAGGATTTGGCTCTTATAAATTGAGTAAGGTTTATCCATCACAAGGAGATGGTGAATTCCTTACATGAAAGATACTGGAAAATGGAATGGCTCTTAATTTTGCTCTAACAATCAATAACATCCAACAACCAATGAGTCAAAACCGAGGCCTCACACTATTTTTTCTCTGAATGAGAAATGCTTGTTTCATCATAATTGCAGGAAGGGTAGTTTGTTTTGGTTTTGTGTTGATAACTACAGATTGCTTGATGTTCATTTAATCTTCTTTACCTTCAACCAGTGTCATGTTTGAAAGACTTGCGGAGAACGGAAGAGAGTTTGAAGAGCAGACCAAGGCACACATCAATGAGTATGCTGATGCCGGTTTGAGGACTTTAATACTTGCCTATCGTGAACTGGATGAAGAAGAATACAATAGGTTTAATGAGGAATTTACTGTGGCCAAGAATTCACTGAGTGCAGATCGTGAGGAAATGATTGAGGAAGCGGCAGAAAAAATTGAAAAGGATTTGATTCTCCTTGGTGCTACAGCTGTTGAAGACAAACTTCAAAATGGGGTAGGTTTCAGACTTGAATAAAAAAAATAGAGCTTGATGAAATGCAATTAAATTTGTTTTGTATGTCATAAAACAAACTCTTTAGAGTGTGAATATCTAAAGAGCTGCATATATCATAAAAAAGAATACTAAGAGGTTATAATAACATTCATTTTGACCCCAAAAAAAAAAAATCATGCAATAATTATATTTCTTTTACTAGAATTGTTAATTTATGTCCAGTCCAAATGCCAGTGAATAGAGTGAGTTTCACAGAAATTGGATACAAAAATTGAGAATAACTGTTTCTGTTGTGTGGGACAGGTTCCTGAATGCATTGACAAACTTGCACAAGCAGGAATTAAACTATGGGTTTTGACTGGAGATAAGATGGAGACTGCAATCAATATTGGGTATGATTAGTTGATGTGATTTTTTTCTTTCCATGAACATGTTAAATTCTGATATGCTAACATTTCTTGTATTTTGTGTTAAACTTCACAGCTTTGCCTGTAGTTTGCTTAGACAAGGAATGCAACAAATAGTAGTCAACTCAGACACACCAGAAACTAAAGCTCTTGAGAAATCAGAAGATAAATCTGCTGTTGCTGCGGTAATCCGTGAATAACAGAAAGGTGAAAGTGCATTTTGGTGATGGGGTTTTTGAATCTAGTAAATGGAAGGATCTGAAAGTTGGGGACATTGTGAAGGTAGAAAAAGATGAATTTTTTCCTGCTGATCTCATCTTACTTTCCTCAAGTTATGAGGAAGCAATTTGCTATGTTGAAACCACAAACCTGGATGGAGAAACCAATTTGAAACTGAAACAAGCACTTGATGCTACTTCAAATCTGATTGAGGACTCAAGCTTCCAAAATTTCAAAGCTATCATTAGGTGTGAAGATCCCAATGCAAGTTTGTACTCCTTTGTTGGCACTATGGATATTGAAGAACAACAGTACCCTCTCAGCCCTCAGCAGCTTCTGCTTAGGGACTCGAAGCTGCGGAATACTGATTATATCTATGGGGTAGTTATCTTTACAGGTCATGATACAAAGGTTATTCAAAATTCAACACCGCCCCCTTCTAAGAGAAGCAAAATTGAGAGAAGGATGGATAAGATAATTTACTTCTTGTTTGGCACCTTAGTTTTAATGTCTATTATTGGATCGATAATCTTTGGGATTACAACTAGTGAGGATATAGAAGATGGAAGGATGAAGAGATGGTATCTTAGACCGGATGACACTACTGTTTACTATGACCCAAAGAGAGCAGCTGCTGCAGCAATTCTGCAGTTTTGGACTGATGTTTTGCTGTATGGATATTTGATTCCCATTTCCTTGTATGTGTCGATAGAAATTGTCAAAATGCTTCAGAGCAGGTTTATCAACCAAGATATTCACATGTACTACGAGGAAGCTGACAAGCCAGCACTGGCTCGTACCTCAAATTTAAATGAAGAACTTGGCCAAGTTGACACTATACTTTCTGATAAAACAGGGACTTTAACTTGCAACTCCATGGAATTTATCAAGTGTTCAATTGCTGGGACCTCCTACGGCCGTGGAGTAACCGAAGTTGAGAGAGCAATGGCCAGTAGAAAGGGGTCACCTTTACCACAAGAGGCGACTGAGGAAGAGGCTAATGTTGTGGAGTCTGCTGAAGAAAAGGCATCTGTTAAAGGTTATAATTTTGTGGATGAAAGGATCGTGAATGGTAATTGGGTTAAAGAGCCTCGGGCAGATGTAATCCATAAATTCTTGCGACTGCTGGCCATCTGCCACACTGCACTACCTGAAATTGATGAAGAAACTGGAAGGATTACATATGAAGCTGAATCACCAGATGAAGCAGCTTTTGTCATTGCAGCAAGAGAACTTGGGTTTGAATTCTACGAAAGGACTCAAACAAGCATCTCACTTCATGAGTTAGATCCAGTTTCTTGCAGGAGTGTTGAAAGGTCAATTTCTTGCAAGCATTTATGTTTTACCTATTGCTTATAAGTGGTTAATTACACCATGTGGGATTATTCTAATCCAGTCTCAAATAAAGGGCGCACATTTTATTTAGTTTACATTCTTTCAGGTCTTACAAACTTTTGAATGTCCTGGAGTTCAGTAGCTCTAGAAAGCGGATGTCTGTGATTGTAAGAAATGAGGAGGGGACTTTGCTACTACTTTCCAAAGGTGCTGACAGGTTTGTAATCTGAAACATAGCACTAGAGCTTGTGATATAGTTTGATTTAGGATTTGGCTCTTATAAATTGAGTAAGGTTTATCCATCACAAGGAGATGGTGAATTCCTTACATGAAAGATACTGGAAAATGGAATGGCTCTTAATTTTGCTCTAACAATCAATAACATCCAACAACCAATGAGTCAAAACCGAGGCCTCACACTATTTTTTCTCTGAATGAGAAATGCTTGTTTCATCATAATTGCAGGAAGGGTAGTTTGTTTTGGTTTTGTGTTGATAACTACAGATTGCTTGATGTTCATTTAATCTTCCTTACCTTCAACCAGTGTCATGTTTGAAAGACTTGCGGAGAACGGAAGAGAGTTTGAAGAGCAGACCAAGGCACACATCAATGAGTATGCTGATGCCGGTTTGAGGACTTTAATACTTGCATATCGTGAACTGGATGAAGAAGAATACAATAGGTTTAATGAGGAATTTACTGTGGCCAAGAATTCACTGAGTGCAGATCGTGAGGAAATGATTGAGGAAGCGGCAGAAAAAATTGAAAAGGATTTGATTCTTCTTGGTGCTACAGCTGTTGAAGACAAACTTCAAAATGGGGTAGGTTTCAGACTTGAATAAAAAAAATAGAGCTTGATGAAATGCAATTAAATTTGTTTTGTATGTCATAAAACAAACTCTTTGGAGTGTGAATATCTAAAGAGCTGCATATATCATAAAAAAGAATACTAAGAGGTTATAATAACATTCATTTTGACCCCAAAAAAAAAAAATCATGCAATAATTAAATTTCTTTTACTAGAATTGTTAATTTATGTCCAGTCCAAATGCCAGTGAATAGAGTGAGTTTCACAGAAATTGGATACGAAAATTGAGAATAACTGTTTCTGTTGTGTGGGACAGGTTCCTGAATGCATTGACAAACTTGCACAAGCAGGAATTAAACTATGGGTTTTGACTGGAGATAAGATGGAGACTGCAATCAATATTGGGTATGATTAGTTGATGTGATTTTTTTCTTTCAATGAACATGTTAAATTCTGATATGCTAACATTTCTTGTATTTTGTGTTAAACTTCACAGCTTTGCCTGTAGTTTGCTTAGACAAGGAATGCAACAAATAGTAGTCAACTCAGACACACCAGAAACTAAAGCTCTTGAGAAATCAGAAGATAAATCTGCTGTTGCTGCGGTAATCCCAAAGTTTTTTTTTTTTTTGTTGTCATTTGAGTAGCATGGCTTAACAACATAATTTAGGATCATATTGAGGGGTTAAAACATAAATTTATATTTTTTCTTTAAAAGAGACGGTTTAAACTATTTTTTCCTTTTCTAGATGGGTCAATATTTTGAAACTTAGAATCCAAAATTATTTGAAGAATTTTGGAGATCCAGTTCCAACAAAAAATATCTATATGCATGAACTCCACATATGATTGTTTATTTTAATATTTAGGAACTTCTGGGGTATAATTCTCTACAGTTTCCAACATAAGGGTTTAATTTTTTACACACAGACTCTTGATAGCTGATAGAACATGGAAGGGGAAATAGAAAAATCCTTGAAATAACGAAATAAATTTGTTTATGTCACAAGTTTCCTTCTCCTTATCTGTTGCCTGTATACTAAGTTTTCTTGATTGTGTACTGTACCGGTTTCCTCATTGTCTCTTCATGCTTATTGTAAAACTGGTAATGTCTGTGGGATTGCAGTATTAGGTATTGACAAATGATGTAATACGATTACAGGCTTACAGTTTATATCTTCACTAATTTCAGAGGATGCACATTAAAGTATCAATTTAATTCCTTATCCAGTTAAGTAGAACTGGAGATCTTTTATGTTGAAATTCCTGTGGAATTGATTATTTAGACAAGTTGAAAAATAGATTCTACCACTCATCTGCGTGGTAATACAGATTGATTCCCATTCCAATCCTGTCAGAAATCAGTTGGTCACGTACTTGTTGCAATTTAGATCTTCTAGAACTAAAATCTGTTCAAGCTCAAAATCATTATTTTTGCTTGTTAGATAGCTTTTAAGCATAACTATAGTGGTGTATGATAGACATCGAGGGAGCTATATTAACTAAAAATAAAATGTTAAACAAGATTTTGTTGTCAGAATTGGTGTCTAACATGCTGAAAAACTTGTTTTTGAAAATCCAAAAAGTCCAAAAGTAGGATGGTTACTAGTAAAATATGTGATAATTCTTGAATACCAGTATATAAGTATTATATTGGCCAATGTTCATTACGCTATGACTTTTGAGCTTGATGAGGTCTTTTTGATTCTTCAGGCATTGAAGGAAAGCGTTATCCGTCAAATACTTGACGGAAGGACATTGCTTAGAGCTTCAAATGAAAGCTTGGAGGCATTGGCACTGATCATTGATGGGAAGTCACTCACTTATGCTCTAGAAGATGATGTCAAGGACATATTTCTGGAGCTTGCCATTGGCTGTGCTTCAGTAATTTGCTGTCGTTCATCTCCTAAACAGAAAGCACTTGTAAGTCATCATCTTTTTAGCTATTACCGTGGCATTTATTATTGTATAATTTGTGTTAAACCCAGGTAGTGTATCAACAATGTCTCAAAAATGTGTTTGACTTATTTTCATAAGAAGCATGAAATAATGTATCACAAAACTGCTAGGCATCTCACTTTTTATCACGAGTGTTGATCAAGAAGTGTTAACTTAATATCTCAGTTTAATTGTTATGTAAGCAATGGCAAACAAATTATGTTCTATAAATACTAAGAGACAACTGATAATCTGATTCTATAGGATCTTTTATTGTTCCACTTTTCTACTATTTTATCTTGATGATGAAGTCGTTTATATCACCCTACTTGATAAGAACTTGACTCCTGTGAGAACTTCAACAAAATTTTTGAAACAAAAATTGTCCAAACATTTCCTTTGTTCTTGCTAAAAGGTGTTAAATTTTTTAAAGGTTACAAGGCTAGTCAAAGTTAAAACTGGTAGCACAACTTTAGCAATTGGTGATGGGGCAAATGATGTTGGAATGCTTCAAGAAGCAGATATTGGAGTTGGTATCAGTGGTGCAGAAGGAATGCAGGTAAATGCCAAAGAGATTGATTATAAGTTTTTCATTGTACCTTGAATCTATTCCATATATTGATCTAACTGAATTCTCAACTTTTCTCCTTGGTGCCTCTTCCAAAATTTCAGGCAGTCATGTCAAGTGACATTGCAATTGCACAGTTCCGATTCTTGGAGCGCTTGCTACTTGTGCATGGACATTGGTGTTATAGGAGGATTTCATCAATGGTAAGAATTCAGTAGAATATTCTTATTTTTTTCCTTTTTGCTTTATGATGGACATCCATTTTATTATAGTGGAGAGAAACTACTGATTATGTTTCTTGAAACTAACTAAAACTGCGGCCCAATGCCTTGTGAGATTGATTGATTTCAAATTACTGACATTTGTCTTTTATTTTTTTTGGCAGATATGCTATTTCTTCTACAAGAACATTGCATTTGGCTTCACTATCTTCTTCTTTCAGATGTATGCATCATTTTCTGGCCAAACAGTATACAATGATTGGTTCCTATCACTTTATAACGTCTTCTTCACATCACTTCCTGTGATTGCCCTGGGAGTTTTTGACCAAGATGTCACTGCCCGTTTGTGTCTGAGGGTAGGTGCCATGTTAAACTTTTTTTCTTGACCAATTGATGAAAATCTCATTAGGATCTCATCACACAAGTCAAATTACTATATATTCTCAAATAAGTTGTCATTCTTTTATTACCTAAGATAGAGTTTATGGAAACGTGATGGTTTTCTCTTCCTTCTGTTTTTACAGTTCCCTCTATTATACCAAGAAGGTATACAAAATGTCCTATTTAGCTGGACTCGTATACTTGGATGGGCATTCAATGGGGTTTTAAGTGCTATCATCATCTTCTTCTTTTGCATCCGGGCAATGGAGCAACAAGCCTTCCGTAAAGGTGGGGAAGTTGCCGGCTTGGAAATCCTAGGTGCCACCATGTATACCTGTGTTGTATGGGTGGTGAACTGCCAGATGGCACTGTCAGTGAGTTATTTTACATTCATACAACATATCTTCATCTGGGGTGGCATTATATTCTGGTATCTATTCCTATTGGCATATGGAGCCATGGATCCAGACATATCAACAACTGCCTATAAGGTCTTCATTGAAGCCTGTGCCCCAGCACCTTTTTTCTGGCTCATTACAATCTTAGTTGTGATCTCCTCCCTGCTTCCGTATTTCGCTTACTCTTCAATTCAAATGAGGTTCTTCCCCTTCTATCATCAAATGATACAATGGATTAGGTTTGATGGGCAAACAGATGACCCTGAGTACGTTTATATGGTGCGACAAAGATCATTGCGACCAACAACAGTAGGTTTCACTGCTCGGTTTGAAGCAAGTTCAAGAAACTTGAAAGCAGACCTTGAAAAGATGACTGAAGGACAAGCTTTGTAGATTCTATTAAGAATAGTTGGTATTTAGCTGCTAAGAAGACTTTCTTTCTTCTTGTACATATTTAATGCAGACCTCATCTTTCAACCGCGTTGCTCAACAAGAAAGAATGTTTTGTAGATGATGCTCTCAAGTGAAACGATGCCAGCCATGTCTTACAAGTTTTTGCTTAAAAGAATTTTGTTTTTCTGAGCTCCAAAACTATATTTTAGTTTATCGTTTTGGAAGCATTACAGTAAAAAATTGTATTGTTCATGTAATTTGTAATTCTAAAAGCTTGATTCAATTTATTTTGCCCTCAAATGTACCTTGTAAATCAACTTCTAAGTTAAGAAGTGTAACATGATGCAGCATTCGGGAAAACTTCTTTCATTGTTCTCATTTTTTCTATTTGGTATTCCAAAGTTCTTGTTACAAAATTGAGAGTTTTCCTTCAGTGAACTCCACCCTTATTCAACATGTTCTTCGCCTTGAACAGATAACAGATTACCAGAAAGAAATTTCATTTTGAAAATTCTTGAACAAAGCTTCATCTTGTTGCCATTGCCAAATACTCTTCAAATAAATGGAACCATCACAAATGGCTTAATTCTTTTTCGCAAAACATTTTGCAGAATTCACATTCTTGAAAAACGAATCACCCTGTTAATGTTCAAACATTGTGTTCAATCATGCAGAACTCTTATATGCTGCATCTCAACCATTCAAAATTACAATTTGAATACAATAACCAGATTATTATTTACACAAATTTATCAGAACCAATGGTTAACAAAAGTTAAGATTACAATAAACTCAAAATTTTACGAGGATTGAAGACTCCATTCTTCTGGTGATATTCATATAAAGTAAAAAAAAAAAAAAAAAAAAAAACTAGTCTGCATATCAATGAGTCGAAAAATCTAAAATTAGTAATGAATAAATGATAAGGATGATCATACTAGTTTACATCCTGATACCATTTTGAATCAAATTCTTCGTCACGAAAACGCAATGCCAAAGACATCACAATTAGATTTAGCCATGACAGCAGCAAATTCATTGAAGCTAATGACACCATCACCATTTGTATCAGCCTCTTTGATCATTTCTGTAAGCTCTTTATAAGTTAAAGGTTGTCCCATCTTGGCCATGGACCCTGCAAGCTCAGCTGCAGTAATGTACCCATTTCCATCGCGATCGAAGGCGCGGAAAACCTCTAAAAGGTGCTCTTGATTCACCAACATTGTTTCATTCATGTCAGGCAATATTGCATTCACCAATTCATCAAATTCCACCGAGCCATTCCTATTAACATCCATGTTGGCTAACAAAACATGAACCTGGTCACCCGAAGGCTTCAATCCTAAGGATCTTAACAATGCCGCCAGCTCCAGAATCGTCAGGCTGCCATCCGAATCCATGTCAAATCTTGCAAAAATATCTCTCAATTGATTAAGTTGATCAACTTGCCACCTGCCCATGTCGAAAATGTTACCTTAAAATATGTTCCTAGCAGGAACAATGAATAATTTTTTTCAGAAAACAAAGCAATGTTCGAGGAGAAAAATGAAAATGGTGGTTGAAGGAGGAGGAGGAAGAATGAAGAATGTGAAGAAAATTATTTCTGGTTTGTTTGTTGAGAATGTGTGTTGAGCATTAAGCTTTGAAAATCTTAAATATAGAAAGAGCATGCGTTGGTGAAATAATTTTTTTTTTTTTTTAATTTTTTGGAAAATGGGGCTAAATAAAGATTCTACGAGTTTACTATAATTTAATGGAGGTTCCAGGAAGCTAAGTGTCACTTCTGTCATTTTTTATTTTTTTTTATTTTTTTTTAGAATTTTAAGGTTTATATATATGTGTGACAGATCAGCATGCAAGTTTTTTTTCTAGTAATATTTTCAACTAATTATCCAATTTTCAATTAGAGGTTTTATGTATAGATAAAGATTGATTCATAACCCAATTTTACAAACTTTCTCTCGTAAATGGGCAGGTGAGATCCATAGCGAGCAGGTATGACCTATTTACGAGCTGACTAATTGTGAACTGTCACGTCGGGGTTGTGAGGAAAAAAGCTTGTGAGATTAAATTGTAAGTGTAGTATTGTCATGTATGAATTGGTAAAATCTAGTGGCTATTAAACACCCCGATTGGTCAATTTATGTGAAACCGGTTTGATGTGAGAGAGAATTAATCTCTGAATTTTTAGATTTGTTCTATTATAAGATACTTAACCAATTACATGTTTGAATCTTTTTCTATAATTTTAGTTTTGGGTTCCATGTAAACATCTTTTATCCAAAATGTTTGTACTTAGTTATAGAGATTCTAAACATTATATATATATATATATAGTCAAAATTTAGTCAGGACGCCCAGATATTAATTTCATCGACTATATTTAATCATTGTTAATGTTTTACAAATCAGATTCAATGGTTATCTTCATGGTATAAGAAGTTAAGTTAATCGGTGTATATATAATATGTTTGTAAATGAATAATTATTAAATTGAAGTGAATTTCATTGATAAACTATTGATATCCATTTCTTTTGTACCTTTCTCTCCCATTCTTTATTAGGGAGTTTGAATTATAAAGAGTATTCTGCAAACCTAAACAGCTAAGATTCAGTGTATTTGTCTTCAGAATTGAGACGTTCAACATATCCACCAACTCAAGATGACAAGAACTTTTAAAGAATTTGTATTAAATATTGATTCACATAAAACAAAAACATTAGTTAAATGGAGCATTATAATTTAATAAAATCCAATTTGATTAATTTATTTTGAGCTATTTACATCTTTCATCAACCTTGGGAGTTGGTATATATGTAAATGCAATTAAAAAAAGATTATCAAGTCTAATAATAATAATAATAAGTTTATTTTTTATTGTATTTTATTTACTTTTAGGATGCTTTAGCAAAATGATCACTAATTTTATGTACTATATACTCTATGTATATAAATATAGAAAATATCAAAAATAATTATTAAACTCATATACAATTTTATATTTTAAGATTTGAGGATGCTTTAGTATATTGTTTGCAGAAATATAAATTGAAAATAAAAGAGTAAACGACTTTTTCCCACCCAAGGTTCGCCTTAGTGACACTTTCCCACCAAAAAGGTTTTAAAATACCATTTTCTTATCCAATGTTTATATTCCGTTAATATCCAAAATACACTTCACTTTTTCAACTGACATTCAGCGAGTTACCAAGAGTTAGGGTAAATGGGTTTTTGTAGAGTACAGGTTGGTGGATTGAATGGTGGTGAACGATTGAATATTCGCCACCGGAATCAGCCGAAAATCAATTAAGAACAAAAAACTCTAACTTTAAGATAATCTACAATAGGCGATAAATAAAGTGTCAAAGTGAGAGGGGTTTTGTATAAAGGAGACTGAAGGTTCAAATGGTGGCGAAAGAGAGAGTTTTTGCCATCAAAATCAACTTTGGGTAGTAGCCAAATATTAACTTTGGGTGAGAAAGTCGTATTTTGAACCTTTTTGGGTGTGAAATGTCATTAAGGCAAATCTTGGGTGGGAAAAAGTCGGTTACTCAAAATAAAATTATTGAAATATTTAAGAGATTTTTTTTTTTTTTTAAATTATCTTATTATACCCCACTGTATAACAACTCCTCCATTGATTTAATATTAAACGGAAATTTTTTTATAAAAAATATAATTGATATTCCAGGTTTCAAAATCTTAATTTACGAACTATTAATCATTTAAGGTGAAAATTAAGGTAAATGGGATCAATCAAAACATCCAAATCTAAACCTTTTTTCTCTAATTAACAGATGATAATATAAGTTGAATGTTATAAATATATGCTAAAACAATCTTATTTTAACAAGCTGATTAAACTAAATTGAAAAAAAATCCAATTATATAGAAGGTTAATCAACCTTTTTACATCTAATTAATTAATTAACAAGCTAGATGCTCTTTTAAATCAGTTGGGGAGATCTTCAACCTTACCAGGATCCTGATCTTTAGCCTTGTTAACATCGTTTGTATCTTCGCCTAAATCCACAACTTTAGCTCCCACCTCGACCTGGCCGAGGTTGACAATGCTCCGGTGGTGGCCACTCCTCCTCTTCAGCCTCCCAAAACAGTCTCTATTCTTGAATAACTCCAATGGACTCATAGTACTATTCGACGTGTTACTACTAAGGCGATCACGCGTGCAAATCCTCCCCAACACGCATGAAATAATCGCGAGAATGGTAAGAACAGACATGACCGCAAAAAACGGTCCAATAGACCCGGAAGAATTACCGGCAACATTACTCGAAGAAGCTCCAGAATTCACTGCAACCGGCTGCTGCTGCTGGGGCAATAATGAAGCTGTTGAAGCCATATGTATCTGATGAAGATTATGAATGTGTTTGATGAAGATATAGCGAGAAAGGAGCCGACCAAGATGAGTGGAGGACAACAAGGAAAGGGTTAAAGTGAAGAAATTTAATAAGTTTTTGGGTATTGATTTTGATCTTTAAGAAAAATAAATACTACGTTTTGCATGCATGCATGCTTAGATTTGGATGGTCCTGTAATGAGAAAGAAGAGCTTTTTCTTTATAAAGAAGGAAGAGATTCCTGTATAAAGTGAGTCCCCATGTGATCCGGCGCCTCTGGTTCATCTTCTTTTTTTTTTTTTTTGCTTTTTGAGATTTTTATAAGCGTAGACATCATTGACTATGAGTTAGGCTGTTTGGGTTTTCAATTATTCTCCTCATATATCTACATATAAAATTGTTTAGGCAATGAGATTATAATTAACATTGTTGTAAGTATATATTCATTTTCTTGTTAACTAATTGTGTGTTAGCGGTATAATTAAGACTTAATCTGTGACTACATTTTTTTTTTTTTTTTTGTTGATCGGAAGTATTCAGACCAGTTTACACGTATTTTAACTAATCACTTGGAGCCCTGAAGTTAACGACCAGGTAAACCTCCAGTGGCCATCTCTATTAACAACTGAAGTAAATCGAATTTAAGATCTCTTGAGTAATACACTCAAGATTTTTAGTTGATCATTCGACTACCCAATGGTGGTTATTGTGACTTCAATTTTACTGTCTGAGTTTGTATTGTGTGTGATAATTGAATCCCAATTTTTTTTTTTTTTTTCCCACATTCAAATATAGGAGCCATTTCAATGTTAAAATTTATTTTGTTGATAGACAAAAGGAAACTTTTTTTTCCCCTTCATGGCACCAAATTTGGAGAAAGTTTGTCCATCCGGCAGCTTTTTCCTCCTTTTTTTTTTTTTTTTGTTTTTTTTAGGTGACAAAAGAGATGCTTAATTATGAAGTAAAGCTTTTCTTTTAAGTGGCACAAAATATAATTAATTATGAAGTAAAATGTGATATAAATTAATCGCTAAAGGTATCATGCAAATGATGGGATTTGTATTGGACATTTGATGAAATATCCTCACCCAAAATGAGCTCACTAAGATAAGAGAACCGAGGTTTATAGATAATATATACTCAATTGAATCCAATGTTTTACTTGACTTAGTTTAATACATTCAATGATATTGAATAATAATTATATGAATAGTATTATAAAGATTTTAATCTCTTATAATGCTAGATCAATTTTATAAATTAAATGCTCACCAAATCAAGTGTGCTTTTCTTGTTTAATTCAATTTAACCATAATATAAATATAATTTACCCCCTGTTTTGAAACCAGACCCAACTCAACCGGTTTAATTGGTCGAATTGGGAACCGAGACCTTCTTCGGGCGGGGTTACCCTTGTCTAATGTTTCAAAATCCCTAACCTGACTGTCGACCACTTCTTGCCACTTTCTGATGCCCCCTACCCCTTTCCCCCCCCCCCCACTTCCTGATGCCCCCCCCCCCTTTTCCCCTGATGCCCCCTACCCCTTACCCCCTCCCACTCACCCCCAACCCCCACCCTCGTTTGACCACCCTCCACTCCCTGGTGTCAATAACAGTTGGAATCTGGAAACCAATTCGGCTGGAAAGTCAACCCAATCGTAACGGTGTACTCGAGTCACAATCGTCGAACAGGGGGCTACCAAGTGTCAAGGTTAGAGATGTTTTGTAACATAAAGATTGGTGGTTCAGGTGGTGGTGTCATATTGAAGTTTGAGCTTAAGAATCAACTGAAATTTGGCCTAGAAAAGCAAAAACCTAGCTGTGCGATCAGATCATAGGGGTGTGTTTGGTAGATTTCGACCTAAAGGGACTGATGCGTATTTATTAGCTAGATTTTAAACTTACTGGATCACCGGTAGCCCGCTGGTTGGACTGTTCAACCCGAATACCTGGTCCCTTGGCAGGGTGACACGTCAACTTTCAAAACATTGCTTTACCCCTGTAATCTCACTAAAGCCAACAAATTTCAATTTTAACTTATATGAGATTTTAAATTTTAAAGCTTGGATAATAATGATAAGTTTTATAACAGTCAATGACAGAAATTATGACAAGACCATAATAAAAGTGACACGGCTCTAGCAATATTTTCAACTAATTATCCAATTTTCAATTAGGGGTTTTAAGTATAGATAAAGATTGGTTCATAACCCGATCTTATAAATTTTCTCTCACAACCCGACTTTACAGCTCATAATTAGTCAGTTTGCAAATAGGCAGGCAAGACCTATAGCGAGTAGGTGTGATTTATTTATAAACTAATCAATTGTGAACTGTCATGTCGAAGTTATGAGAAAAAGTTTATGAGATTAAATTGTAAGTGTAATGTTATCATGTATGAATTGGTAAAATCTAGTGGCTATTAAGCACCCCAATTAGTCAATTAATGTGAAACCGGTTTGATGTGAGAGAGAATTAATCTCCTAATGTTTAGATTTGTTCTATTATAAGATACTTAACCAGTTACATGTTTCAATCTCTTTCTATAATTTTAGTTTTGGGTTCCACGTAAACATCTTTTATCCAAAATGTTTATACTTAGTTATAGAGATTTTAAACATTATATATATATATATATAGTCAAAATTTAGTCAGGACGCCCAGATATTAATTTCATCGACTATATTTAATCATTGTTAATGTTTTACAAATCAAATTCAATGGTTATATTCATGGTATGAGAAGTTAATATTAAGGTGTTTTGATTAGAGAATTATATATATAAGATGATTGTAAATGAATAATTATTAAATTGAAGTGAATTTCATTGATAAACTATTGATATCTATTTCTTTTGTACCTTTCTCTCCCATTCTTTATTAGAGAGTTTGAATTATAAAAGAGTATTCTGCAAACATAAACAGCTAAGATTCAGTGTATTTGTCTTCAGAATTGAGACGTTCAACATATCCACCAACTCAAGATGACAAGAACTTTTAAAGAATTTGTATTAAATATTGATTCACATAAAACAAAAACATTAGTTAAATGGAACATTATAATTTAATAAAATCCAATTTGATTATTTTATTTTGAGCTATTTACATCTTTCATCAGCCTTGGGAGTTGGTATATATGTAAATGCAATTAAAAAAAGATTATCAAGTCTAATAATAATAAGTATATTTTTTATTTATTTTATTTATTTTTAGGATGCTTTAGCAAAATGATCACTAATTTTATGTACCATATACTCTATGAGTCAATTAGTATCAAACTTATATATAAATATCAGAAAATATCAAAAATAATTATTAAACTCATATACAATTTTATATTTTTAGATTTGAGGATGCGTTTTAGTATATTGTTTGCAGAAATATAAATTGAAAATAAAAGAGTAAACGGCTTTTTCCCACCCAAGGTTTGCCTTAATGACACTTTCTCACCCAAAAAGTTTTAAAGTACCACTTTCTTATCCAATGTTTATATTCCGTTAATACCCAAAATACACTTCTATTCTCAACCGACATTTGGCGAGTTACCATGAGCCAGGGTAAAAGGGTTTTTGTAGAGTATAGGTTGGTAGATTGAATGGTGATGACCGATTGAATATTTGCCACCGGAATCAGCCGAAAATCAACTAAGAACAAGAAACCTTAGTTTTACGATGGCCGACAATCGACGATAAATCAAGTGTCAAAGTGAAAGAGGTTTTATAGAGAGGAGATCGAATGTCTAAATGGTGACGACAGAAAGAATTTTTGCCGTCGGAATCAGTTTTGGATAGTAACAAAATATTAACTTTGGGTGAGAAAGTGGTATCTAGAAACTTTGTGTGAAAGTGTCATTAAGGCAAATCTTGGGTGGGAAAAAGTCGTTTACTCAAAATAAAATTATTGAAATATTTAAGATATTTTTCTTTTTAAATTATCTTATTATACCCCACTATATAACAACTCCTCCATTGATTTAATATTAAACGGAATTTTTTTTATAAAAAATATAATTGATATTCCAGGTTTCAAAATCTTAATTTACGAACTATTAATTATTTAAGGTGAAAATTAAGGTAAATGGGATCAATCAAAACATCCAAATCTAAACCTTTTTTCTCTAATTAATAGATGATAATATAAGTTGAATGTCATAAATATATGCTAAAACAATCTTATTTTAACAAGCTGATTAAACTAAATTGAAAAAAAATCCAATTATATAGAAGGTTAATCAACCTTTTTACATCTAATTAATTAATTAACAAGCTAGATGCTCTTTTAAATCAGTTGGGGAGATCTTCAACCTTACCAGGATCCTGATCTTTAGCCTTGTTAACATCGTTTGTATCTTCGCCTAAATCCACAACTTTAGCTCCCACCTCGACCTGGCCGAGGTTGACAATGCTCCGGTGGTGGCCACTCCTCCTCTTCAGCCTCCCAAAACAGTCTCTATTCTTGAATAACTCCAATGGACTCATAGTACTATTCGACGTGTTACTACTAAGGCGATCACGCGTGCAAATCCTCCCCAACACGCATGAAATAATCGCGAGAATGGTAAGAACAGACATGACCGCAAAAAACGGTCCAATAGACCCGGAAGAATTACCGGCAACATTACTCGAAGAAGCTCCAGAATTCACTGCAACCGGCTGCTGCTGCTGGGGCAATAATGAAGCTGTTGAAGCCATATGTATCTGATGAAGATTATGAATGTGTTTGATGAAGATATAGCGAGAAAGGAGCCGACCAAGATGAGTGGAGGACAGCAAGGAAAGGGTTAAAGTGATGAAATTTAATAAGTTTTTGGGTGTTGATTTTGATCTTTAAGAAAAATAAATACTACGTTTTGCATGCATGCATGCTTAGATTTGGATGGTCCTGCAATGAGAAAGAAGAGCTTTTTCTTTACAAAGAAGGAAGAGATTCCTGTATAAAGTGAGTCCCCATGTGATCCGGCGCCTCTGGTTCATCTTCTTTTTTTTTTGCTTTTTGAGATTTTTATAAGCGTAGACTGTTTGGGTTTTCAATTATTCTCCTCATATACCTACATATAAAATTGTTTAGGCAATCAGATTATAATTAAAATTGTTGTAAGTATATATTCATTGTCTTGTTAACTAATTTGGTGTTAGCGGTATAATTAAGACTTAATCCGTGACTACATTTTTTTTTTTTTTGGTTGATCAGAAGTATCCGGGCCAGTTTATGCGTATCTCAACTAATCACTCGGAACCCTGAAATTAACGATTGGGTAAGCCTCTAGTGGTCACCTCTATTAACAATTGAAGTATATCAAATTTAAGATCTCTTAAGTAATACACTCAAGAGTCTTAGTTGACCACTCGACTACCTAATGGTGGTTATTGTGACTTCAATTTTACTGTCTGAGTTTGTATTGTGTGTGATAATTGAAATCCCATTTTTATTTTATTTTTTGGTCCCACATTCAAATATAGGAGCCATTTCAATGTTAAAATTTATTTTGTTGATAGAAAAAAGGAAACTTTTTTTCCTCTTTATGGCACCAGATTTGGAGAAAGTTTGTCCATCCAGCAGCTTTTTCCTCCTATTTTTTTTGTTTTTTATTTTTTTTAGGTGACAAGAGAGATGCTTAATTATGAAGTAAAGCTTTTCTTTTAAGTGGCACAAAATATAATTAATTATGAAGTAAAATGTGATATAAATTAATC
The DNA here is from genome assembly GCF_008641045.1 of Pistacia vera. Taxonomy (NCBI): domain Eukaryota; kingdom Viridiplantae; phylum Streptophyta; class Magnoliopsida; order Sapindales; family Anacardiaceae; genus Pistacia; species Pistacia vera. The sequence continues at coordinate 642,345 of NW_022196110.1, read as the reverse complement.
GCTAAAGGTATCATACAAATGATGGGATTTGTATTGGACATTTGATGAAATATCCTCACCCAAAATGAGCTCACTAAGATAAGAGAACCAAGGTTTATAGATAATATATACTCAATTGAATCCAATATTTTACTTGACATAGTTCAATACATTCAATGATATTGAATAATAATTATATGAATAGTATTATTAAGATTTTAATCTCTTATAATGCTAGATCAATTTTATAAATTAAATGCTCACCAAATCAAGTGTGCTTTTCTTGTTTAATTCAATTTAACCATAATATAAATATACTTTACCCCCTGTTTTGAAACCCGGCCCAACTCAACCGGTTTAATTGGTCGAACCGAGAATCGAGGCCTTCTTCGGGTCGGGTTACCCTTGTCTAATGTTCCAGAATCCCTAACCTAACTGCCGGCCACTTCTTGCCACTTTCTGATGCCCCTTGCCCCCTACCCCCTGCCCCTCCCACTCACGCCCCACCCCCACCCTCGCTTGACCACCCCCCACTCCTTGGTGTCAATAACAGTCGGATCTGGAAACCAATTCGATTGGAAAGTCAACCCAATCGCAATGGTATACGCGAGTCACGATCGTCAAACAGGAGGCTACCAAGTGTCAGGGTTAGATGAGTTTTGTAAAATGAAGGTTGGTGGTTCAGGTAGTGGTGTAAGATTGAAGTTTGAGCGTCAGAATCAACTGAAATTTGGCCTAGAAAAGCAAAATCCTAACTGTGCGGTTAGATCATAACGGTGTGTTTGCTAGATTTTAACCTAAATGGACTGATACGTATTTATCAATGATATATTGACTAAATTTTAAACTTACTGGATCACTGGTAGACCGCTGGTTGGACTGTTTAACCCGAATACCTGGTCCCTTGGCAGGGTGACACGTTACGTTTCAAAGCACTGCTTAACCCCCGTAATCTCACTAAAGCCAACAAATTTCAATTTTAACTTATATGAGATTTTAAATTTTAAAGCTTGGATAATAATGATAAGTTTTATAACAGTCAATGACAGAAATTATGACAAGACCATAATAAAAGTAATAAATGAGTAATTACTTTAAAAACCATCTTTTCATGAGCAAATTAAAATCTTTTTAATTGTTTTAGTAGATAAGACCCTTCATCTAATTTATTTCCAGTTTTACCCTCTTCACTCTAGTAGTTACTAGTTACGATAAGTCAATCTTGAGCTCGAGCCGTTGATGTCCAATCAACTCTAGTAACAGAGTAATTTTTTTTTTTAATTTTTAGAAGATTAAAGTAAGTCTTATATACATTTACTATTCCTTTTTTAAAAATAATATATTTTATTTCTTAATTTTGTTAATGAAAATATAATTAGTTGATTTATTTGTTATATTAAAAAAATTGATATTTAATTTTTAACACTAATTAAAAAAAATAACATTATAACTTGTCAAAAATAAAAAGATTTTTTAAATAATTTTCTTATATATAAATACTGATTAATATAATGATTTTTTATCCAAATTATTTTTTTAAATCGAATTTACTTTTTTCTTAAAATGTGAACTACCACCAATTAATTGTCTAATTTGGAATATTATTACGTAATTCAGCAATTTTTAAAGATGTTTATTCTCTATAATTATATTCTATCAAATCAAAGAATTTAATTTAATTTGATTGAAATGATGGATTTAGCCAAACCAACCGTACACGTGTACAATTATTTTTGTCGTTAAGTTGTAAGAGAAAATGTGGCCTTCTTGTAACCTTGTTTACATTTAAATTTATTTTTTAGATTAATTTATTGACAAAATAATAATTAATTTGCAGAATTCAAACAATCATGAAAGCCATGTCATCAATAAGACAGAAAACTTTTACCAAATTTTAACCCTTTCTCATAAACTTATATTTGTCTTTTAGGATAATTACAAATATTTTTTTATTAGAGATAAATAATACATAAAGATATCATTTGGGCTTGTTTTACTCCTAAGCCCAATAATGTTTGTGCTTAAGTTTTGTCCAAAAGCGTTCGACTATGTGGACTAAAAGATTCTGTGGATAATTACATTATTCACCTGAATGTTTCGGAAAATGATAATACACCCCTATCTGAGAAATGTCAGTAAAATTTAGGGGTGAAAGGAAAATAGTCAAATGGACATATATAATATTAAATTAAAAATTTTAAAACAAATAAAAATGATTAGTATTCCCTTGTTGTCATTTGTTATTTCATGATTTTTTTTTTATTTGCTCATAATATCAGATATTTATAATGAATATGATAACTAAAAGAAGTAAATAATGTTATAATATATTTATATATTCTTATACTATGGTCCAAATACATTCAAATATAAATATAATATTATATATATAGTAAAACATCTCTATAATGATACTCTATATAAGAATAAACCTTAAATAGTTATAAAAATTTATAATCCTAATTTGGGATAATTATAAATACATTAAAATATATATATGGGAGAGAAACATATAACAATTTTCTATTTCATCAAGAAGCATTGAGCACTGTCTTCATCCGAGGAATTAAGGGAGAGAAACATCATTTCAAGAAGATTCAAGTGCAAGTTAAGACCCGTTCAAGAATATTCATGGATCAAGGTATGTATTAATTATCCTATTACATTAATATTGTGAAAATCATCAAATTAGGGTTCATATAAGATTTAGGGTTTCTACAATTTTGATTTGATTTTATGAAATTAAGATGTACTTTATGGTTAAATTAAGTTTACAAATAAATCTAAATGGAATATTTATTAAGATAAAGACATATCAATATCTTAATAAACTCCTACATAATTCTGATAAAATATCTACAAATATATTTCCAATCGTCCATCATCAAAATGGTTGTTTAATACTTATTCTTCTTTAGAAATCAAAAGAAATTTTAACAGTAACAAAGGTCTTGCCATTGTATCAACTGTCAAACACCATTATATTAATATTAGAGAAAATAATTCTAAAACTAATTATCCATAATTTGAAAATAAAATTTGGTTGAAGTAAAATTGGAAAGAGAAGTATAATAAAACAAAGGATATCATTAGTCTTTTTATAAATGGTTGGACGTAATATCATTTTATGAAACTATTGGGTCCGTTGGGAAATTCACAAATCACAAATGGGGTTAAAAAGTAAAATCGTAAAACACGTGATAATGGCATCGTAAATTAGTAATTGATTTGTAAATAGTAAAATTATAAACACTAAAAAGTACCCAAAAAAGACACACTCTGTCTGTCGTTCATCATCATCTCTCTCTCTCTCTCTCTCTCTCTTTCAGCAAAAACAAAGAGAGAGAGTGACGTTCGGCAATGGTGACTGACTCCTCTCCTTCCTGGTTCAAACCCATTTCTCTTTCACCATTTCTTTCTCTTTTTAACCATACAACTTTCTCTACATACCTTCACTCTTGCATGTACTTTTTTTTTTCTTTTTTATATTTGTTTCTGATCTTTGTATAAAGCTCGAGTGGTTTTTTTTTTTTTTTTTTTACTGTTTAGAAGCTTTAGATCTGAGTTATTTGTATGATCTTTGGTGTTTTTAGTTTCGGATTCTTAAGGGTGAAGTCACTGGAGGCAGCGGTTCATCGATCTCTTCCTGGGAATTCTGTTGTGAAAATAACACAAGTACATGAATCGATCGATAAACCTCTGCATCCAGCGCTTACTCTTCTTCTTCTTCTTCTTCTTCTGTTGTTTTTCCCCTTACTCTTTTCAAGTTTTAGTTTTGCTTCATGGAGTTCTTTATTTTGATTATTTATTTGCTGAGAAACTATGTACAAGAATACACATATTATGCATATATATGGTTGTGTTTGAGGTTTCAATTGAGGGTTTATTTCTTCTTCCCAAGATGATAGATTGAAGGATTTGTCATGAAATTTAGCTCTGAAATCGAGTTTACTAGGCGGGTCTGAAGAATATATCAAGAAAAAGAAAAACTCAGATATTATTTGAGTTTTTGGGTTTGATTAACAAGGGCTAAGTAAATAAGAATGAGGATTTGTTTGATTTTTGTTATTCTTTTTTATTAAGTTAATTATTGAGTTAATGGTGGTTGGTGGCAGACCTTGCAGAGAGGCTAATGCACCTCTTATTATTTACCATTAGGGGACCAGCAGCTAACTTTTACTATTCATAGCTGTTCACTGATCTTTATCTTATCGTCATTTTCCATTAAATGTGCATTGTAGATCCACTATATTAATTTAATCTATCCTCTTAGTCTTATTTATATGACTTTTTTCTTATTTATTTGAGACTTTGTGGCTACTACCTCTTTCCTGTTGTGAGGTTTGGCATTTGGAAATAGTTCTTAATTTGATAACCTGAGCGTGCACCAAACCTTTTCTGGCTTATCAAATATTTTACATAATGATTCCTTTAGCTCGGACAAGATTTGTGGTGTGATATTGTTTTATTGAGGATTTGGCGAAATCTAGAGCTTATATGAGATGAATGGGGTCTGTGTGTGACTTCGTATATATTTTTTCTTGATGATTTTGATGACATGTATATGAATGCTAATGTTACTGCAAATTTTATTGGTCAATGTTGTGCTTATGGATTTTGTTCTCTCCATGTAAATTAGGAGATGACACAGTTTTGCATATTAATATATTATTGCTAAGGAAGAAGGAGAGATGATGGTGAAACTTTTCAATTGTCGTATGTTAATAGAAAAAAAGAAAACTGGTTCAAGTTTTGAATTAATTTTCTGTATGTTGCAGCTAAAGTTTATACTTTCGCAGCCCTGCCTCAGAATTTTTTGACTCTTCTTTTGTTTGCCTGAAATTTGTGCAATGGTTTTTGAAACCCTATTTCACTGTTTTTCTCCATTTTTTTACTGACCCTTTTAATAATTGATTCATCTTGTTTGAAGTATTTACTTGGGAAGAGTTTTTGGCTGGAGTTTATCATCTGATTCAGCATTTGGTAAAGTTGAATTCAATGCCGCCCTCCAATTTGACTGGAAATTATATGATTCTCATTCACTTTAACTAGGGATTTAGCTTTTGTAGAAGTGTTTTTGAGTAAAAATGAAGCAGATGAAAGTGCTTTCTACCTATTAATCGCTTTCCCAAAAAAGTTCCTTCATGCTGTAAAAGCATTTTCTCTTAAAACAGTAGGGTATTTAATGCTTCACCAGAAAAAAGCACTCAATTGCTTTTTATACCCAACCACATTTTGTCTCTTTTTAATTTAAGCACTTACAAACTAAACCCAAAAGTGCTTTTTAACCATTTCATAGCAGTTTAATGATGTCAAAACCATTCGAAATTACATGCAAATTATTCAGAAACCTCCCTCAAATAGTTGATTGCATCAATATGAGTATGAATGTAATGACATTAACTCTGGTTTTTGGAGTGGTTGAAAACAGAAACAGAATGGAGTTGGGAATTTTCCCATTTTGCTTTGAAAAACAGTTTTCTGTGTTGTGAACATTTTTACACAATAGGCATGGATGATGATGGAGGAATAAGTTCTCTGCCATTAACAAAATCATCATCTTCTTTGAAGAAGGATCTAGTTGTAATTTTGTATGGAAATAGGAAAAAAGAAAAAAGGTGAAGATCGAAAAATAGTTTCCAAGTGGGAGACATACCCATGTCATTGCTTAATCAAAGTGAAAAGAGTTAGAGAGTAAGTTGTTTTGGTTTTGAGAATCTGCAAACTGGTTGATTTGGATTTGTACTAGTCCAGTAGTGGGAATCTGGTATCAAATTCCTTGTACCAAATTTTTAGAATGAAACCAAATCAAAGTGGAAATGTATCCAAAGTCTTGAATAGTAACATTTCAAGTGTTTGCTCCAATAGACAAGGAAAGAATCCTAGGCTGAGCTAAGCTAAAGGATATTCTCCACTTTGGTTTGCAATTTTTTTACATTAATTCATTTTTCTTTCTCTTTTTTTTGGGTAACCGAGAGTTCATTGAACACTCTACAAGTCCAAAGGATTAAGAAAGTCACAATAGGTGACTTCAAGGTTTAAACCCGAAAACTCAAGAAAGGGAGCAAACCTCTTTGACCGACATGTCAGTCCCTTGGAGTTAATTTTTCTTTTGTCGGCCTTCTTGTTTTTTGTGGTGGGGTGATTATGCCCTCGTATGGGAAAAGGGTCTATTTGTTCTGTAATTTTTTAGCTTAAGCAATAAATAAAGTTTAACATGAAAACATGTCATATTAATAAAAAAAAAAGGTTTTATTTCAGGGTTTTTGATATTTTTAAGAGGCATTTTTTATAATCATTTGGGTATATAATACTTTTTTTTATGATAATTGATGTAGCATGAAATAAAATAAAATAATATATAAAAGTCTTCATTTTACTTTATCTCTTTGAAGTTTAGTTTTAGTTAATTAGATTGGTTGTTGTACTTATCTTGAAATCAGTGGCTATACTCTAATTAATTTAGTTTAGAGTATTGGATGAGGCATTTTCAGTTGAGTTGATTATGGAATCAATAATGCAGCAAATAATTAATTAATTAAAAATTTAATGAGGATGATATAAATAATTAATTAATTAAATATATGGTGGTGGAGTGATTATGCTTTTGTTACTATTTATTCCAATGAAAATGACTCAAGAAAAATGGATAACGCTATAAAATAGCTTCATTAATATAATATAATATAATATTGTGCTGATTATGATGGAAAACAATTAAGTAGGCCACGTGTGTTCTCGTTCGTTCAACTTGAATGGATAATTTAATGATAAAAGGAAGGGAGACCGACATTTCCCACCCACAGTTTGACGAAAGACACTTTCACATGTAAAGTTTCAAAATGATAATTTTTCATCCTTGTTAAATTCTGTTAATATTTCCTATTAATATTTAATTGAAAAGATGAAAATATTTTTAAATAATTTATTAAATTTTATTAATATTTTTTATTAATATTTGATTGAAAAGTTGAAAATATTCTTAAATAATTTATTATAAATTAAAATTTAATTAAATTAAAATCTTAATTTAATTATTTATTAATTTAAGTATAAATATTTTTTTTGTTTATTTAATTAATTAAAAATAATAATTTTTTATATTAATTAGTAAAAATAAAAAATATTATAAATTTAATAGATTATTAAATAATAATGATGAGATATTGATGATATTATAAATAAATAAATATTAAAGTTATTTAACTTTAAACAATTTCATAGTATTATTCTTTAACTTTTTAGGTGGGATTAACTATTTTTTCTTTTTTGACTTTTTAATATTTAATTTTTTGGCTAATTAAAAAATTTATAAAATAAAATATTGAAGGGTATTTTTAATAAAATATTAACAGAAAATATAATAAAACCTAACAAAGGGTGAAAACGTGTCATTTTGAAACTTGATGGGTGAGAACATGTCATTATGCCAAACCTTGGATGGAAAAATGTCGTTCTCCCTAAAAAGAATTTAGAGTGGATTATAAAGCTAAACATCTTTTGACTATAGTCAAATTTAAAATTATTAACTTTAAACATTATTAAAAAAAAAAAATTAAAGATAAAAACATAATTTAAAGGGTTAGGATAAACTTGTTCATATTTGTGAATTCGTTAGTGGTAAGAAAGAAGTTAAAGGTAAATATATTTCAGAGTAAACGACTTTTTCCCACCCAAAGTTTGGTCAAGCAACGTTGTTCCACCCAAGAAGTTTTAAAACAACACATTACCACCCAATGTTATGTTAAAATTCGTTTTTGACAAGATATAAAAAATATAAAGACGAAAATACCCTTTTCTCTTCTTTCTCCTTTGCCACATCTGATTCCGGCTGCGATTCCAATCGATTCGCACCGCCATCTCGGTCGTCTAATTGCAACTCCCCAGTCCCGGTTCACCTTTCCAGCCATCCTCCTTGCCGTTTCCAACTGTTCGCACCATAGCCACCCCTATTTTCCTCCCCGTCGCAACAATAGTTCGCGCGATTGATCGCACCTCTTACTCACTTGCCCACGTGCCGCCTCCACACCTCGATTCAGCCTCGTTATTGCCTGTTTCTCCACAACCTTGACCGTGTGCGACACCTTGCGCGGCATGACTGCAAGCGTGACTGCCCCCATATTGCCGTGCCACCATCTGCTCTTAGGACACACAACACCCACCGCCCATGCGTGACTCCCTTGCGCGACTGCCCTGGTTATTTGTTGGAGTTTGATTGTTTGGAGTTTTGGTTGATTTGGGTTTGTTGTTTGGACTGTGAAACACCCTTGGCCACCTCCCTCTACTGCCGGCAACCTCTTACATTTCCCATATGTTTTCCCAAAGTTACCCACTGCTCCTTACGAATAATCCTTACACTTACCCACTCTTCGAATTTTAAATTTTGATTTTTGATGCATAATGTTAATTGAGCATCTTACCCTTATTTATAATGATGAAATTTTAACCATCTAACCTCTATTCACAACGAAATTTACCGACAGATCTATGCTATGGACCTTTATTATATTTTTTAGAGGGGAAAATAATTAATTCATTGACATTCATATGTCCAGGTTCAGTCATCCAGCAGTAATTGTAATTTTGTCTGTATGTTTCTGCCTGGATATAATTATCGAACTAATATTTTTAATTAGATCTATAATTAACGTCTAATTGCAGGGATCGATTACAAGACAAATTTAAACTTGCATTAACAATTTTAACAATTCAAAATATAATAACTGATAAAAACATAAACTAGCTAGAACTAAACCATAATAATTTACAAGTGAAGTACAAATCCAAATTTAATTCATCTAATTCTAATATTTTTGGATTTGCTTGAAGATCATAGCTAGAGGAAGAATTAATATAGTTTTATTCCTCTCTTGATTGAGACACAGAATTAGAACTAAACGAAGGAGCAACAATTACAGAAGAATAAACTTTAGAGCTCCCAAAAGAAAACCCAGAAAGCTGATGATAATCTGATGGAGTTGAAGAACAAACTATGGTTTCTTCAACAAGCGTATCAAAGTTTATATTGGGGGAGTCAACTTTGTTACACATTTTATGATCAATCCATGGAGAAGATGATGATGAAGAATTTGGATGGTTCTTCGTGACTGTATGCTGAAGAAGTTGATAAAGCCGTGGATTTTTAACCACAACTCAGCAATTTTCTTCATGATTATTCACAAATCCATGACGATATGAAAAGTTGGTCTTTGCATTTCTTCCTCTCAAAAGCCTGGCGGCACTGTCATAAGCCAAAGCAGCTTCTTCTGCTCTATCGAAAGTCCCCAGCCATAGCCGCAACTTCTGTGAAGAGTCCTTGATTTCCGCAACCCATCTCCCCGAAGGCCTTTGTCTCACCCCCAGAAATCTTCTTCCCTTATTAATGTTTCTTCTGTTTGTAGTAGTAAAGCTTCTTTTCTCTCCACTTTCATTAGGGTTTTGAGAGTGAGATGGGAGTTTTGAGGTCTCCATGGTGTCCATTAGAGTCTGAAACAAATAAGGTTTTTTGGTTAAGAATTGATGAGAGGAGCAGTGTGATATAGAACTAGGATGAATATAAGAATGATGACGATGATGATAATTGCATGTTGATTATCTCATTAGGGTTTAATATTAGTAAAATTAATATAATATAATTAAATAATTATAAGGAAATAAGCACTATATTCTTATCATATATAGACTAGAGTAACGACAATAACAATAAATTTATGAGTAAACCGTTTTTTTCCACCCCAGGTTTGCCTTAATGACTTTTCTACCAAAAAAGTTTTAAAATACCATTTTTTTACCCAAAAATAATATTTTGTTACTACTCAAAACCGATTCTAACTGATTCCGATCTAAAAAATTCTCTCAGTCATCACCATTTGAACCTCCGGTCTCCTATCTATAAAACCCCTCTTACTTCGACACTTGATTTCTTGTCAACTTCCAACCATCACAAAGCTAAAGTTTTTTTTTTGTTTTTAACTGATTTCCGGTTGATTCCGACAGCCAATATTCAATTGGTCACCATCATTCGATTCATTGACCTCTACTCTATAGAACTCCTTTTATTCTAGCTCTTGGTAACTCACTGAACGCTGATTGAGAAAGTGAAGCGTATTTTGAGTATTAATGGAATATAAACTTTATGTATGAAAGTATTTTGAAACTTTTTGGGTGAAAAAGTGTTATTAAGGCAAACCTTGGGTGGGAAAAAGTCGATTACTCTAAATTTATTAATACAACACTAAACTAAAGCAAGATTATTTAATTAAAATTTATTTTCTTAATAATTTAACCATCTTATTAATTAATTTGCACTGTTTTATATGTAAATATATTATTGATAATATTGCTAATTTGAACATGCTAATTGAAGAAGGTTTAAATTAAAGAAGGTCAAGTTGAGGCAGAAGACTCCAAAGTAATGACCTGACGACATATATATATATATATATATAAAAGCTGATTAAGTATAATTAATTGTGCGTTATTATTCTAATTAATACTCAGAGTGTGATGAATCCAATAGCCTAAAAACAAAAATCACACCTCAAAAGTGACAAAGGCAAACAGGTCCCCACGTTTCTTCTCAGCTTAAAAAAACTAATGTTAGGCATCTGTCACTTAATGGATGTCTTTATGTTAGACTTTTAGAACATTTCAAACTTAATTGCTTTCATGCCTCATCACTTTTTTTTTTTTTTTTTTTTTTTTCAATTATCAGGAGTGTCTGGGTCAGCTTACACGCAACTCAACTATTTTTCAAGGGCCCTAGAATCGATGAGAGACTCAAACTTATGACCTCTTGAGTAATACACTTAAAAGTTCTCATTGAACCATTCAGTTACCCAAAGATAGTTTCATGCCTCACCACTTCCTTCTCGAATTTTTTCTACACTGCAAAACCCTCAGGAACCTGCTGCTTTATGCATTCTTGTTTGATTCTTCATGATAACTTTTAATAGATTAATTTAATTTAATTTAATTAATTAATTAAACTCAGTCTTTGTTTATTTAGTAGTTTTGTGATTTATATATATTAATACGTGCGTGCCTTTGGTTGGTTCATATGTATATGGATGATGGTCAGAAGGCGTAATTAATTAACTAAATCCAAGATTATATTTGTGAAATTAATATTGTTAAGCCTAAAAAACCAGGGTTGACATAAGCTTATATCAGCAAGTACCAATCAGAGTTCAAGAAGGCTTTGTACCATTCGGGTGCTATCACGTTGACCCAAGATAGAAAGAATACAGCTGTCATCAACTTATCAGATTCAGATTTTGTCTATGAGTGATTAAGGACCGCACACTTATCCAAGCCTTAGATAATTTAAGGATATTTCCTAAGTTATCAGCCAATGGGAGGTAAGGAAGGACTTGTACAACACCTACCCACTTGCAAATTTGTAATCATTACCTTGAATTCCTCAACTATAAATAGAAGACTTCCCTCTCATTTTCGAGATTTTGATCCTGAACCCTCATTCTGATTGTAATCTTTATTTTCAGAGCAAAGATAACCTACGAGAAAGAGACTGACTCGATATTCTTTTTGAATACTCAATTATTGTACCTCTGTTCGTTGTTTGCTATAAGCTACCTCTTGTAATCTCTCATATATAAAAGAAAAAGTGGATGTAGGAATTGCTTCAAGCATCCGAACAACTTTAAAAATTATTTCTCATTTATTATTCAATCTTTGCATTCGATTATATTAATTAGCTCTTGAATCAATCATATCACGTGTAATTTCTAAGAACAGCTTAACACTTTGCACGTGCGAGTCGTTGGTGTCAAAATCACGCATCTACAAATACATAGAATACAAAGAATTAGAAAAGGTGGAAGCACATTTTGGTATTACTTTATAATGTTATTATTATTATTATTATTATATCCATTCAATTGAATTTGATTCCAATGGTCAGTAGTGAAGTATATAATTGTTGATACAGAAATCTGCACCAACCAGCGAGATCTGATCGATAGGGATGGGCGCGGGCCGGGTCAGGGCGGGGATCCCATTCCCATTCCCATTCCCATTCCTCATCCCTGTTACCCACTCCCATGACCGTCCCCGTGGGTGGAAATTTTTCTCATGACCGTCCCCGACCCGTGGGGATAGAATCACTCCCATCCTCGTACCGGCCCGGCCTGATGAATGGGGCTTCGCGGGGAATTTCCCCCTGTGGAATTTATCCTCCGAACGGGGATTTTTGCCCCATGTAGATCAAAACTTTCCACATGTTCTCACGACAATGATATTAAATTATTTTAATTATTTTAATTATTTTAATTGTGAGAAACTAGCACGTTAGTAGGTACTATATTTGACTGCTTAATTTAAGTAGTTAATTCATTAAAAAGACTGAATTTAAGGTAAGAAAATATAAAATCAACAATTTCTTGTAAAATTTAAATTAAGATTTAAAAATAATGCATAACTACCACTATAAAGTAATTTATTTGTTACTAAGTTAGTGACACCTTTTCTATATAATATTAAATAGAGGAATTTAGATTCCACATTCTGATGTTTTATGTTGCTGGTGCATTATAATGTTCCACTGAAATAGTCTCATCTACTAAAATTCATAAAATAAATACCTGAAAGAAAATTTCATTGAGAATTGATATGAATATGGTGAATAACAACAATTTCTTGGCAAAAATTGGAACATGCTTATGGATTTCAAAGCAATAAAATATAAACATCTTTCAGGCTACGACATAAATCTTATAATATACTCAAATCATCCATTGCAACATAAACCTCATAATATATTGGTTTGGTAAATTATAATAATCTAATCAAATTTTTTTTTGGGCCATGTATTATTACTTTGTGAAATTCACAAAGTAATAATACATATATTTAATTATTAGATTCCCTCGTTTAAATTATTTTTCTATAAATTTAATACAAATATTAGAAAGTATTATAAAAGTAAATATCATAACTTTAGATACATTACTTAAAATCATGTTTAAACTCTAAGTTTATATACAATCTTGCAAAGGGAACGAAAAAAAACATAAAATTCTCAAAAAAAAAGGGCAGGAAGGGGCTCCACGGGGACGGGTAGGGCTGGGGATTGCACTATCCCCTCCCCCGGCTCGTCCCCAGGTGCGGGGATTTTTCTGAGGACCATCCCCGGCCCTATCCCTGAATTTTCTAGGGATTCTCGGCCCCATTCGGGTCAGGTTGGGCTGGATCCCCATGGGGCCAGGGCAAACACCCATCTTTGCCGATCGGCCTTGTCAGGATTGGAACTGATGTGGGTGTGATTATGGATAATCAGCGATGAGTGAATGATAATGCCAGAAAGTAAATGACAAAGAGAACTTTTAAAGTGGTTCGGCGAAGTTAATTGCCTACGTCTACTGTGTTTTGTATATATGTTGTGCGAGCTTACAATATAGTTGTAATCCAGAATTTGTATCCCCCTCCTCATCGTTTTAGGGGTTTATATACAAGATTTACATAAAGGAAAGAGCAGAATTAAGGGGATTACAAATTATTTGAATCACAATAGTGACATCCTTGTGATTGAGCATTATGATCGTGCAACAATAGCTATTGATCTAGTCATTCCCGCGATATCTGGGATCTGAAGTAATTTGGGGATTGATTGATTAATTTCTAAGATTGTTCGCGACTAGCTTGTGTTAGGTTGAGCTACGACTCGACGAGCTTATGTTGGGTTGATCAATCGTAGTCGTCGAGGTCATTTTGGGCCAAGCTATATCCTTGCATTGGCCCGAGCTTGGTGGAAAAACCACACACAACATCTGCCCCCTAGTGTTCGATGCTCGTTTTGGGCTTCAAAGACTATCGCTCAATCTGACGCCAAGCTTGGTTTCAATAGTGAGTCTTTGAGTGTATGCTCGATTGGGCTTCCACAACTGACCTTATGTCTAGATAACGTTCTTCACACTTGGACATTATTACCTATGCCACCTGTCAAAACTTAGAATACATAGATTCAGGGTATAAATGTAATTTTTGTGTGGTCGTGTCGCATTAAATGCGACAGCCTTTGTCAGTTACGTTTCGTCGCACGTGGGGGATAACAGCTGTTCATGCGTGAAGTTGAGACGTCGTGCAGCGACAGTTATCATTTCCGATAGTTCGTCGCACCTCATGGATGGTCGACACATGACCACATCCAAGGGCTGAAATTGCTCAACGAATGAAGGGCTAGGATCAGTTATGAGTCGATGGTCGAGATTGAACTCCGCCTTTTTGTCTTCCATGCAAAAATCACTATAAAAGGTGACGAATACTCAGAACAGCCATTTTGAAAGTTCTTCCACCCTCCTGCTTTTCTTTGCCATTGCTCTTACATTGTTGCAATGGTCTTTTTTACGAGTTCTCAATGCTCTTCTTTATTTTGGTAAGACTTCTTTCTTTTCCTTGCTCATTTTTCTGACTTTTATGCTAAAGGGTGGCTACTGTAGTGGCCACATTGGATGTTTTAAGATTTTAGTAGGGTTTTTGGGGTGCATCTCCGGCGGTCTTGGGTTTTAGAGGGGTTTAATCGCGGTGGTCGCGGGTGTCCTAGGTAGGTCGCATGACTTTGTTGTGTTGCGCGAGCTATTTCGGGTGCATGAGATGGAAGCAAATGTGGAATGGTCGCCGAGTTGTTCAAGCTCTAACACATGTTCTCTTCTTTTTTCAGGTACCTAGAGTCGAGTTAGAACCATGTCCTTGTCTAGTAGTCGCACAATAGATCAAATGATTGATTCATCGGTTGGCTTGGCTGTACTAGGGAATGTGTCCCTCGAGATATCCAAAGATTTTGTTGCCAGAAGATTGGACCCCGACGTTGCGGGCTTGTCTGATCTTGCTTTGATCCAATTGGCTCATTCCTCGCCGTCTCCAGCTCATAGGCAATGAAAAGAGCCACAATCCTCGATCACCCTCGAGGATCTTGAACGCATCAGGGCAAACTATGCTCCACATCTCAACCTAATGGCCCCAGGATAACACTCTCGGAAGAACCCTCCAGCCGGATAGGTGGCAATTTTTGAGACTTTCCTTAGGTGCGGGGTATCCATTCCCCTGCACCCTTTCATCGATAAAGTGTTGGGGTAATTTGACATCTCTCCTCTCCAACTTACGGCCAATTCTTACTTGATCATTACCGGGGTATACATCGCGTACATGATTGCTAAGCGAGGCGAGCAGTCTGTCGAAGAGTTTGTCCACTTGTACAGGCTCAAAAAAGGGCAAGGCTAAATGTACTACCTTTCTAAGGTGAGGAAAATACGTTTCAACAGGCTGATCAATGTCTTAAAGAAGGTCCCACACTGGGATTCCTAATTCTTTGTCACGACCGGGGGCTATCCTCCATCTTGCCTTACTACGGGCTTAGGTGCTTTCCCCACTCAGCCGGACTCATAGGAATATCCCCACCACTGCAAGTGAGTTTCTTTCGCCTTCCTCATCTCTCGAACACAAGACCTGCAGGCTAAGTACTTGTGACAAGAGAGATAAGTACCATCAGGCTAGCTACCCACTTGCAGGGGTGGGGATATTCCTATGAGTCCGGCTGAGTGGGGAAATCACTTGAGCCCGTAGTGGGGCAAAATGGAGGATAGCCCTCGGTCGTGACATTCTTCTTTTACGAAAGCGGGACGAGAGGTGTCTTCACTCCAGAAGCGAGTAAGGCTTTGGTCGCTCGCGTATGGGAGGACAAATTTAGAGCTTTGCTTCATTATCTAACCGAATTACTTTCTATTGCAGTTAACGTCGAGTAGAACTATCTCCGTACGACGAGCACTCCAAAAACAAGTAAGGCTTTGGTTGCTCGCGTATACAAGGACAAATTTTGAGCTTTGCTTCATTATCTAACTGAAATACTTTCTATTGCAGTTAATGTTGAGCAGAACTCTCTCTCTACGACGAGCTTGCAAAGGCTGCAGCATTTTAGTGATCTTCTTGACAGTTCGCGCAACGTCCACGAGCTTCTTACGCTTTTTCACCTAAATGCGTACAACTTTTGTAGGGATGAGGCCAGATTTTTAGCGCTTTTGGAAAAAGGTAAGTTGTTGCTTGTCGCGTTTGATTTCCCGCGCAAATTGATCGCTAACTCATTTCCCTTTTTCCTTGTAGAAATGTGGGCTGAAAAACCTAAGAGCCTTAAGAAGAAAACGGCGGCGTCGGTGGCTACCTAAAAGGTGCCAACTGCTTCGGTGACAAAATGGCCCATAGATGCTACCGGCACAAAGCACGCCAGAGGCAAGCTTGAAGAAGGTCTAAGCATGAAGAATCTATGACCGCTTCTAAGGCGGTTGGTAAGAAGAGCGCCACCGAACCCTCTAAGGGGCCAGCAAAGAAGATGTCTGAGCCAACTGTGGGCTCAGGAAAAGGTAAAGCACCCGAACAACATGATGGCTCGGGGAAGAAGAAGGTGACTAAGCCTCATGGGGGCTCGAGCAAAGAAGTCACCGCACATGTTGGCGGCCTTTAGAAAAGCACAGCCAAAAGTGCGGCCAAGAAGAAGCCCACCCCTACGGGTGTAGCAGCTGCTCCAAGGGGGAGTAGACCTGACTCGTCCAAGCTAAAGGATGGGGAGATAGGCGAAGCGATTGAGGCTGAATTCAACGCTTTGATCGACCAACTCCTCGACCATATCAGTGTTGGGGCCGCAGTGGCCAAGGATTGCGTCACCCCGCTAACATTCGCGGTCGTTAGGGACTTGACTCCCTCCCAGATATTAGCCTTAACCTACAGCTACGCAACTGAGGTACTAGTAGCTCACTTCCCTTTTTTTAATGCTATTTTTGTTTCTTGCTCGCTTTTCACCTTTTCGTTTTTAGGTTGCCATGGCGAACCGACTCTTGTACGAAGAATTCGGCCAAACCTTGGAAGGAACTCACAAGGGATGGATGCTGGCAAAGATAGTAAAAGAGGATGTCTTGACCAGGGCTGAGGTTGCAGAGAAGGAGAATGAGGCTAGGCAAGCCGAGCTTGAGTGCCTTAAGGAGGAAGTTGCGGCATTTGGGGTTAAGGAAAGGGAGTTCCTTGACAAACTCAAGGCGAGCGAGGCTGTTTGGAGTAAGGCTAAAGCTAAGGCAGCGAAGGCTAACCAGAGTTTGGCTCAATAGTGATGAGCCAACAACAAGCTAAACTATAAACTTTCCTCAGCCCAGAAAGTAGTAGTGAGCTGGGAGGCCAAATTCAAATAGGCTTTGCTCGACCTTACCCAAGAAACGGTAGGTCGGTAAAATGCCAAAGCTGAGGCTGAACAACTCAGGCTTAGGATTGAGGAGCTGAACGAAGTCGTCACTACCCGATCTTAGGAGACGTCGATCTTCCTCGTGCAGAAATTATAGGATGCTCATCCGTCGATCGACTTTTCTTTCCTTCCACGAGCTTATCAGAAAGAGGTCGACAAGATGAAGGTTGAGGCTCAGGGGATGACCTACGTGTACTAGTATGACTCTGGGAATGTCGGTGAGGGCCAGGAAGAGGTCGAGGAAGGTGGTGAAGAGGCTGGGCCCAAGTTGAAGGTCAAAGACCCGGTTCTTCTGACCATAGTCCTCTCGAGCGAGGTTCCCAGACATGAGGTTGAAGACGAATGCTCTGCTCCCCCATCAGCCTAAAGAATCTTAGTCTTTTTTGTTTTTTTGTTTTTTTATATTGCCCGAATGTAACTAAACTTCTAGTTAATGAAAGAACATTTTTTAACATTTCTTTTTCGAACAATGATTGTTTTATTTTTGCGGAGACATTTAATTCGTCTTAATCGGACTTTGGGACCTGAATTTTGTCCAAGTCATGTGTAATTCGCTTCTTTAGGAGTTTTTCGGATTTTTTACGAAAAAAATCTTCATGCGACATTTGGCATCGATTTTGGGCTCGTCGTCCTTTTCGGGCTTTCGTCGTCGGCTTGAGGCTGATTTTTTCTTGGATTTTTCCAACTTTAACTTCGTCGTCCTAGGATTTTCAATCCCGATCTATGTGAGGAGATCTGATGTGACGATAAAATTTGATTTTAGACTTTACTGTCCCTTTCGAGTTCTTTGGTCGCCGGCTTAGAGCTGATTTCCATCAACGTGTTTTTTCCTTGATTTCAAAACTCAAGTTTAACTTCGTCGATTTAGGATGTTTTATCTTCAAAGAGTTGGATTTTGGCGTGACTTTTTCGAAGTAAGCTGCCTTTCCTGGACTCTTGACTGCGAGTTTTCTTTTGGAATTCATCACTTAGGTCACGATTTATTGATCGGTAGTTAATTGTTGACGAACTAATAAATGTAAATTATGAACAAAGCAAATACTAAATAATAGCTCTCTTATTGATCAAGTGTTTCGACCATAAATAGCCTTACAACAAATGTAGTTCATAAAAATAAATAGAACTCAAGCTGCTTATTGGTAATACCTTCGCAAGTAGTCGGCGTTCCAAGCTCGCATTATTGCTTCGCCATTGAGGCGTTCCAAGTGGAAAGATCCTAGCGTGAGCTTTTTAGAGATCTTGAAGGGACCTTTCCATCTAGGTCCAAGTGCCCCCAAGTTCGAGTTTTGAGTACCTTGGACGACCTTCCTGAGAGCTAGATCGCCCACTTCAAAGTCTCTGTTTCTGATTTTGGTATTGAAATACCACTTAGCCGGCTATTAATAAGAGGTGACTTAATTGAGATTTGGCCTGATGTTCTTCGAGCAGGTCTAACCTCAGGTGGAGTAGGTCTTGGTTGGCTTCTTCTTCAAAGATTTCTCCTCAGAATAAACTGATTCCTACTTCAACCGGGACTATTGCTTCACATCTGTAAGACAAAGAAAACGAGGTCTCGCCCGTTGACCTCCTGGTAGTCATTCTATAAGACCATAGAGCTTCCGGTAGCTCGTCGACCCACCTCCTTTTAAGGTTGTCGAGCTTTTTCTTTATGGTGTGCTTGATTACTTTGTTCACAGCTTCTACTTGTCCGTTGGCTTGAGGTCGGTAGACGGCTGTGAAACTCTTTTTGCTGCCAAGTAGCTCGCAAAAGGTCCTAAAATCTTTGCTGTCAAACTGTTTCCCATTGTCAGTTATTATTCTGTGGAGAATTGCAAACCGACAAATGATGCTCTTACAGACAAAATCTTTCAGCCTGTTCGACGTTATCGTCGCCAATGGCTCGGCTTTCGCCCACTTAGTAAAGTAATTTACGGCAACAATCATGAACTTAACACCTCATTTTCCCTGAGGCAAGGGGCCAATAAGGTCGATGCCCCAGGTCACAAATGGCCAAGGGCTTGTCAAAGTGATCAATTCTTGCGGGGGAGCTTGAGGAAAATCTGCAAATCTTTGGCATCTGTCACATTTGCGGACGTAGTTTGTCGCATCATCATAAATCGTCGGCTGATAATATCCCTGGCACAGCACCTTATAAGCTAAAGATCTGCCACCTGCGTGATTTTCACAAATGCCCTCATGTATCTCTCTTAGAACATAATTTGCATCTTCGTGGTCAATACATTGCAGCAATGGTACATTGAAGCCTCACTTGTACAGTTTATTGTTGACAAACGTGTACCGAGTTGCTTTTGTGTGGAGTGTTCTAGCTTTGATTCTGTCCTTTGGCAGTGTGCCGTCCTTCAAGTAGGTGATGATTGCATCCATCCAATTATACTTTTGACTTGTGGCTAGCATTGGATCTTGTGAAGCGAAGATGCTTGATTTCGAGAGGAATTTAACCGGAATTGAATTGACCTTCTCATTGTTCATTGCAGAGGCCATGCTGTTGTGTTTCATGCATTTTGGACATGGAAATGGAGAGAAAATGATGATCAAGATGATGGACATAAGATAGAAAACAAACAATTAAAACATTAACTTATTAATGTAAGAAAAGGATAGAAAATTACCAACTCCTTTTGCTATTAAAAACTTGATGTTGAAACTTGGAGTCTAAATTCTTCAAAGAGAATGAAGAAACTCAAAATGAAATCCACCCAAGCCAAAGATGAGAGAAAGCCGAGGGAGTGAGAGAGAAAGTGAGAGAGTGCTTTTTGTTTTCAATTGTTGCAATTGTATTAAAATGGTATAATACTTAATTTATAAACCATGGGCACAAAGTGTAAGTTTAAATTGTTTTGGGAATACCTCAAACAATTAAAATTAACTTGAGAATAAACATTTATGTCAAGTCCTTGGTTTTATGGTTAATTCATAATTAGACCAAATTTTAATTCCATTAAATATTCTAACCCTTTAGAATAAAACCAATGCACTTTTGCCCCTATCATTGAATCCAATTCGATAATAATATTTAATAAATCCTTATTACCCTTAGTTAGCGCTAGCAATCCATGGATAATCATTTCTCACCAATACATTAATTCGGATGCAACCGTTTATGTCCGAACATCATTAAACTGATTAATGATATGTATTACTCTCTCTCCTTGAGCTTGGTTTTATATGTGACCATTTTGGTTCACTATGATCTAGTCGTGGGCCCAATATCAAATTTTGATATGTTTCGTTATAACTCTTTATAATCTCCCACTGATTATGGTAGACGTCTAGCAATGTTCCATAACTCATAAACCACAATGAAGTGTAAACTCTGATGAACCTATTCTGGTCGTACGTACCTTGTAATCAAATCTCTCCGTTATGTAATCCCGATTAAGAATGATTCATGGTATGTCAAAACCTTTAACTTAATCTTTAATCGAATTGTCAATCGATACAATGGAACTCGTCAACATGAAACTACTTTTCATCTGACATTCATTATACTCTGGCTAGAGATTTCCCTTTTCCAATGTTTATTGACATTTATCTAGGAACTCGAGATTTGACTATTTTGAGTTAACGGATCCCATCTTGACCATCATTTGTCCTCGCACATGGATAACATATGATCAAATCGGTTTATTACACAAGACATGACTAGTCTTGTGCTTATACACCATATGAACCATATGCATCCTATGTTGAATCCAACTGTGATGTCTCAGGTCTAAGGATAAGTGGAACACTAGCACGATCCTACAATGTATCATTGATCACATCCATGTGATTCATCGTAATCAGTCATATTCGATAAACAGTTCACTAACCGTTTATCCATGCTAATGCCTTAGTGACATACCTCTTATAATCACCCACACTAATACCATCACATGATATTCAATTGAGACATTCAACATGTCTACTATGCAATGTTATTGCCCAATTAACATTACTTGCGTAGGGAATTCTTAGATGATTTGATCTTCTAAAGATCCATGTCATGGGACATTTCACATGTAATATTAAATATAATATAATATAAATGAAGTAGAAAATCAACATGTGAAATAAGAACACTTTCTTTTATTCATAATATATTTACAAGATATAATGTCCTAAAATCGACAACACGATTGGTTCCTAGGGCATACACTAACACAGGTGAGCTAGTGCATATATATACGAGTTTCTCTCCCCTGGGATCTGGTGGATGGTAAAAGATCTAAACTGTCTGAGCTTGGTCTTTACTTGATGGAGGTAAGATGTCATCATGTCTTCCTTTGCCTGGTACTCCTTAGTAACTTGATGGACCACGAGCTGTGAGTCATTATAGATCTTGATGGACTCTGCCTCCATTTCTCTGGCAAGACAAAAACCTGCTAGCAATGCTTCATATTTAGCTTCGTTATTGGAGGCGTTGAACTCAAACCTTACTGCGACTCTGATTGGATCTCCCTCCAAACTTTCGAGCAAGAGGCTCGCTCCTGCTCCCTTCTCATTTGAGGAGCCATCTGTATACAGAGTCCACAACCATAAGTCGTCACTCTTTGGTTTCTGTTGCTCAATCTCTTCTGAGGTATCTATCTCTGGCAGGCTTGGCTCGGTGTCTGGCTAATAATAGAACTTAGATATAAAATCCGCCACGGCTTGGCCTTTGATCGACATCCTTGGGATATACTTAATGTCGTGCTGACTCATCTCCATTGTCCACTGGATCAGTCTACTCGATGCCTCGGGCTTTCGCATTATTTTCTTCAAAGGGAAGTTCATCAACACATGAATAGAGTGTGCCTGGAAATAGGGTCTCAGCTTCCTGGCGGCAACAACAAGGGCGTAGGCGAGATTTTCTATCTCTAGGTATCTTGTCTCCGCGTCGAGCAATCTCTTGCTCACATAGTACATATGCCATTGTATTCCTCCCTCTTCGGTAACCAATGCCACGCTAACAGTGAATTTGGATACCAATAGATACAGTAGTAACGGCTCGCCCTGGATGGGCTTTGACAACAGGGGGGATGCCCGATGTGTTCTTTCAGCTCCTGAAAGGCTCTCTCACATTCCTCTGTCCACTTGAAACCTTTCTTCCCTTTCAAGGTCTCAAAAAATGGTAAACACCTGTTCGTGGCTCGGGAAACGAACCTGCTAAGTGCGCCCACATGTCTAGTCATACTCTTTACTTGTTTAATGCCAATCAGACTTTTCATGTCGAGCAAAGCTTGAAAATTTTTCGGGTTAGCTTCTATACCTCGTTGATTTACAAGGAAGCCTATGAATTTTTCGAAGCTCACTCCAAAAGCACATTTCAATGGATTGAGCTTCATTTGATATTTTATGAGGATGTCGAATATTTCCCTCAGGTGCTCAATATGACTTTCGATGATCTTTGATTTGACGAGCATATCATCGGTGTATACTTTCATGGAATGGCCAATTTGTTTGACTTACATTTTGTTCACCAAGTGCTGGTAGGTCGCGCCAGCGTTCTTGAGGCCAAATGGCATAACCTTGTAATAATAAATTCCACGGCCAGTAATAAAAAAAGTATGCTCTTCGTCAGGCTGGTACATTAGGATCTGGTTATATCCTGAGTATGCGTCCATAAAGCTAAGTAATGCGTTTCCTACCGTCGCATCTATAAGCTGATCGATCTGTGGTAGTAAAAAGTTGTCTTTCGGATATACTTTGTTTAGATCTGTGAAGTCGATGCAAGTCTGCCACTTGCCATTCAGCTTCTTGACTAGGACTAGGTTGACGAGCCAGTCTGAGCATTTGACTTCCCTGATGAAATTGATTTATAGGAGCTTGTCGACTTCATCTTTGAGCGCTTGAGAGTGCTTTGCATCCATGGCCCTTTTTATATGTCTTATGGGCCGAGCCTCTGAGTCGAGGTTTGACCTGTGACATATCACTTCGGGGTTGATCTCGACCATATCAGTATGCACCTACACGAATACGTCGAGGTTCTTCTTTAGGAACTCGACCAGATTATCAGCCATCACCCTACTCAAGCTGCTGTCGATCTTCAGTATGCGAGTTGGATCCTCCTCGCTAACACTTACTCCTATCAGCTCCTCAATTGGTCCTACAGCGTACTCCTCTTCTAGCTGCGAGGATCTATGAAGTCTTCTAGTGGTCCGGGGTTTGGCTTGGATTATGTGATAATTATGGTCTTTGGGTACGACCATTTTTGTGTGGCGTTTATGGCTCGATTATAACATTCCCATGATTCTTTGGTGTAGCTCCTGACTGTTGCGACTCCCTTGGGAGTCATAAATCTCATTACTTGGCAGGGCACTGATGTGACTGCACTTAAATCATCTAGGATTGGCCTTTCGAGGATGACGTTATATGTGGTCGGGCAGTCTTCCACCAGGAATTCAGCCATCACAGTTCTGACCTTCGATTCTGCCCCTAGAGTTACGGGGAGGTCGATAGTATATTTGGAAACCAGGCTGTCCCCGGTGAACCCATAGAGTGGCGAAGGGCACACCTGTAAATTCCTTTATGTGAATCCCATTCCTTGGAAGGCTCCCAAGAAAATAATATTTTCCACGCTCCCATTGTAAACCATAATCCTTAATACTCTTGCGTTGTCAATCCTGGCTGCGATTACAACTGTGTAATGATCATGACGAGAGGATGTTTCGTACTCATCGACTGTGAACCCCACTACCTTGCTTTTCTTTTTGGGCCACTTGGGCCGCTTCTGTTCGCAACTCATTATTTAGGGGATTGAGTTTGTTCTGGCCTCCCAAGTGTATTGCTCGTGGGATCGCCTTGAGCTTCCTGCTATATACGGTCCTCTATAGATTATATTCACAAAGACCTCATTGGAGTTTGGCGGAGCCTGTTGACCTAGGGTCTGTGTTTGGCCTGAGACCTGGTTACTTTGCTCACCAAGATTCTCTCGAGTTGGTTCTGCCTTAACAAATTCTTTCAAATGACCTCTTCTTATCAGGTCCTCAATGACGCCCTTCAGAGCCCTGTAGTCATTCATATTGTGCTTGACATCCATGTGATACCAATAATATTTTTGCCGATCTCTTTCTCCTAAAGCCCCCCTCATTCTTTCTAGGCGGGCAGCCTCTTCGCCTCTCGGGATACCTTATAGATGTGGGCGATGTTTGAGTGAGGGGGGTGTACTCTACATACCGCAGGAAATGCTGCCTGTCTATGCAGTTATCTACTCTCTGTTTCTTTGGGAATCTGTTGCGATCCCTGTCGCTACTGTCTTGGCCCTTACGCTTATTCGAGGAGCGATCTTGTCTCTTGTCCGATGCCTCCCGTGTCGAGCTCCTAGCTAGTGCCGCTAACGAGCTTTCTACTTGTTGGTATTTTGGGGCCATCTGGTAGAATTTGGAAAAACTCACATGGTCTTCGCTCTTTCCACAGCTCTGTGTTAGGTCTCGTGTTAGGTTTGATCCCTGCGATCAAGAGAGTCCGAATGGATTCTTCGGAGGCATCAACGACCTTTGTCTGCTCGTTCTGGAACCTTATTAAATACGAGATTAGCGATTCGTCTCGCTCTTGGCGAATGTTGCTCAAGTAGTTGAGCGACATTGCGAACTGTCTCCTCGCTTGAGATTGGTGCAGATATAGTGTAGAGAATTGTTGCCAAGAGTTGATGGAGTTTGCCTTGAGCCATTTGTACCACCTCTTGGCATCTCCGACTAATGTGACTACGAAGGATTGACATTTCGCTAAGTCACTGACCTGGTGTAGCTCTATTAGGTCATTAAAGTTGTCAAGATGATCTTCGAGGTCCCCTCTCCCGTCGAACTTGCTTTCTGGTGCCCTGAATCCTTGTGGGAGTGAGGCATGTCGAACTTCCTTCGTAAAAGGGGAACTTACTATTTCTTCTGCCAGGTTATTCTGGTGAGCTTTTAGATCGTCGAGCATCCTTTGCATGCGATCTAGGTCTTCATTTTGGTTCCCCTGGTTGGCTCTGTTAAGTTGTACCTTGAGCAAGTGGGTTCGCAAGTCTGTTGCTTGTGAAGCTCTTCCGACGCGCGAGTTGATAGGCGAGGTCGAGTCATGATGGCAAGGTTGGTAGGTGCTATCATACTTATCGGTGCATTGCTCGCGACGTTAGTTATAACCAGAACGTCGGTCATTGGCAAATTCATGCACATGGCTGGCTTCGTGAGCCTGCGAAGACCAATCTTGTTTTGGGCGTGGGTTAAAATTGGCACGCTGATGTTGGGATACCGCCGAGCTTCTCAGTGGTGTCCATCACCTTTACTTTCCCTCAACGGTTGCTTCCTCGACCGCCTCCCGTGGTTTGTTTGCCTGTGGGACTCTGGCTTGTGCGTGAGGAGCTGCTTGCGAGGTTGGCGGTGTTGATCACCCCCTGGTGGCAACAAAACAGACTGTCGACCTGTAGAATTCATACCTGTTTGGGTAATGTTGGTGAAGCACGACTGGTCGGGGTTCTGGGTGACTGGTTGTTGGTTCCTTAGCTCAGACACGGTCTATTGCACCGCCTGTGCAACCATTGTTCTGATCATCTCCATCAGTTAGTCGTTCTTGGAATTTGATGTCCTTGCTCCCTGATTGTTTACGACGTGTTGAGCTGGTGGCACTGGTGGTCGATGTCCAACGTTCTTCTGTTGCACCTCCTGGTGGGCGGTTTCCATGTTCTCGTGATTTCTGGTGGTAGTTCTTGATCTGGTGAACACCATTTTGGTCCTAGGACGGGTAAATCGTGGTGAATGTTTGCCGAGATCTTTGAAACAGTGGCGGAGGCCCTCCTTCTAATGCCAAAATGTTGATACAAAAATCTGCACCAACTAGCGAGATCTGATCGACCTTGTCAGGATCGGAACTGATGTGAGCGTTATTACGGGTAATCAGCGATGAGTGAATGATAATGCCAGAAAGTATATGACAAAGAGAACTTTTAAAGTGGTTCGGTGAAGTTAACTAGCTACGTCTACTGTGTTTTGTGTATATGATGTGAGAGCTTATAATATAGTTGTAATCCACAATTCGTATTCCCCTCCTCATCGTTTTAGGGGGTTTATATACAAGATTTATATAAAGGAAAGAGCGAAATTAAGAGGATTACAAATGATTTGAATCACAATTCTGATATCCTTGCGATTGAGCGCTTTGATTGTGCAACGATAACTGTTGATCTAGTTATTCCAGCGATATCCGGGATCTAAAGTAATCTGAGGATTGATTGATTAATTCCTAAGATTGTCCACGACTAGCTTGTACTGGGTCAAGCTATGGCTTGACGAGCTTATGCTGGGTCGATCAATCATAATCACCAAGGACATTCTGGGCCGAGCTATATCCTCGCGCTGGCCCGAGCTTGGCGGAAAAACCACACACAACAATAATATAAAATGCATGCATTGATCAAACCATGTAAAACCATCCACAGTATTGTTAAGGTCATCTCCCTTTTAATTAAGTTTATGTTACAACTCAAGCGTCATCTCCCTTTTAATTAAGTTTATGTTACAACTCAAATCGATGCGTGCTGATAATGAAAGTGTAATCTTCCCATCATATACAACAACTATATATGCGAATTCAAATCCAATCATATTAGTATTACATTATTCTAAAGTATGATGTTAGATGAGATGTCATAGTCATTCATACATTAAATTTAAGAATTATTGATTACCCATCAAGAACACTCATCTAACTACTTCTAATTGATCGAGTGGTTTGATAAAAACTTTTGGGTGTATTACTCAAGAGTTCTTAAATCCAAGTCTCTCCTTGGTTGTTAATAGGGGTAGCCATAAGAGTCTGGAACTCTTATTCGACCAGTAGTTCTAAGGTCTCAGGGGATTAGTTGAGATGTGCATAAGCTGACCCGGATACCCTCGGTAAAAAAAAAAAAACACACACACACACACACACATACACACTTAATGTCTAAATTACTTATAGTTAATGTTTAATTAATAGTTCACAATGAGCAATTGTTTCCATTTAATTAACTTAAAAGAAATACTGTAAGTGAAAAGAATATAAATATAAAAGAAATGGGTTAAAACTCCTATAATTATTTGTTTTTCTTTTTAATTTTTATATAATTCTCAAATGGGCCGGTTGTAGTGGGCCTAAAAAACAATAAAATCTGTATCCAAACATAGCATAATGGGCTCAGTATAGGTAGCTTCATATTCAGCCTCCACCCATGGGTTCAATTTTATCTGCATGCTGCTGGTTTTGTGTCAAAGAAGCTTTAGAGTTTAAGTCAATGTCCAAGTCTACGAATACGACTCGACAAAGGCAGATAATGACATGCTTTAGAGTTGATTAATTCAAGATGAAGATGTTTTGACTTTTGATGCCTTGATGGGTGATTAGATACGTATCAGCTGGCCAGTTGTACTAACCATTAATTGTTAATTAAACAAGTAATTGCCTTGTTCTTTCTCTTCTCTCTTTTTTTTTTTTTTTATAAACCAAAATGATATAATAATCAGAAAGGATTTTAAAATCTCGCATTCCCGTGTGAATTATGAGAAAGGCGGGTATTACGATGTTCGGTTTTTTATTTGGGTAGTTATTAGAATAATGTTTAAAAAAAAGTTAAATTAAGTACGTAGTACTATGTAAAATTTTAAAAATTAATATATATATATCCTTTATATTTATTTATTTATTTATTAAATACTCTTATAATAAAATATTTAAAATTAACAAAATATCTCCAATCTACTCATAAATAGAGACAGTCAACCACCACCTTGGAAGGTGGTCAAAGTTGTGGTATCGGGTCGTATGACCAAATAGATTTGGTTTGAAAAGATTAGATCTGTGGCTAGATCTAGTCATTGACAGTTAGATCTAGCTATATTTGATCGTCAACAATGGTCAAAAATACTACCATCATTGATGACTGTCTACGGTCAAAGATCTGATATTTTCTAACCAGATCTAATATGGATCTAGCTGAAAAAAGCTAGATCGATGTACTACTGGTCAGATTTAGTTGGTAATTTGTCATTATATCAGATTTTGGTCAGCTTTTGACAGTAGTGGTTAGAATATAGTAAATTTAGGTTATTAGGATGTTTTTGTTCATTTTTTAAATTTGTTTTTTTGAAGATTATTTAATTAAATTAATAAATTTAAAAGGTTTTATAGGAAATTGAATAATTTAGAATTAAGGTTAACCAAAGTCAAAACTTTTGGAAAACTAATATGTGAACCAAATGAAGCCACCCGGACTTTTCAGATAAAACCTGATATTAGAATAATAGGGTGGGTGAATTGACGGTGTGAGAGTCATGCTAAAAAATGAAGCATATAAAGAACAAAAAGCTATTAAGTTTTAGCTTTACTGTGATTTGTTATATCAAACTACATTAAATGGCTGAGTACATAGTTTCCCTGATGATTGAAAAAATTGCTGATCAAATTGTGGAGGAAGCTCGTTCCCTGTCAAGAGTGCGCCATCAAGTCGAATGGATTGAAGGCGAATTCAGGCGAATGCAATGCTTTCTTAAAGATGCAGAGGCTAGACAAGACAGTGATGAAAGAGTTAGAAATTGGGTTGCAGATATAAGAGACTGTGCTTTTCAAACAGAAGATGTTATCGACACTTACATATTGAAGATGGCGCGAAAAAGAGGAAAGGGGTTGATCACAGACCTCTTCGAGAGGTACCCTTTTGTTTTCTTTCAAGAATTGATTCATCGCCATCGAGTTAACAAGCAGATAAGAGGGATCAAGATGAGAATTCATGATATTAGTATTAGTCGGACGGCTTATGGTATTGAAAATTTTAGCAGAACGGGAGAAGGGTCTAGTAGTTCTGCGGCTGAGTTTATCCGGGAGAAGAGAAGATCTTATCCTCATGCTTGTGAGGAGGACATTGTTGGGTTGGTGGAAGACATAAAGATTCTAGGAGAAAGATTGATTCATGGGGGATTAGAGCGTTTAGTAATTTCGATCATTGGCATGGCGGGATTAGGTAAGACAACTCTTGTTAAGAAAATTTATCGAAGTAGTGATGTCAAGAAACATTTCAGTTGTTGTGCTTGGGTTTATGTTTCACTAGAGTATAGAGCAGGAGAGGTCTTGCAGGATTTGTGTAAAAAAATCCTGGGGCTTGGAAGGGGGGAGTCGGAGAAAATGAATAGAGAAGATATGGAAGAAGAGTTGTCAAAACACTTGGAAGGAAAGAGGTATCTCATAGTTTTGGATGATATATGGAATAAAGAAGTTTGGGATGATCTGAAAGCAGCTTTTCCTGATGAAAAGAATGGAAGTAGAATAATTTTCACAACCCGCTTCAAAGATGTTGCTTTACATGCTGATCCGAGAAGTCCACCATATGAACCGTGCCTGCTTAATGAGGAAAATAGTTGGGAATTGTTGTCCAGGAAGGCATTTCCGGGATTGAATGCCATGGCGAGCCTGCCTCCTTGGTCTAAGGAACTTGGCAATCAGATTTTGAAGAAATGTGGTGGCTTACCTCTCGCCATTGTAGTTTTGGGAGGTCTTTTATCAAGAAAAGAAGCAACTTATAGTGAATGGCTCAAAGTTGTGCAGAGTCTTCAATGGCAGCTCACAAAAGATCCTGCAAAATGCGCAGACATCTTAAAGTTAAGTTATCAAGAGTCGCCCTTCTATTTGAAATCATGTTTTCTTTATGTTGGCCTTTTTCCTGAAGATTTTGAGATTTCTGCTAGAAGGTTGATCATGTTGTGGGTTGCTGAAGGGTTTGTACAACCAAGAGTAGAAGAACAATTGGAGGATGTCGCGGAGGATTACTTAGAGGAGCTAATAGGAAGGAGCATGATTCAAGCTGCAACTAGGAAATCTAATGGAAGGATTAAGACAATTCGAGTACATGATCTTCTGAGGGAATTCTCCATCTCAAAAGCTAGGGAAGATCAGTTTCTTGATATCATCCATGGAGATAATGTCAATGCCAAGGCCCGAAGACTAGCTATACATTTTGAGATGCCTCATACAACAAGAAATATTTCAAGAATCCGGTCTTTGTTGTTCTTCGACGTCAGTGAACCCGTTCAGTTAACTTTAGAGCACTCTCAACTTCTGAAAGTTCTTGATTTGGAGGGCGTTCACAAAGTTCTGCTTGACTCTTCTGTAGGAAACCTTATTCACTTAAGGTACTTAGGCTTGAGAAAAACTTGGTTAAAGAAGCTTCCTTCTTCAATGAGCAATCTCTTGAACTTGCAGACTCTTGACTTAAGATCCACAATGGTTGATCCGATCCCAGTTGTGATTTGGAAGATGCAACAATTGAGACATCTTTACTTTAATGAGCTTAGGGAGATGGTAGTGAAGCCGCCTGCAGAGGTGTCCCTGAAAAATCTCCAGACACTGCAGGGTTTAAGTGTTGGTGAAACTAGCTGCATAGAGCAAGGTTTGAACAAATTGTCCAATCTCAGAGAGTTAGGATTATTTGGTCAGTTGCTTATGCATGAAGAAGCTTTAGGTAAATGGATTCTTAACTTGAAGGGTCTCTGTTGCTTGAAAATTGATGCAAAAAGTAGTATTGACATTATGGTTAATACCATTCCAAAGCTTATGCCGTTTTCAAATCATGCTCATCTGTATAAGCTTCATTTAAGAGGATTCAAAAAGAAGTTGATTGATGTAGAAGATTTTCCGCCAAATCTTACAGAACTGTGCTTGCAATCCTCGTTGTTGATGGAAGACCCCATGAAAAAGCTTGAAAAGCTGCAAAATTTGAGAGTTTTGAGATTGAAGGAGTCATCATATGTAGGGAAAGAAATGGTTTGTTCTAGTGGGGGGTTTCCGCAACTGCATTTCTTGAAACTATCTCGCTTAAATGCAGTTCAGAGGTGGAGAATAGAAGAAGGAGCAATGTGCAATCTCAGGCAGCTGGAGATTGTGGAGTGTAAGCTGTTGAAAATTGTTCCAAGAGGATTGTGGCCAGTGACTAGTCTTCACAATTTGAAGTTAGGCTTCTTGCCATTGGAATTTGAAAGGATGGTTCAAGACCGAAAGGGAGAAACTTGGTACAAATTAGAGCATGTAATGCCAATGTAGAGAAAATTTCTGTGTTTCCATGTACTTTTTCCTCCACATCATGAAAAGCTGACCTTTCAGAAGATTTTGTGAATGTTAATGAATATAGAAACAAGTTTAGCCTTAAGTTAAATTTGGCTGAACTTTGTGACTATAATAATCCACAGGAAGGATTCTATTTGTGTATAATTTCAGCTAGAAATTAGCTATCACATTATCTTTTGCTGAGCTCTGGCATTTGGCTCATGGTAAACGATAGGCATTTCGCCTGATTTTAATAAATTTAGCAAAAATCAAGGAGGCTCCTGTCTCCTGATCGATCAATTTGTAACTTAAGTATCCACCAATTCTATTTGATATCTAGAGATGTACATTAATAAAATTATTTTATACTGAATATTCTGTGTAGTAGTGAGACCTACCATGACTGTTTGTGAAAGAAAACAAGGAATGCCAAGTGGATGAATGGGTGGCTCCGGTTGTTGGAAACCATTGAAATGGGCACGTAGGATATGATGGGGCCATCAACAAAGCTCTTTCTGTTTCCTCCACTTTCTAACCATCTATTTCTCATCAC
This sequence comes from Pistacia vera, assembly GCF_008641045.1. Classification (NCBI taxonomy): domain Eukaryota; kingdom Viridiplantae; phylum Streptophyta; class Magnoliopsida; order Sapindales; family Anacardiaceae; genus Pistacia; species Pistacia vera. The sequence goes on along the minus strand of NW_022196110.1, from coordinate 610,567 downwards.
ATATTCCTTATGTTATAGGATTTATAATCATCAACCAGACATTCAACTAACTACCACAACACACTGACACAAAGAAGAGAAATACACAGGTTCTCTATTTCTCGAACACTTTGAGAGGTGAAGATTGAACGAATGGCAGTGGTTATGGCAGTTAGATCTTCAGCCACTGCTAAACTGTCTCTTCCTTCTTCTTCTTCCTCTTCTCCTTCTTTGCCTTCCACACAAAAAGTTTCATCCAAGCCTCAGTTGAAACCAAGTTCTGTAGTACTTCCAACTTCAACCACAGCTGTCTCTCTGTTGGCCCTCTTCAATGCCCCCCTTGAAGTCAAAGCTCTCACTCTTGACAAAGACCAGATTGTATCCTCCCTCACTGAGGTAATAACATCTTCGCATGTTTATAATTTGAGAAAGTTTTGATGTCAAAAACAAGAAATAATCTTTCAGATAGAGGCAGTTCCCAAGTTTAGTCAATACCCATTTTTCTCAACCAATGTTTTTGCTTTCTGAGCTGTGAAAAATGCCTCACAACTGCTAAACAAGCTGAGATTTAATTCTTTGTTCAATTTTTTTAATACCAAGTTCATAAAATGGTGTATCCGCTGTGCATTGTCTTTACCTTTAGAGCAAGCATTAAGCTACTACCCAGTTCATGAAATGTTGGATTTGTGTTTCCTAAAATTGATTACTTTTTAGGTGGAGAAAACAGTTGGTCAAATGCAGGAAGTGGGTTCAAGTGTTATAGATACTACACAGAAAATTCTCGAAGTTGTAGGGACTGCTTTGAAGCCAGCCATTGACGTGGCATTGCCGATTGCGAAGCAAGCCGGAGAACAGGCATTGAAGATTGCTTCTCCAGTAATTTCTGAGGCCACAAAGAAAGCTCAAGAAGCAATTCAAGGCACTGGTGTTGATACAGAACCAGTTCTCAGTGCTGCCAAGGTTTGCCTTTATCTTTGTTAACTGCATTTTTATTTTCTTCGCTTCTTTTGGGTTAATGCTTCAGTTTACAAATGCTTGGTTGCTTCTGGAATTTATTAAATTGAGTATTATGTGTTAAAACTGCGACTTATTTCTATAGTTCAACTTTACTCTGTGAGCCTGTGTATCAAATGGGAACTTCTTGGTTATTTGGGGAATTTTGTTCTGGGTTTTGGATCGATGGATTTTTCAAATGTAATTATAAATGGGTTCAATGCCAGTGGTTCTATTTGATTTAAATTTCTTTCTATTGGAATATACTAATGTGCATTTTGACATATTGGAAAAGTACTGAAGCTGCTAGTTTTGTTGCTTCTGAGCCTTTGAAATGAAAACAAAATTCATGGAAGAGAAGATAATTAGATATTCATGGATTTATACTATATTAGTTGTTTGTGTTTTATGAGGATATGAACGATTTTGCTTGAGAATATTTTAATGGTTCAGGATTTTGTTGTTCACACTTGTTTGAAAAAACTTACAATAAATGACCTCATTTTGTCATTCTCTATCACAGTTCTGTTTTCAAATTCTAAGTGAACCAGAAAACTGTTAGCTTTTGGATGATTAAGGACATGCACATAATATTCTTGTAGTTAGTAGTCAATGTGCTAAGAGTAATTGTTTGTATCTCAAATTAGTTGATCAAAACTTGGCATTTTTTTGTAATATTTTGATGCAAATGTTGGCTTTGAGGTGGTAGATAATCTAAAAGCCCTGGTTTCTGAACTTCCATTCAAAAAATGAATTATCTCTTTTGTCACAGACAGTTGCAGATGCAGCAGAAAAGACCACGAAGGTCATCGGAGATGCCAAGCCTATAGCTGCATCAACTGTTGAAACCATCTCATCAGCAGAACCTGTTGTGATTGTTGGAACTGCAGGAGCATTGTTTCTTACATACCTGCTTCTTCCTCCCATCTGGTCCGTCATCACATTTAGCCTTCGTGGTTACAAAGGTGATTTAGCTGTTTTCATGGAGTTGCTTCGTATTATGCAAATTCCTTGTGGTTGCATATATATTTAAGAATCTGAGTTGATTTGAGATTCATATCTGCTAAGAAAGCATGTCTAGAGAAGTTTCTCATCTTAATTTTTATTTCCTTAAATGATTTTAAATTTGCATATTAACAAGACCACAATCACCACGGTATTAAACTTAGCAAACTCATCGTTGGCTCCAAATTTGTGCATCCAAAAACAAAACAAGTAATTATGTAAAAAGAATGTACAGAAAATGAATTTTTTATGTATTTCTTTTTTCAAGTTTTACCCTTGCAGTTTTGTATCTCAGGAGTCAATGTTATAATGTAGAGCTAATTTTTTTGTTATGTTACACATTAGGTGAACTAACTCCTGCTCAGTCGCTCGATGTAATTACTACGAAAAATTATGTTATGATTGATATTCGATCAGAGAAGGACAAGGATAAGGCTGGGATTCCTCGCCTTCCCTCCAGTGCTAAGAACAGGATGATTTCAATCCCGTAAGTAAATCAATAACCATGCTTCTTGACTACATTTACTTCTCCTCCATGCTCAACTACCAATTCAGAGCTAAAAGTATTTTTGTGAAAGGTATAAGATCATGTATCTACTCTCTGTTTGCTCTCGGACTTTTCATCCAATCTGTCTCGCTGCTTCGATGCATTGGATGGTTGTGGCAAAGTGTACAACTTTTAGTGTCACTGTTGGTAGAAAAAATAATTCTTTTATACGAGTATAAATACAAATTCATTTTTCATGTCCTATATATGATTGTCATCAATGTAAACAAACATTTATTTCTTTATTGTTTTGATGTTTTAGTTTGGAAGAGCTACCCAGCAAGTTGAGGGGCCTTGTCAGAAATTCAAAGAAAGTAGAAGCTGAAATAGCAGCTCTAAAGATATCATATCTGAAGAAAATTAGCAAAGGCTCCAACATCATAATCATGGACTCGTGGGTTCTTCTGCCTCACCTCTCTTGTTGCAAATGAAATCTAATATAGCTTATTGTTGCACGTTACCGTATTTTGTCTAGTGTTTGGTCATTTTTGTATTGTTTACACCACTCCTTGCTACTTGATGTTTTTCAGGTACTCAGATTCGGCTAAAATTGTTGCAAAAACACTAACGAGGCTTGGCTTCAAGAATACCTGGATTGTAGCTGATGGATTTGCTGGAAGGAGAGGATGGTTACAGAGTCGATTAGGAACAGATTCATACAACTTTTCCTTTGCAGAGGTTCTCTCACCATCCAGAGTCATTCCTGCTGCGGCCAGACGTTTTGGTACAACTAGCACAAAGTTTCTGCCTGGTTCTGAATAAAACTTTTTGCCCCATCTGATAAAAGATTAAAAGTCACGGAATGTTCATTCTTGGTTTAGATAGAAATCTATCAAATGATCTCCTGTAATTCTTTGATTAATGTTGGTTGATTGATCTTTTTCCTCATCAAACCCTGTCTACATTCCATTCTTTGAGGCACTGGTCTTACATATTGGAGTCAGATAACAAATGAACAAATTCCTTGTGCGGGATGGTAAACCCTTTAGCTACTGTTAAAGTACCATCTCTGCCGCCCTGCAAAACACAAAGTTTGGGTGCATTTGTTTTAGTATTTTGGATAAGATTTTAAAAAAAGTAAGAGTTAGGTGGTTATTACGAGATCAGATTTGAAAATTAACAAAAATAGATTTGTTAATTTACTAAACACTAATGTAATAAAACATTAAAAATTAACAAAAATACCCTCATCTATCCATTAAATACTGGCAGTCGGTCACCCTCCAAGTTGTCGTATCGGTGCATGATCAATTGGATCTGATCAGTCTTGCACTGATATGACCTTTTCCAGCCATATCCACTATGGATCTGGTCGAAAAATACCAGATCTACGGTTAGATCTGGTTGTAGATCTGACATTTTTCGACCAAATCTATGATGGATTTGACCGGAAAAGGCTAGATTGGCGCACTACCGACCAAATCTAGCCGGTATTGCATTATTATACTAGATTTCGATCACCTTTCGATAATGGTGGTTAGAATTTGGCAAATGTGGGTGGGTGGGGGTGTTTTTGTTAATTTTTAAACTTTTTTTAAAGATGTTTAGTTAAATTAATAAATTTAAGGGGTTTAAAAATAATTAAATAAAATAGAAAAAGATTTTCAAAATAAGAAACAAATGTGTATTTTGGGTAGGAGAGAGATATGATAGTGCAAAAATATTAAAACAAATGCATGCTTAATCTCTAGGTTTAATTCATGTAAGAAAGATCAATGATGGAAATATGGATTAATTGCTAAATTGTTTAAGATAATTAAAATATTATTACACTTAAAAATTACCTAATACTTTTCAAAGAGTATTAAACACCCAAATTATAATATAAAAAGGAAAAAAGATATAATATAAAATTATGAATTGTGAATTGTGAATTGTGAATTAATAAAATAAAAAAAAAATATTTTAATCAAGTCCATCCAAATTGTGTGAGCAGTTCTTGATCAACTTTGTTTGAATGACTTGTAAAGGAAGATAGTGACCGGACAGATAACGTTAGACGAAGAATAACGCAACCGTCGCCTCCACTGATGTGGGACCGTGGGAAGCCACAGCCAGCGCCTGCGCAGTTCCTTTTATTGAACTCATGAATGTTTTTTGAAAGTTATTTTGGTGCCATATCACCACCGTCGCTCCAATACCAAACCAACCAGTTCATCATCAACTACTCACCCAGCACGTGTTCCCACTTGTTTTTTTATTTCGTGAAATAAAATATTGAAACCCCATCTCAAACCTCTGCAGATATAAAACTTTTACAGAATTTCTATACTAAAGTCTAGTCTTTTCCAAAATTGATTACAACAGAAACAGAGGAAACAGTGAGGTTTAGAAATGGCCACTGCACCTCACACTTATAAGTCACTTGATGGTATCTCGAGGAGCGATATCGAAGCCCTGGGAATACCCTCGAAACTTGCTGACCAACTTCACCAGAAGCTCACCGAGATCATCGTTAATTATGGGGCTGCCACGTCCGACACGTGGCGGAACATCTATAGACACATCCTTAATCCCGAACTTCCCTTCTCTTTTCATCAGATGCTCTACTATGGTTGCTACAAGGACTTTGGACCCGACCCGCCTGCTTGGTTGCCCCACCCGTAATTATATCTGATTCCCTGAGCTTTAAATTTAGTGATTCAGGCTCTTTAATATCTATGTATTGATGAATTTACAGAATGCTGCGAATTATAGGGATACTTTCAAATTTCATAAAACATTTGTTATCTTTTATTTTATTTTTTTGGTTGGTTGACTTTTCACTATTTTCTAGTCTTTTATCTTAAAACTATATTGATGCATTTTTCAATTCACTATTGCAAAATTCAATGCATTAATATAATCTATAATGTTTCAAAGTTTATGTTGTTGTTGCTATAATCTTGTGTTTTCGATATTCTTGGATGAAAGAATCTTCTTATACATGTAATCTGAAGAAGGATTGATATAATCATTCAATTGCTTGTTGTATGGGTAGGGAGGCTGCAAATTTAACAAATGTTGGGCAGTTATTAGAGAGGCGTGGAAAAGAGCTTTTGGGGTCAAGATACAAGGATCCCATATCCAGTTTTTCTGATTTTCAGGAATTCTCAGTCTCAAACCCTGAGGTATATTGATATAACTTTAAAGGTGACATTTCTATTGCTGTAAAGACTTAAGACTTGTGCTTTGCTTGTACTGTGATTTTATCACACGAATATGGTTTCTCATCTCTTGACTTGCTAGGTGTATTGGAAAACTGTTCTAGATGAAATGAATATATCGTTTTCAGTACCTCCCCAGTGTATTTTACGTGAGAATGCATATGGGGTGGCAAACCCAGGTGGGCAATGGCTTCCAGGAGCATATTTGAATCCTGCAAAAAATTGCTTGAGTTTAAAAAGTGGTAGAAGTTTGGATGACATTGTGATTAGATGGCGTGATGAAGGAGATGACAATTTGCCTGTAAAGAGCATGAATCTCAAGGAATTGCGTACAGAGGTTTGGTATGCTACTTTTCATCTATAAGCTTTGTGAAAAGTTGTTTGTCTGTAGGATAAATATATGATTATTTCATAATAGAATCATTAAAAGCAAAGCAAGGTAGATAGTGGAAGTTATAAGAAAATGTCATCGTGATATGAATAAATGATCTTGTGCTGCAATCAGCATATTAAAGAGTAGTTATCTTTGGTGCTTCCATTCAAATGGCAAGCTTTAGTCTAATTAAATAGTTGGTCCTTAGAGGACAACTTTCAGAGTTTCCTGTATTAAATTGTACATGTGAAGTTTGGTAGGCCACAGTGGATGTTGTAGTTTTCAATTTCTTGTAGTGATTGTGCTTTATAAGAGCTGCATAAGCATAGTGTCTTATGTTCTATGGAAACTATTGAATTTAAGTAGTAAGATGAGGCTACATGATGTTTCTAACATTCTTTCCGTTCAAAGTTTTAACAGTTCTGAATATTGTGTGACCCAAAATTTTGTTGGCTCATATTGTGTAGGTTAGTTGCATATGCACTCAATGCACTGGGGTTGGAGAAGGGATCTGCAATTGCAATTGATATGCCAATGAATGTCAATGCTGTGGTTATCTACCTAGCAATTGTTCTGGCAGGATACATGGTTGTATCCATTGCTGATAGTTTTGCAGCACTTGAAATATCAACAAGACTCAAAATATCAGAAGCTAAAGCCATATTTACTCAGGTTATCATCCGTTTCCTTTTGAAGGACCATAAAATGCATCTCTACTTTTTTGTGTTTCATGGATGTGTTTGAGCTTTTTGGTGTTTGTAACTCTAATTTTGGTCAAGGCTGTGTCTTTTGAAGTTTTAATTTTTCCTTTCCATTTTCACATGATTTTCTTATTTTAGTGAGCTCTAAGCTTTTTGGCGTATTTATATGCTTTACTGTAGAATCGTCCAATAGGTACACAGAGAATCTCATGGTAAGAATTAATCATCATTCTCTTTTTCTTGTAAATCATAATTTTACCATCTGTCACATATGAGTTAATCTATCTTTGCCATAATGTCTGCAGTTGTTTTAGTGAAGTCCATTATTATGATTATGCAATTATTGTTTTCAAAAAATAATATAAAAGAAGAATTAAGCTGAAATGAGGGAACTGTGCTCAAAGCTTGTAACTTTTAGATGAGCAGTTTTGAATGCAGAAGTAATCTGTTATACTGAATCTCTTGTTGGGACAGGGACCTAGTATTGAGGCTGTAACTGATAGGGTAATTGGTTGCTTGCTCTTCTGTTAGGGACCAAAAGGCCTGTATGAGATTTTGAGGGGCTTAGAAAAGCTCTATTTATTTATTTATAAAATGTAGACTGAGAAGCTTTTAAACACATCAATAGCATCATTTAGTGGTTTAACATTTAGATCATCAAAATATGGTTTGGCATTTATATTTATGGAATAGAAAGCAAGCATCAAGCTTTTACTGGTAAAATTTGATCATCTTTATCAACTCTAGCATCTAAGTTGGTTTAATTCACTCTTCATTCATGTGAAATCATCTCTTTTCTTGTCAGGATGTAATCATTCGTGGTGTCAAAAGTATACCGCTGTATAGGTAAAGTTTTCAAACTCTCTAGCCATATTCTTTTATTGTCTGTTTTTCCCTTATATTTATACTCTACTCGCTCTCATAGTTTAGCTTTGGTTCTGCAGTAGAATTGTGGATGCCCAAGCACCTATGGCTATTGTTATTCCAGCCAGAGGCCCTGGTGGCAGTATGAGATTGCGTGATGGTGACATTTCTTGGCATGATTTTCTTGGAAAAGTCAGAAATTTCAAGTATGGAGCTTGTTTTCTGTTTCATCTATACTATCATTTTTAGTCTTTGTGCCTGATTATCCATGGTCTTTCACACCATTTTATCCTACTTTTGTAAAAATTAAATGGGAATGATTTTTACCTTGTTTTGAAGCTTCACATTCTATTCTTGATGATATCTTTTACGTTTCTGACCTAATATTTTATAAATTTAATTTTATCTAAATTTATTGAGACATAATCTAAAGGAATAAATCAATAAAGACATCAATCTGGTTTGAAACTTTAGGATTTATGAAATCAAGAAATTGAAAGGAAAATTTAGGAGAAAAGGGTAAACTGGAAAAAGAAGTCACAAGAGAAGGAAAAGATAGACATGGAAAAAATAACATACGAGGCAAACATGCCTAGTTCCTGTCCCCATTCTGATTCATGTACCAGTTGATTAATTGCATGTAAGCACCTCATGCTTGGAATTGCTTTATTGACCCATGTATTTTTCTCAAAGTTACTTGATTAATGATCTCTGCATGTGTGAAAAATAATAAATATCAGTGAAGCTCTGATGCTGATGCTGTGTCTGTCCATCTTTTACATTAAACCTGCAGAGAATATGAATTTGCAGCTGTTGAACAATCAGTAGAAGCATTTACAAATATCCTTTTCTCATCTGGAACCACAGGTATCTGAAAGAATAAACATCATGAAGCTTTCTTGAATGATTTCATTTACATAGAAAATTGGTACTTCCTTCTGGAGCACAAACTGGTCAATTTGCAGTTTGAAGTTATATTGTCAAAAGTCATCCTGCTTAAAGTATACTGGATTCCTGTTGTATTCTCCAAATATAGTAACTTTTGTGGTGCCGTAATATTAAAATAATCTAAACTCTGAAGGTTTCACGAAATTCTAGAGGCATCATAAATGAAAATGAAAAGATGAAACTTTGTGGTAAATATATCAGAGTTGCAACCATAAGTGTAAAGTAATGGTACTGTGGATATTTTGTCTCATCACAGTATTTCTCAACTGTCTTCTACTTTAGGTACTTTTAACATCCAAGAAAGGAGAAGGAATTCTGTTTAAAAATCCATTTTAATTATACCAAAGGACTAGAATGGGGATAGAAATATTTTCTTGTGTAACCAGGGTGTATCCTGTTGATGGCACAACTGGGTGCTTCAGAGTTCAATTGATTTGTCACAGTTAGAATGTACCACTTATGCTGTCAGTGAAACAAGGCCAGTGATGACTGTTGAGGAAATACCGTGGGCTTTATATGTGTTTCTAATGAACTTTTCACATTCTAGCAAGAATAATAAGGAAACCAAAAACCTTACATACAGAGACAGATACTTAAGGGATGAGGATATCAACTCGTTAATAGTACTAAAAATTTAAGATTCAGTATAAACAACTCATTGAGCATGAAATGCGGATTAGGAGAAATAAGTGGCAAAATATTTCCTGGAAATATAAGAATGAAGTTTTCCTTCATAAAAAATATTTAGATTATTGAATTCTCTTGAGCTCCCCTTTGAATACAATAAAATACTATTGGTTGGATAACTATATGATTAACTTCACAAATTTGAGAAGGGTATTGGATTCAGTTTTAATTTTTATTAACCGAAATCGCATTTAAAGTATAATTGGCTAGTAAGGACCTGACTAAGCTTATTTTCTGTTATAGGGGATCCAAAAGCAATTCCATGGACCAATGCAACTCCTCTGAAAGCTGCTGCAGATGCATGGTGCCACATGGATATCCGTAAAGGGGATATTGTTGCTTGGCCAACTAACCTGGGGTGGATGATGGGTCCTTGGTTGGTGTATGCATCATTGTTAAATGGAGCTTCAATAGCTTTATATAATGGATCCCCCCTTGGGTCTGGCTTTGCTAAGTTTGTACAGGTAGAGAATAATGTGCATGCTAGAATGCTGTTTCTAAGTCTTGTTTTTGAGTTTCTGTCAGTAACTCTTCCGCAACAATCTAGAGATGCTACACTACCCTATGAGAAAGATTCCAAACATACTTCCAAAAACAATTACCATCTGAAGCAAATTTATTTACATGCGCCTTTTATTTTTACATTAGATAAGAAAATATTGTTTTGCCAATTTCCTCTGTTAAAGTTTATTTCATTCCTTTTATAGACACAGACTGAAACATGACTATTTTGATATGAACCTTTTTGAAATGACATCGCTGCCACAGTTACCTCTCTATATTGTGTCAAATATTTTATATGTAGACATTTAAAAATTAAAAATTTCTGTTTAATTTCCTGTAATTTCTTTAGGATGCTAAAGTAACAATGCTTGGTGTTATCCCTAGTATTGTTCGGACATGGAAAAGTGGGAATTCTGTAGCCGGCTATGATTGGTCTGCCATTCGGTAAGTCCTGGATGTTACTACTGATGTTGTTTATTCTTCACAAAACAGGATTCTCAATGGGCTTATAATGTCATTAGCATGCATGTGATTTGTTTGACCAAAAATCAGTTGTATTGGTGCTGTTGATTGTGCTCCGATTATTGATTGTTTCTGGCTGTATTGGTTATTTGGAAACTGGTAGGTGCTTTGCCTCCACTGGAGAAGCTTCTAATGTGGATGAGTACTTATGGCTGATGGGGAGAGCTTGTTACAAACCTGTCATTGAATATTGTGGTGGTACCGAGATTGGTGGTGGATTTGTTTCTGGATCATTATTGCAAGCTCAATCATTGGCTGCTTTTAGTACACCAGCTATGGGCTGCAAGTTGTTTATTCT